>NW_027137834.1:949918-1389564 GCF_000149305.1 Rhizopus delemar RA 99-880
ATAAATGACGTTTGTCAAGTCATCAGCACCATTTTTAATGTCGGCTATGCCCTTGAAAAGTACATGATACTAAACGCTTGATCATCGCTATTTTTATGAATTGGGTCTTGCATGTTGTATCGAAAAGAGGTATATTTATTTTGCGTGGAATGCAGTGATATTCAGGTATAAAATGGTCCCAAGTGATGCATTCCTACTTTGCCTTCCTCTTTGACAAGCTTCAAGATGCTTGGGTTTACTACTGTTGGAAGATTTTTCAACGATATCGAGGCAGATCTGTATTTTTTAGCATCCTCTTGTGCTCGCTCTCAAGCTCGCGTACAGCATTCAAAGATTCTTTCAAGAGATACTATCGAGAGAAGATGGATATTTTGATTTGCTTGTAAATTTACATTGCTGTTTATCTTCATCTTCAATAGTAGTTGATGGCTTTTAGGAGCTGCTCCAAGTTGCTATCGAACTTGGCCTCCAGATCAAGGACTCCATCCGATCACAGCTCGTAGGCAGGACCTTCTTCAACATATCTCAAGCTTCACTTGTAAACCGTCTTGCCTATTCAGAACAAGCAATTATTACACTTGATTTCCGACATGTATTAGCGAACATATTACAAAAAATACTTTTTTTTGGAAAGACTTGAACATCCCTGGGATAAAATTAATTGGCTATTGTCTTGAGCATTGACAGAGCACCTGTAGCGCATCTTCCTAAGTTCATTCAACATTCCGTAAATCAATTCGACAACCGCATAATAAATGATTTATTTTGCTGTATTGCTATGTCTCTATTTCATTTGACCAACTGCACATGATCAAAAGTATCTGAACAAAGTGACCAAATGAAATTATTTTTTTAAGCAATTTGTTTTTAAAAGTGAGCCATTTGATTTCCTTTTTTGGATCAAACATAGCTTACAGTCTACTAAAAGCGACTCACTTTATTTTCCAAGATATTCAAAGTAATGTGTGAGCATTTTTGAAAATAGATTTATTGTACAAGAATGGTTGATCGTTCCATCCTTTCTGTAGACAGTATTCACTGGTATTGAAGTAATAGAACATTCAAATTTGTGTCCATGTTGGCGAGAGACCTTTCTTTTTGAGCGACTTGTGTCCCTCAACAAAACAACTTCATTTTAAGGCGATCTAAGTTAGCTATTAAGGCCTTTGACTGTGTTGAGGTCAATTATGCAAACTTGGCTTACTTTACCATGCTTTGTATCTTAAAAAGCTTAGGATGTAAAGTCTAGCCAAAAAGGTACTTCTTTTGTCATCAAAGTACAAAAAATACTTTTACATTGGCTACCTGTTCATGATTATTAGATGATTGGATAAAGTTTGTCTTCTCTAACGAATTGAATTTTTTTTAGAACCTGTCTAGCACCGAATGACGGCCTCATCATGTAATTCCTACTGTAAAGCACAGAGGAATACTCTTCAAGCTGTGTATATCTAAGAGAGATATGACAGTGGAATGATGTATCAAATTATATTCATATCCTAAAAACTAAATTTACATATACCTTTCGTTATTACCGAACAGGAGGTGATGATTTCAGTTTCAGCACGATCTCGACCCGAAGTACATGTACAGCAGTAGTCATTTTTTGTTACTGTTGCTTGTACATGCTTTTCTCTAAATAATACTGCCATCTTTCTAATAGCACCTACTGACAAGGCGCATTTTTCAATCTCATATGAGACAATTACCTACTTGAAATCAATGAAGTATGTGCTACAATTTGAATTTATTTTTTGTTAATTTCACCTATAGCCTTTACTGAAATATATCAGTATCTCTTGTATCATATTTTCTGTTGTTTATCTAAATCGACTTTATATTTTCAAAGTTTGTCGAATTCCCCGGTTGTACTACATCCATCAGATCAATATTGTAGCAACTATTTCTCTTTTTCTATCTTTGCAAAGAATTGAAAGGCTCATATTAAATCTGTAGACAAGAAGAAAATGAGAGAAGAAGCATGATAGAAATCCCGTACCTCATCATGTTTCAAAGAAATTCGTCATGTCCCAATTTTATAATCGTCCTGTCTCAAATGAAGGTTAAGCAATCTTCTGAATCTAAAATAAATAAAATTGCTTTTTTTTCCGCTGGTAAATTAGGTCTCCATTTAAATAGGCTACGACACACAACTGAATTTTAAAATCAATTCCGAAATAAATTGAAATTGTATCTTCATCCAAATAACTCCGCTCTTCTTGAACATATAAAAACTTTTACAGCCCCCGTTCCCCTTTTTTCTTCTTCTTGCCCTTTTTTGTGTTCTTTCTCTCTCTCTCTCTCTCTCTCTCTCTCTCTCTCTCTCTCCTCTCTTTCTTCTTTTTCACCTCTCTCTCTCTTTTTTTTTCTTACTAGTCCTATAATTATAAACAAAAAAAGAGAAAACATCTCTAATGCATAAAAACAATAGTGGTTCATCATCTACCAATATTGTTGGTGTTCATTACAGAGTTGGAAAGAAACTTGGAGAAGGAAGTTTTGGTGTATTGTATGAAGGTTTTTATTGAAGAACAAAAAGAAGACGACAACCACGAGACTTATACTGTAAATAGGACTTAATTTATTAAATAATCAATCGGTTGCTATCAAATTTGAACCTAGAAAATCAGATGCACCACAGTTAAGAGATGAATATAGAACTTATAAAGTACTTGCTGGTTTACGTAAATAAAGATACAAAAAGATAATAAAATGTAGTATTAATTTATATTCGGAATCATTAGCCGGTGTTCCGAGTGCTTATTATTTTGGACAAGAAGGATTACATAATATATTAGTGATTGATTTACTTGGTCCAAGCTTAGAAGACTTGTTTGACATGTGTGGTAGAAAACACTCGATCAAGACAGTAGCTATGTTAGCCAAACAGATGGTAAACAGATAATCATGAAATAGGATGACAGTATGATGACAGTTGTATAGATTAATAGAATAGAAAGTGTTCATGAAAGAAATTTGATTTATAGAGATATTAAGCCAGATAATTTCTTGATTGGTAGACCAGGTAGCAAATATGCTAATACTGTATTCTTGATTGATTATGGCATGGCTAAATTATACCGTGACCCCAAGACGAAGCAACATATACCTTATCGTGAACGAAAGAGTCTTTCGGGAACAGCTAGATACATGAGTATCAATACCCATTTAGGAAGAGAGCAATCTCGTCGGGACGACTTGGAATCATTAGGCCATGTATTCATGTATTTCTTGAGAGGATCCTTACCTTGGCAAGGACTGAAGGCTGCGACCAATAAACAAAAGTATGAAAAGATTGGTGAAAAGAAGCAGACGACGCCAGTAAAAGAATTATGTGAAGGATTTCCAGGTAAAGGATGGCAGTGTACTTTATTGCAGAGATACTAACGTTGATAAAGAGGAATTTGGTATCTATTTACAATACGTACGGAAATTAGGCTTTGAAGAAACACCCGATTATGACTTTTTAAGAGAATTGTTTAATAAAGTACTCTATCGCTTGGGAGAAAAAGATGATGGAGTTTATGATTGGATGCTGCTTTCCAAAGGACCTGAGGTAGTAGAATCCAGCAAGTCGCTTCTTTTTTACTCACATTTAAAATAGACACGAGAAAGTAGACGTCAAGCAAGAGAATTGCAACAGCAACAACAAGGAGCCACGCATCGATCTGTGAATCATTCTGTTAGACGACATGCTTCTCAGCCCAAGTTAACAATGAACAATGCCCCAGCCCCACCATTACCTACGACTAATAATAATATGAACTCAATTAAGCCTATTAATAATACTACTAGTAATAATAATCAACATAAAATGCCTGAATCACCCAATCATGGCAATATCTATGATAAACAAGAACAACAAGAACCTCAGGTACATCATCGTGGTCTTTGGCAAACTTTGATGTCTTTAATAACATGTGGTATACATTAAGTCTTTTTTTTTTTCTTTTTCTTTTTTTTTTTTTTTTTTTTTTTCTCTTTCTCACTCAAAATAAAAATGCTTTATTTATCTTGAACTACTATGACTGGGTTGCATCATAATAGGTTGATTATAATACATGGATATATATTGCTGCTGTTGCATCAACTTCATCTGTTCATGTTGATAAGCTTCTTGTCTTCTTTTTATATCTGTTTCACTATTCACACGATGAATCGGACGATGAGATAGTTGTTGTTGTTGATAGAATTGCTGTTGAAGTAGTTGCTGCTGATATAAATGTTGTTGCATGATATGAGGAGGAGGTGAGGAAGTTGGATAACAACCTACTGAAGCAGAGGATGAACCAGTCTTTTTTCTCAAGTCTAAATTGGATTTGGATGGCTTTATTGTTTTCCGTTCTGAAGAGATCGATCCATTCCGCTTTCGAGAGCTTACACTGTCAGTCACGGATGATGCTGTGGTATCATGTCTAGGAAAGGTATAGGCCGGTGATGGCTGATGATAATAAAAATTTTGAGGAGGTGAGGTCATCATCATCCCTTGAGGTACCAGTGAAATGGTGCTCATCCCCTGAGATACCAGTGAAGGTGTACTGCCTGCTATGTCTGTTTGCTGCTGACGTAAAACAGCCTGCTTTAATTGCTGTCGATGTCTGTCTCTCATCCTTTCGATCATGACTTCATGTTGATTGGATGCTTTTTTTCTCTGCTGCCTGTTGGAATGATCATCAGAATCGGATGAGTCTAGACCTTTTAGATGGGTTGAGCTGGTTTTTAAAGAAGAACTACTTGTGACGGATGCATTACTACTATAGCTGCTATAAGAAGGGGTATGACGTTGATTTTTATAAATGCTATCCGCTGACTTCTTTTCTTTGATGTCTACTTGTGATAAAGACAGTGAAAGGTCATCAAATGTCGTATCCTCTACAAGATATCTTTAATACATGAAATATATTTCTTTAATTCATCCTACCTGAAATTGAACTTAACGTGCTGGTATGAAGTGAGCTCCCTGAACCAGCAGTTTGCTTTGTTTCAAGTTTTTCTTTATTTTTTTTATTTTTCTTTGAAAGTCCTAATTTTAAAAGTCCCATAATTATTAATTAGAAGAGAGAAAAAGGAAAAAAAGAGAGAGAAAATAAAGGGAGAGGATTGTCTTTGAAAATGTTTACTTTTTTATATACTGTGTTACGCTGAAAACGTGTTGCTTATTAGCAAACTATTTGTTTGTTTTATGTTCCATTTTTAAACTAGTCTCTTTACTATTTAACAAATGAAGTAAATGTATCGTATGTTTAAAGTGACCTCATTCCCTTTTCCGCACAAAAACCCTTCTTTTTTATATCATTTCAACTTTACTTATCATTTACGCGTTAGTCATCAAGAAAGGATACACGTGTGATCTATATTTAAAAGAAGAAACCTTTAATGCATACTGAAGAAGTGTGGCAATTTCATTAATTATCAAAATAAAGAAAAAGGGGCTTTGCACTCCGCAACCATATTTTCTTGGCGCCAAATGAATTTATGTTAAACATTTATGCATACGCAGACAAGTATAAAGCACTTCAAAAAAAAATAAAGCTGCTTGTATTAAGTTTGCCAAGAAAAAATAAACCTCCTTTTACAGTGAACGCAGCATCAAATTGCGGGTTTAAAGAATTAAAGTGCGAGAAATAAAACTTCAAAATGCGGTTTTCTCAACTCTCGATTCGCGGCTTTCACAAAAATCAAAGTGCGGTTTTTTGTGAAATCAATTTGCAGTTTTCCGCGAAATCAAATTGCGGATATAACGCCAAATAAAGCGAAGAGGATTTTTATAATTATTAGAGGGGTTCTTTATTTCTACGTTTTTCAAATTGATTACAGGAGTGCTGTATGAAAGCTCTGACGTGTTGAATAGGAACATTATTACATGCGTCTGCAATTCTTGTCTTGATATCTTCATCATCAGAAAACACACCCCTCTTAACTTTGTTCTTTACAACAGACCAAAATTGCTCAATTGGGTTTAGCTCGGCGGAATAAGGGGGAATGTATATGCTTCTATAGCCTCTTGAAGTGATTAATCCATCAATATCACTATGTGTATGAATGGGTGCATTGTCCATAACAATATAAAAACCATTCATAAGATGATTTTTATCCATTTCATCAAGGGTTTTTCGAATGGGATTCAAATAGTGGCCTGTTGTAATTCCTTTTGGTTTTTTAACATTTGGCATCTGCTTTCTTTTTCTTCCAACGGCATCAATTCTACGTTGTTTGGGCTTTTCTGCCACTCTAAGCTCAATGTCTACTACCCCCATTGCACCGATAGCACCCAATATTGTATGGGAAGTTGCTTTGGTTGATTTGGTTTCCACAATTGCTGGTGTACCAACTGTAGACCAGGCTGAAGGTGGACGCATGTTTATGTCAAAGCCACTTTCATCCACAAACACACAATCAGAAAGATAGTTCATGTCAGTTGATGTCCAGCGCTCTACCCATTCAAAGCGTTGTCGAAGTTTATCTTCAGAGTTTCGTTCACTAGAACGTAAAGTTGCTCGTTTGAATGACAAATTGCATTCAGTTTTCATGAAGTTACGAACGCTGGTTTCTTTCAAACTGAAATTCTCAAAGGACTTTGTCAAACTTTCAACAATATCTACAACACGTGCTTGAGGGTTTTAATCATACAGATTAATAATATACTCTTTATGCTCCTGCTGCAACATTCCAGTCTTTTGTTTGTCCTTATTCGTTTGCTTCTCAAAAATATCCCATTCAGGCTCATCCTACAATCTTTTAGCCCATTGCTGACCAGTGCGCTCAGTTACACCCGACAACCTAGCTGCTTTAGCAGCCTTATACAATTTCACTTGCAAATAGTATAGAAAAAGTACCTTCTGGTCAGCAGAATATACTTTATAACTTTTCCCGCTTTTTTTGGTGCCCTATTCGTTCGTTCTTAAAGCTACTTCGTTCATGGCCTCATCCAATTCGCCCCTCATTCTTTCTTGCTCAGATGGTTGAGCCTGTTGGTACTTTTGTAATGTCGTAAGAGTTTCTAAATGGAAAGGATCAACTTCTTCAATCCATTCCATAGCATCATTTCCTTGCTCGTCAAAAATCTTTCCTTGTCTGTTTTCGTAAAAAAAGTGTGTACTCATCTTAGCTTTGGCTTAATGGTAAGAAAAACAGAAAAAAGGTTACCGCAATTTGATTTCGCGGAAAACTGCAAATTGATTTCACAAAAAACCGCACTTTGATTTTTGTGAAAGCCGCGAATCGAGAGTTGAGAAAACCGCATTTTGAAGTTTTATTTCTCGCACTTTAATTTTTTTAAACCGAGGAACTTTTAACGCAGATTCCTACCTCCACTTGCTTTGATACAGCTACAAATAATGCGTTGACAACTGAATGGACCGAAGAAGAGGTACTTGCGTGCGCTTCTAGAGCACCATCTCACAGCAGCCCGGGCGTGGACGGTATCCCCTATGAATTGCTACAACTTCTATTGAAGCACCCTTTCTGTATCCGTCTTTTCACGAAAGTACTCAACAACGCTCTTCAGCACAGCAAATTTCCCGCCACTTGGCAACAGTCAATTGTAATCCTCTTGCCAAAAAAAGGAGATCGAAGCCAATTAAAAAACTGGCGTCCCATCTCTTTGATATGCGCTGATGCAAAAATCTATACTAGATTGCTAGCAACAAGAGCCAATGAAGTTCTGCCTCACCTGATCGACATACACCAGACGGGATTTATGCCTAATCGTTTCATAGCAGACAATGGGGTTACCACTCGACTAGTAATGGATGTTGCTCAAAGAATGACACTCCCTGGTATCGCTTTACTTTTAGACCAAGAGAAAGCTTATGACCGTGTGCACCCTCAGTATTTACAGGCATGTTTAGATAAATTTGGCTTTCCACAATCGTTGGTTGCCAGCATTATCTCCCTGTTTTTTGGTACAACTCTTTGTATAAACGTCAATGGCTTTCTCACGGCACCAATTTCGCAGGCTAGAGGCTTACGTCAAGGAGATCCCCTCTCTCCTCTTCTTTTCAATTTGGCAATAGAACCATTGCTACGTGCTATATGGTCGTCTCCACTTATCTCGGGATTTACGCTTCCTCGACCGCAGCAGCCTAATTTTGCTTCTCTGCCAAGATCATCGCCACCATTGAAAGCACTAGCCTATGCAGACGATGTTCTGGTTTTTCTCACACGACCTACAGAATTGCAAACACTACTTTATTTAGTTTCTCTATACGGTAAAGCTTCCAACGCTCGTTTGAACCGTGGCAAGACTTTGGCTGTCTCTCTTTCAGGGGAAGATCACCAGGATTGGAGACAAATGCTTTCTGCTAATGGAATCACTCAGTGGCACGACAAGCGTGCATCTTCGGCTACCATTTATCTTGGTTATCCTCTCACAAGTAGTGCCCAACAAATGTCCAGTTATTTAGACAGTCTTATTGTGAAACTCGAGAAACATGCTACTATCCTCTCACAGCGACGGTTGTCCATACTAGGTCGCAGCATGGTTGCCAATTCACTCCTCCTTAGCCGTGTTTGGCATAATATAAGGGCTTTGTCACCTCCTCAAAGTTTCTTCCAGCAGCTACGTACAGTGATTATATCATTTTTGAAACAGAAGAACTTTCCGTTTGCAAAATTCCAAGACTGTCAGCGTCCACGTAACGAGGGCAGTATCGCTATATTGGACCCATCGAAACAACATTCTGCCTTGCAGTTACGATGGCTTATTCCACTTCTCCTCCCACCCGACCAAGCAACCAATCCAGATTCATTTGCTACCAGCCTCATGAAATACACTCTGTGTGCCTTGTCGTCTGCGCCATCACCAGTTTTACCGTTACTATTTCCTGAGCGACGCACAACCGATCTTCATAAAATTGGCTGTTTTAACTCCTTATTCAAAACTATTGACCAAATGGATTTTGAGATTAATTGGACGGCACTAAACGCTAGCTCAGCTGCAGAGATCCCTTTGAGCAGAATATGCCCCCTCCTGCTTATCAATGATCCTGACCATACTTACAATTATTGGAAATCAAATTTGGTTAAAGACCTATATAGATTCAGCACCGTGGATGGAAGGCTTACACCAATCACCTCTTTTCTGTCGAGAAAGCAACGTAATCGATCCGAGGCATACTTTGACCTCCTCTCACTAGGTCACACTAAAGAAGAAAATTTTTTTACAGCACTCAGAAGCACCTCTGATCTCTCACTTGGACTTTTTATATCCTCCATGGGATGCCCTCGTCCTGAGCCGGAATTTCATTCTCTCGTTAGCACGTCCCTACCAGATGGCACACCTATAGAAAATTTATCAACAAAATGGTTCCGGTATATTGACAAGCTTCCGCTAACTAGTCCATCTTCACACTATCCTCGCACCAGCAAGTCATCCTGGACACAGTTTTGGCACGCCTCAATTCCTCACCCAGCACGAACCATTCTTTGGCGTCTCTATCATTCCAAGCTGCCAACACGTTCCCGACTGCACAAACTCATGCCTAATATTATTACTGATGAACTTTGTATGCTCTGTGGCGCAATCGAATCTGATGAACATTTCCTATGGTCTTGTCCATTTAAACAGTCTATGTGGGATACACTTTTAATTCGTTTCTTTGACCAGAATTCACGTCTGACTTTTGAGGATGTCTCTCAACCAAACCCAATCTCAGCCACAGTGCGTGCGCAATGGCAACTTGATTCTTTCCAAGTAGTTGCCTGCGGTGTACTGTGCTTATGGAGAAATCATTGGAAACATGTTTTTGATGGATCGCCCTTCTGGCCAAATGAGGCAGCTGCTAGAGCAACTATACTCCTTCGCAGAATACATCAAGAAAGTCTGTATCAGGAAAAATTTAAAGACATTAATCAGATATCACATTAACTTCACACTTCTATATATTTAACTGTTTTCTTACAGTGTACGTCTAAAGGCGGCACTTCAATAAAATCCTCATACACAAAAAAAAAAAAATTAATTTTTTTAAACCCACTGCGTTCACTGTATTTTTTTTTTAACTTGAATGTAAAACAGCGGCCTCACCCTACTTTGTGGTTTCAACAACCTATTGTACAGTGTACCGCAGCCTCCACTCACTTTAGGGATTGGCATTATTAAGTTAATGTCATTCAGAAAGGACAGTAAAGCAGTAGGGCTCAACTCCTGTGAGATATTTGCAGATAATAAATTTTAGAATTAAAAGGGAAAAAGTACTTGAAAACTAGTGAATGAGTCTCTATGTAATCTCTTTATTAAATTTCAAGACGAGGGAGAGAACCCATTTAATCAAACCACGCCTTTATATAGGAAATAAGATTATTCAGGGACTGAAGTGAGTTCAAGGTCAATTTTAGTATTGAGCTTGAATAATATAAATATTGTATATGGTTAATATTGTAAATGAGTCTTAGAGAATATGTAATATATAATATTATGTATTCAGTAATTGTTATTTCTTATATAAGATTTGAGTAATCTCATACGAATAATAAGTATTTAATGGGGTAAATACGACACCCTGCCCGCGACGGTGGAGAATCTTCAAGTTTTTTTTTTCAAAAGGTAACTGTATACGTTTATATATTAGAAGAAAAAGGAAGAAAAGAAACTAATATCTTTTACTTTAAACTGTTTATACTAGAGCCAATTTTTTTCCTGAACGAATCCTTTTTATGAAGTTCTCAATTTACAATTTATAATGTTTTGCCAGTACTTTGAATGTTAAAATCAAAATAAAGTGCAAAAAAATAGAACTTTCCTTTTATTTTATTTTCTATTTGTTTACTGAGTGAGTGGACCCCAACAAAAAGGGGAACTTTGTATGTCTGTGCATACTAGAATATTCATTTAAAAAGTTATTGCCTTTAAACCATTTGTCAATAGTTTCGTTTTTTATTCAGGCAACACATAAAATGAGGAAGAAATCGAAAAAAGTTAGACAACATGAAAGAACAAGTATTGATAGACATAAATTAACAGAAAACTTTATTTACTCATCATAATCCAACATTTGCTAGGTTTGCATGATGATGGTCTGTTTCCAATTAAGCAAGCAAGGTATTTTTTTGACGAACAAGATTAACCCTTCACAAGTCGTTGGGCAGGTGATTGTGAAGTACTTTCTCTTTATGTACTCTCCGTTTTTCAACAAGTAAATACACTCGAAGATAATTTCTCCCCCTGCAATACAATAGAAAGAGTATTTTAGTCAAACAGAAGTGATGTAGTACACTGAAAAATACTTACCAAAGAAGCGAATATAATGTTGGGGGATCGGGTAATTAACCGTTTGCAGTGCTTCAATGTATTTCAATATATGTAAAATATTGCCCACTATCTTTGTTTCATCGTCTTGCTCTTTCTTATCAGTGGTGTTGAACTTTACACCTCCCGAAAATTCAACAAGAACAGGAGTGATTTTTTTATCTTTGATGGCAAAAGCCACTCCATCCCATTTGGTTGTACAGTAGCCGCTCTATTTAAGGGTGTTCGATTTAAGGGTATTTTCTATTTATGAGTGTATATCTAAAGAACGACATAGGTCCCCAGCATAAATACCACTATACCACTATTCTATTTAAGGGTGCAACGCAAATATTTTTTTTACCACTAAATAGAAAAAGTTTTTATAAGTGATAGTTTTTTGGAGCACTCTAACAATAAATTTTTTACTTTGTGAATAAGATCAAACTGTTTGCTCTTTTGACTTAATTCAGCACAAGTGTCAGCCAATCTCATCCGAATTTGGCGATGTAATTTACGATCAAGATCGTCCAAAGAAAATTTGTACATGAGAATAGTTTCCTAGACTTCTTTCAACCATTTTTTACACTTTACTATATCGACACGTTGCTCATCTTGCTCTGTATTATCATTTTTTTCTGTTTCATCTATGTTGCCTTCTGCCGTTTCTTCATTTTAGTAGTACTTGTTGTGTAACATACTATCATCTCGCTCTTATCTGCTTCAAGGTTCAACTGGATAACATCAATAACTTTGTTGTCAAAGTTTCTGGGGAGATCTGGGAGCATTCCATTTATTGTTTCTGGTTTTACTTTAAGCCATGCATTAGCTAGAAAAAACATAGCCTGATATTGATCCATTTTGTAAACATTCGGATTATCCAACTTTTTACTGATATACAAACATAAAGCACGGTCATACTGCTGGGCTCGGAAGTGTGCCTTAAAGTTGTCAATAATTCCTGTGTATACAAAATATTAATGAGAAAACTGTAAAACAAAAAGACAGCTTATATAGCATTTTATCAACAAATAATAGACTACCTGTATCAAGAGCGTGTAGCTTGCTAGTCGTGTTTGATAGGAGAAATATCAATTTAATATTGTTGAGCGGAATCCTTATTTTATGAACAGACGCATTATCCAAAAGAAGAGCAATTTTTCGATTCTGTCTTCCAAAGGCAACATTTAACTTTTTCACATATGTTGTCATCCAAGCATTAGTAGAATAATGGTATTCAATTTCATGTTTTTTTCCAATTGCAGTCATGGATAACAAATTAGCTCTTGCTTTAAAACATTTGGGGCTCTTGTGTTGCCCTTTATAAGTCTCATCCGAGTTACAGAGCAATCCAACTGTCAGACGAACTTTACTTTTTTTTAGGTCACCAAGCGACTCGGAACATATGGTTCTTCTTGGTGATTGCTGGTAATATAAACCTGCTTCATCAAAGTTCATGATATTTGCAGGATCATATGGCCCAAGAAGTTCTTCTATCTTCCTCAATTCGTTCTGGATGTTTTCAGAAGGGATGTCTACTGAGGCACTTTCACCATGCATTGGCCTGCATTTTACTCCAATTCGCTTAAAAAGTTTGGTGAGCCATTCAGAAGAAAATGAAATTTCATTTTCAAGGATTCTATACTTTACTCAAGCAATAGGTCTTACATATCGAAGGATTGAGTCTCGATTGACTGGCAGATTGTTATTGTTCATGTCTGCAACAAACTTTACTACTTCATCAAGTTGAGGATAGCGTGTTGTTTTTAGACTTTTGCCATTTTTGACAACATTAATATTACTATATAACGTTTCAGCATTTTTGAGAATGTTTGATACAGTCTGTTGAGCAAGTGGTTGATCTAAATTGAATTTCTTCATAGCCTATTCACCTAATTCTGTTTGATTAAGCTGACCAGTAGCATTTTGATCCAAAAGCTCAATTTTTGAGAAATAGAAAGGCGTACACATTTATTATTATGTCATATTTATTCTCATCAAAATTATTTTGAGTCTACGACTCGTATATTATCCTTCTAGCAACTTTGATCAAGTCTTAAGCAAGTTTTGGCTTGTTAATGTCCTTACACAATTACCAAATCTATATCAACCAACAGTGGCCTATGTGGAAACATGTCTATAATGTAGCTACAATACATATTAAGTGAGTTCAATTTTTAACAGCTACGAATTTCGATTTAAGGGTATATTCTATTTAAGGGTGGATATTCCAAAAATTTTGGCCACCCTTAAATAGAGCGGCTACTGTACTAGTTGTATGAATCTCTCCTACAAACCTATTGGAACAAGAATTTATAACGCATTAGTGCTTTATACGTTGGCATGCATATACATATGTAACATACCAGCCAAGATTAACGGTATCATTATTAGACAAGAATAGGTTATTCAAGATAAACACCGTTGTCAACGATGCTGTTGTACGTTCCATACATACATGATGCAAAGGGTTTCTAGGGCTGATGATTAAATTGAGCCAAAAAAATCGAATCAAAAGTGTTGGTTATGAAATGTACTATATTAAATTTATGCAACAAACCTACAAATGCGTAGCAATGACCTCAACAAAAGAGAGATCCGCGTGAATAATGGGATCAAATGTCTCATAGCCCAAGGTAGATTTCCTAATTATTTTTCGTAATAATGCTGTGCTTGGGGGAGCTTCAGTTACCAAGGAAATTAAATCGCTATAAAAAGGCGACATATGATACGTCAATAGCGATGTTTCTGTTTTTATCTTGCAGTAAAGCTTTTCACCTAAGAGATCTTTTAGCAATGCAGCTACACCCTTATCATCGAATAAGAGGATTTGAAAACTGCTCAATCTGAAAAAGCATAAAAAAAAGTTTCAAATGAGTAAATGGAAACTTTTAATACGTCACCTAGCTACATACTTACTCAACGCTAATTTTGTTTGTTGTAGTAATTACTTCCTTGAATAAATCTGCAGTTATGTCGTCATTATTTCTTGCTTCAATGTTATTTTCATCTTTATTATTATCAAGTACATTATTATTACGCGCATTATTATCAGGAACTTCTTCATTGTTATCTTCATCTTCCAAACTGTTTTGATCAACATTACTATCGGAATTGCCTCCTGTGTTGTCATTATTAGCCTTTTTGCGATGCACCTACATCAATATAAATAGTTAATACAATGATTTTACGCGAAACAAACACACAAAAAAAGTACATTTTTGGATATAGCTTCGATTCCTTCACAGGTACCTTCATTCAGTTGGAGAAAAGTATCCAATCTTCTTTTGTGGGCTTTTGTAGTGGCTTCAGAGGTTTCACGTCTTTTCCAATATTCACAAAATTCTTTTCCAAATGACGATTGTCTATATTCCCGTTTCTATGATAAGATATAAGAAAAAATTTTAATCAATACGGAAACAAAAGTTGTGTCGTAACAAATGTTTACATGAAATTGATTCAATGCATTGATGGTGCCGCAATTTCCAGGATTTTGCTTCACAATCTTATTTATTAAAGTCATATAATAAGTGTTTGTTGTGCATTTACTCTCATTGCATAACTGGGCAAAAGAGAAATAATCATACTGTGGATCAATCAAATGAGCTGTTTCCAACCATTCTTTATACAGGTTATCAGTGTTCACTTTTTTAAACATAATGTAATGGAAAAGACAAAAAAAATTTCTTCACAACATCTTTAATATACATGAATAGAGTACTTATTATTAGATGACTAAACTCCTGAATTTAAGGAGGTGGGCGTTCCGTATGTTTGTTTCTACGTTTTAAAGTGTTTGCATATGTAAATAATGATACATCAGAGATTATAATTAAGAAGAAAGGTTAGCTTTATCTAGTTTTCATGTCTATCATAAACAATTAGTTGGTATTTCTCATGGAAATGAAAGTGAACTTGTAAAAAACATGTACTGAATATGTACCTTGAGATATTTGTGTAGTAAATAATAAACATATATGCATGATCCATGGTTCTTTCCGATAAAATATCTCACCAGTCGGTCAACGCAGTCACGCAGCGACCACAGGCACCAGTGCCTCCTATCAAATTGAAAAATATGTCCTGGCCCCAAGTAGTGGCTAGGAAGCGAATATCACTTATGAATGCTACTTTCGAATATGACATTCACAACAGTCAACAAGACAAAGTTATTCACTCTAAAGTGTGGAGATCAGGACGTTCTCCAGGTAGTGTCCTCCTGGACATGACCGATGGATCTGAATCGCCCGTGCAGCTCATGGCCCTGATTGCGAAACAATTTCCATCACGAATCGCAGTCGCAACCACTAAAGAAGACAGTCGAAAGATTGCTGAAATCAACTTTGATCCCTCAGATCCTGCCATTGATCACATTCTTAAAGACGGCATTACTTTTGAAAATGATGCAGTTAGGCTTTTACCTTGTCGAGTCTTAGATCCAGCTGTACCTTTAGTTCGACTTCGACTATCAAATCTTCCTTTTCTTAAAGAGGACATTCTTAAGGAACAATTGAAAATGAGTTTGGAACCTTATGGCTCCGTTCTTGATTTAGGGATCCTACGAGAATCCCACACTGGTATCTATATGGGTACGGGCTATGCTATACTAAACATCCCAAAAAATGATAATAGATTTTCTCCCCTTTCTCACCATCTTCCTTGGTATCAGTCAGAAGATGAAGGCTTTTATGCTGTGTGGAGTGACATGCCTACCTATTGTCGCTACTGTCATGCTGAAGGACATGCTGTCTCTGATTGTCTAAAGAAACGTTCATCCCGTGTTTGTTGGAACTGTCGCGCTAGTGGCCATATTGCTGCTGAATGTGCAAAAAGCAAGAATAATCCATTTAAAAAGACCAGAAAAACTCCTACTGCTCCACAAGACAGAGTAGATCAAGTTGAGGTTCAGTCGAGCCAAGCTTCTAATGGCATAACTATGCCTAGCACTTCCTCCCAGCCTCTCACTTCGAATACTATGAAACGTAAACGTTCTATTCGGAACGAATCTGGTGATGACCCAAGGATTCATTCCTCTACTTTGCTAACAACTGAGGAGGACTCTATCTTGGTATCCACTCAAGAAGTCCTGAAAGCTATCTTCACAACAACCGCTGAATCACAAGATGATATTCCAATGGAAATTAATGCTAGAAATACCGACAATCCACATGTTGCTACAGACATAGTTATAGTGGATCAAGCCACCAAAAACATTCCTCAGTCTCAACATCAGGCTGCCATGGATAGCCACCATAATGGCGCCCCAGCAGGATATAACTTTCGTCATGACTCTTTAGATAATCTGGGATCATCAATACAAGCATGCATCCCCAGTGATCAGCAGCACGGCACCGCAGTATTCAACATTGATGGTGCTCTAACTCAATCTAAGCAATAATGAATAGTAGATCGAAAGAACTATTATTCAACATTTCTTTATTGAACTGTAACAGTTTGGTGAAGACCCATGATACCCAAAAACAATCCAATTTCATACGTTACTTACGCTCTTTAAACTTCAATATAATGGCCTTTCAAGAAACACACACTAACACAGACCATGTAAACTTCATCAATGTACAATTTCAAGCATCTCAGTCTCTACGGACTCGCCATTGTGGCTTGCTTTCCTTTTCTTCCAACTATCAACTGTCGGATAACCTCATTCCGTCAAACCCACGCATTATTCTTTCCAAAATTAGTCATCCACAGAACTTTTATACTCCTTTCCATGTATTAGTGATTTATGCTCCAGCTTCTACAGGTAAGGACAGAAGAGAGTTTTTTGATTCTGTGTTAGATGCTCTCACTTCTGTATCTGATATTGACCCAAATCGGATCATTATCCTTGGCGACTTCAATTATTCTTATCATCGTCCTAAATTGTCAACTCAAACATCTCTAAAATGGGTATCATATCTAGAAGAATCCTTTTATAACGTGATGCATAGTGGAGACAATAGTAATATCCCAACTTTCCGTCGTAATGATGAGATCTACTCTACAATCGCTTACATTTTCATTAGTAATCAGATGCGCCCAATGCTTAGAGCTACAGATATACATCGACTACACTCTTCATGGACTGATCATCAATTACTCTCTCTTTCGCTTAACCTAGGTCAAACTCCCACTGGTTTTGGTCTCTGACGTGCCAACCCCATTTTGGCTCAACAGAAAGAGTACCGCATACAATTAAAACAACGACTCACGGATATTGTACCTTCTTTACCTACTCCGATGACTGCACAAGAACAATGGGACTACGTCAAATCTGAAATACGGCAATTTACTCAACGCTATGCAATTGACTACACCAACTGACACAAGAAGTCAATTAAGGCCTTGTAACGCAAGCGCAATGCTTTCCTCTGCAGTCGGTCACCCACAGCTATACGTTTACATTATCTTCCTGCTATGGACCAACAAATTGAATCTCTTCAACAAGAGCTGGTAGATATTGCAGCATTAAAGGCGGGAATACGTTGGAGAGAACATGGAGAGAAATCTGCCGGTTATCTCAAGCGGATACACCAGGTACGAACTGTAGAACAGAGCATAAATTTTTTGCAAGACCCTACATCTGGATTGACTGTTTCCTCTCGTACACAACTCATGGAGGTTAGTCAAGCATTCTACCAAGAACTTTATTCAGTGGATCCTGTTGATGAGCATGACATTGATTGCTATCTGCAAGATATAACAGATCTACCACAATTAAATGAAGATGATTGTCGCTATCTCATCTCACCAATTACGATTGAGGAGATAATTGAACAGTCAAAGAAAGTAATTAGGAGGCAAAGTAGTCCTGGTGCGGATGGTTTAGGTTATGTCTTCATGCATCTCATTTATCAGTTCTCACCGTTAAAGGATCTTATTATCAAGGTATACAACATGGCTTTAACTGCTGGTTCCTTTCCATCATCTTGGCAAGATTTACGTGTAAGATTACTGCCAAAGAAGGTGGACCTCTCTACCCTCAAAAACTGGCGGCCAATCTCCTTGATCAACTGTGATGCAAAGATCTACACGCGCATTATAAACCAACGGATGAGATCCGTTATGGACACAATTATCAATCTTTATCAAACTGGTTTTCTTGGTGATCGCTTTATAGCTGAAAATGGCATGATTCTCAACATACTCATGGAACAAGCTCATGTTCAAAGACGGCCTGAGATTGGTCTCTTATTAGATCAAGAAAAGGCCTATGATCGTGTCCACCCTATGTACTTGCGTCAAATAATGTTGGCCTTTGGTTTTCCTCCATCTTTGGTTCATTCTCTTGAGAATCTTTTCTTTGGAAATGCGGTGAGAATCAATATTAACGGACATTTTACCAACAAAGTTGATCAGCGTCGGGGTCTTTGACAAGGTGATCCATTATCGCCTCTTCTTTTCAACATTGCGCTGGAGCCGTTTCTTCGACATATCCTTCAAGGCTCTTCCTTTCAAGGTTTCCAATTTCAATCTGTGAGCAACTCGGCTACAACAACATCCAACATCGTACCTTTCCCCTTAAAGGTACTTGCATATGCAGATGATGTATGTGTCCTGTTGCAATCTACGGATGATTACTGTCGTCTACGCCATCATTTAGACCGTTATGGGTCTGTATCCAACGCTAAGGTTAATATTCACAAGACTGAAGCATTTTCTTTGGATGGACACTCCTACCCAGAGTGGATTGCTTTTCTAGCAACACAAGGTATTTCCAATTGGCACGATCATTCGGCACTTAGTCCTCTTCGATACCTTGTATTTTCCATGATTCAGTCTTTTCATCAACGTCGTTATCTAGAACAACAGTTGTTACAGACAGTAAACTCTCAATGTATTATCTACTCTCAACGTAGGCTTTCTATCAAAGGACGCGTTACCATCATGAATTCGTTAATATTTTCTAAATTGTGGTATGTTCTGCGGATGGTTCATTTACCGACTACCTTCTTTTGACGGCTCAATTCTGTGATTTATCAGTTCGTCTGGAATAACTGCAAACCTAAGATCAAATACACGCAGTTGTGTTTAGATCCAAAGTTAGGTGGGTTAGGTCTTTTGGATCTACAATTTCAACGACACAACCTACAGATACGCTGGATTCGTCAAGTCCTGGAAGACAACCACCCTCAGTCTTGTAGTCAACCTATATTGCTAGATCATATACGTCGTTTCCATTCAGGAAATACTGGAACAAGACTGGCTCTCTTTTTTCCTCTTTTGCGATTACGTCCTGCTGCTCACGCTAATAACTTTATGCAAAACATATATGAGGCAGTTGATTCTTTCGGATATGCGGATACACAACAAGCAAAGTGTACTCCTGCCACACTTCTCCGCTTGCCCCTGTCCGCTATATTCGCTATGATTCCTACTGACTATTGGATCACTCAAGCACGACACAAAAAACTCAAGGTGTCTCAATTTTTTACGTATGATCACCACTTTGGATGTATACGACCTTTATTGTCGTCTGACCAGCCTTCCTCACCTCATCTGGTTTCCAAGTTAAGCCGAGATATTCATAATCATATCATCAAGCTAAATCAGCTTATCTGGCCTCACATATTGAATCAAAATGAGCCATTTGGGGAAGTAAATGATTCAACGTTCATCGATGCCTTCTGTTCGCAGCCCCAATGGATCAATTACAAACCTAAACCATTTCCGTTGTCTCTAATACAGCGACCTCTACCATCATCGGCAATATCACCAATACCAACTTCAAAGTGGTCACTTTTTGGAAAATGCCTGTTTCGCCTGGAAGCCGGTCTTTATGGTATTGTCTATTCCATCGTAAACTCTTTAGTCAGTCACTTCTCTCAAAATTCGATGACGGTTTGACCTCTTCACAATGCAAATTTTGCTCTGCTAATAATGAAGATCTACAACACCTCTTCGTGCGCTGTCCCAGGAAATGGAGAGTATGGATAGATGTTTTCAATTTCTTTAGTCCACATCTCACTTTCACTCAAGACGATGCATGCTCCATCCTCTAGTCTTTTTAGCGGTTTCCTTTTGTTGACAATACTGATCTCTGGACTCTCAGCTGCTGTGTGCTTTCCGTTATCTGGCGTGCCCACTAGAGATTTACGATTGACGGTGTTCTTTTTATTGATCAACAGCTGGTCACTCGTGCTATGTCGCAGTTTGCCACCCTCAAAAGGGGCAGGCTCGACCTTGACTAGCATGTTCAATCGCTTACATTTTGTTTCTTTTGGTTCACACCGCTCTCAGACGTGTGACTCCTATTATATTATATTTTATAAATAAAAATATACTATTTATTTACAAAAAAAAAAAAAAAAAAAAAAAAAAAAAAAAAAAAAGTTTATAAGAGTAAATTCACATATTTATCAATTCAGTTGATAGTTACACTATAATAACCTGATGGCTTACTATATTATGATAAGAATAAAAGGAGATAAAAAAAAATAGGTGAAGATTAAAAAAAAGGGGGAGGCAAGGCTAGACTATTCAAAAGTACACAAGATTCATCTGTAACTTGGATACTGAATTATTAAAAAAAAAGCACCAGTCTTTATATTACTCCCCTCCTCTCTTTCAAAAGTGTTTCACAAATCATTTGAATCATCTGTACTCAATATTTTGTTTTAGGTTTGGATAAGAGTGTCTCGATAGAAAGAATTGTCTTTTTAGGTCAACAGTAGCGTCATCCTTTTTTCCAATTGTGTAGAATCCATTATGGCAGTCTAGAACCTAATTTCTCAAAAGTCCTCCCTGTGTAATTTTTTTAAAGTTGAGCCCAAAAACATTGACATCCTGGTGCCTGTTTTCGCATTATTATTCCCTTTAATTGATGAGAACCTGGGTCTCCCCCCTTGAACCAAATGATAATTTCCATGGTAACCGTTCCCAAGCTGATGAATGTATTATTTCTTTAGGGAATGTATTATACAAAAATAGTAAAAAAAAAGTCCAAGTCTAATCTTTATTATTATTTGCGACCTTTTCCTTTACGCGAAGGACGACGAGTAGATTTTTCTTTTCTCTTTTCATAAGCAATACGCTCTTTACGAATCTGTCCGGCATTCTTCAATTCGCTCTTTGTCTTTCCGTGTTGACCCACACGCTTCTTACCCAAGCCGTTTTGTTCAATCGTGCCATCTGTCTCTCTCAACTTGCGCTTCTTCAATTTCTTGTCATAATCATAAGCCAAGGGATCCAACGGTTTGCTTTCCTCTGAGCGATTATGACGGAATCGTTTCTTTGAGAAATGGGTCGCGTTGTCCAATTCTCGTTCACCAGCACGAGGAATCGAGATGTGTTTCTTTTTGGCCCATTCGTCAAATCGACCACTCTTGTAAGAGGCCGAGATTAAGGCGCCACTCTCAGTACGAATCATCTTTTTGTTGTCTGAACCAATACCCGTACCACGAACAAACTTTTTCTTCTTGGAGTCCCAACGAAGCATGTTTTGATTCTTTTTGATACCGTCTTGATCATCTCCTATTAAATCAAGTTGTGCCTTGGATGCTTGTTCTGCAAAGTTGCCTTTGCTGGTCATAGAGTAACCGCGTTCTGTGTTGGCATCCTTTTGAGTATAAGAAAGATAGTATTCTTCATCTCTAAAGCTCTGCTTCTTTTTATCTAAAATAAAAAAAGAGTCAGTTTTTTTCTATTTTTCAAATTAAAAAAAAACACACTTACTTTCTCTAGCAGCTGGTATATTGAATGTTTTAGCCAATTCATCTTCTTCTACATCTCCACCCAACTCAATCTTTTTTGGTGTACTCTCCGTCTTGTCCTTCTCATCAGCCTCTTCAGCCTCCAGCTTTGATTTATGAGCAGCAATCACTTTATCGACCGCCTCACGTCTCTCACGCATCATGGCTGTCGCAGGTGTCAACTTTCGACTGCCACGCACACCGACTTCAAAGATAGTTTCGGCCGGTCTAAAGCCAGAGATGGCCTGGATCATATTGGCTCGCTCAATGTCGGCTGCGCTGGTGCCCACCGTGTGTTTCAATAAGGGGTGCAGCTGGCTGTAATTCTTCTTCTTGATCACCTCCTTTGCTCGACTGTAACTTTCAGGAGCCGCACGAGACTTGGTACGGTTGTAGAGCTTATAGGCATTCATCGCTGTTCTGTATGTTCCCTCCAATGCAGCGTCTCTTTCGACTTGATTTGTCACCCAGGTTTGGTCATCAATCAGCGCATCGACCGGCAGGGTTCCCACCACCAACTCTGATGTGTAATCATACTCGTCCTTGTCACCACCAAGCACCAGAGGACGGGTCAAGAACAGTTCCAGATCCACCAAATAAGGAAGTTCATCAGAAGTCACTAAAGAGTAAGCCCAACCACGACGACCGGCACGAGCCGCACGACCGACACGATGGACAAAGACCTTGGAAGAACCGCAGAAATCATAATTGATGACGTTTTCCAAGACGGGAATATCGATACCACGAGCAGCGACATCCGTGACGACCAAGATGTTTGTCACTCCTTGTCTGAACCGATTGATCTGGATACTACGTGCGGCTTGATCTAATGAACCATAGACATAAGAGACTTGGTAGCCGGCAATCGTCAGCAGACCAGCCAAATACTCTACGTGGTGTTTGGTGGCAGCAAACAGAATGGTCTGTCGATCGGCCTCAGTTGCTGACATCTTCTTTTTTCCTTTTTTGCCTAAAGTCCCCTTTTCTTCATTTCCAGTCTTTTTGGGGAGCTGAATGATATTTCGTAAAAGGTAGAGAAGAGCGCCATCCTTTTCGTTGTCCTTGACTGAAAAGAAGGCCATCTCAAGATCACGTGAAATCTTGGTATCCACATCCAAACGAATCAAGGTGGGTTCTTGCAGACCAGCCTTGGCGAAATCCACTAGCATCTTGGGCAATGTGGCTGAGAAGAGCAAAGTCTGACGGTTGGGTGGCAGACGAGACAAGATTTCATGCAATTGAATAGCGAAACCCATTTCAAACAAACGATCTGCTTCATCAAACACAACATACTCCACCGTACGTAAATCCAGGTTCATTTCGACTGCCAAGTGAAGCAATCGACCAGGTGTGGCGATCAAGATATCTGGGTTGGATGCAATCATTTCAAACTGTTCATCTAAGCTGTCACCACCCACAATACAACAGCTGCGAAGATCGGTATATTTCATCAATTCCTTACAGACCTTTTGTGTCTGGAGCGCTAACTCACGAGAAGGTGAAAGGACCAAGGAACGAGCACCTGTCTTGGCCGAGTGTGCCTTGAGTCTTTCCAACATGGGGATCAGGAAGGCAGCCGTTTTACCTGAACCGGTACGAGCCATACCAACCACATCATCGCCTTGTAAGACAAGCGGAATACATTTACGTTGAATGGGTGTAGGCACTTTGAAACCTTTGTGAAGAACGGCCTTGAAGATTGGATTACTGAGACCTTTATGCAAATAGTTTAGTCACAATCGAATATTTATTCATCCTATTTTATTTTACCCATCGATTGAAATCCTCCCGACTTTTTATTTTTACGATTGGCTGCCATCGTTTCAGAAGCAATAAATTTCTCGTCTTGTTCGTCATCACTTTCACTCACTTTGATTTCTACTTTAGGCGCTGATTTATTTGTTGAGGCTGTTGTGATCGATGGCTTCTTGTCTTTATACTGATTGAACATGTCAACTTCGAGATCTGAACTGTCACTTTCCTCATCATCCTCAGAATCAAATTGAGAAAGAGTCTTCTGGTTAGGTACAATTTCAAAATCGGAATCTTCATCTTCTTGCTTCTTTTTGCTATCTTTGTTGTACTTCCTGCGTTGAAATTCCTTTTTTCTTACTTGAGAGACTGATTTCTCCTTTTTCTTTTCCACTGCGTTCGTAGACTTTTTTTTCAGAGCTGCGGATTTAGCTGATGGTTTGGAAGCTGATTTAGCTGCTGACTTGGGGGCTGATTTGGCCGCAGACTTTATCTTTTTTAAAATGGCCATGAAAGATGAAAAAGATCTAAATCAATCAATTCAAATAAAAAAAAAAATAAAGACAAAGAGGGAACCGAAAAAATCGGTGGCTGAGTAAATCATGCCAAATTTAAAAAAGCAAGTACCCCTTTATCCAATCAAATCCTACGAGTCTCGTCAAGAGATGCTGACTTGACTGAAAGTGGTTGCTTGGCTTGTCTTTGTGAGCATGGACATCAGCGTCAAAGCTCATTTATTTCAAATCAAAAGTTTCCCAAAACAAGAAATAGTCTGTGTTAGGCAATCGTAGTTTAAATTGAAGTTTATGCCATTTATTTTTCCACTTGTTTCCCCTTTCCTTTCGAGTTTACAACAAACATGCTTTTTTAATGAAAATGATAAACATCAATAGGTATTGAGCCCTGGTTTGTTTCTGTGGTATTTTCGTTATCTATAATTAGATAGGCTTCATCTTCGTCTTCTTCAATGACCATTTCATTCACAGCATCCGTTATGATCGTATCACCATCGTCTTCTTCTTCCTTATCATCCAGAAATTGAATTACCGAGTTTTTTAATAAAGAAGGAAACCATCGTTGTTCTATATCTGACTCATTGTCGCTTTCTATATCGTTTGAATTCATGAGCGAGACAAAATCATGCTCTGTCAACCTATCTTCATCCAATATTTCATAATATGATTTTTCTTCCAAGAGTAAACGAGAAGCTTCTGTCTCTGATATTTCATGCACTACTACAGTCGTTGTGGTTTCGTCGTTATTGGCCTTGGTATAGGATTGATAATGATAATTCATGAAAGGAAATCAAAAGAAAAAGAACGAAAAAGAAAAAAACAAACAAAATTTCGTGTCTTATCCAATCTCCGAATAACCTTCTTATTTGCAATGAATACGTTTCATGAATATTTCAAAGCATCGATCGGTCGGTCTGTTTGTATTCTTGATATCCAATGAGTACGTTTTTTATTGATTTCGAAAGGAAAGTAAGATGATGTTGAATGTAAGGCTCCAAAATAGCATTTCGCACCCTTTCTCATAAAATCATGAGAGCTGCTTGTGTGTTTGCTGAAGGTTCATGTGGACTTTGTCCAAGATCCAAAAGTCCCCTGACAATGATATATGGTTTGAATTGACTTACGAGTGCATTTATTTTAAAGCACATAATAGCAACAGAGGAAGCCATGATAAACTACATGTCCAATTGATATTGATTCTATCCTTTGTTGGTTCTATGTCATGCTCTGTATACCTCAAGTGAGCCCAGAGACAGAAAAATCAGAAATGAGCAGGATATTTAGGGAATGAATAAAGCTGTCACAGCAAACGTCCTTTCTAGGTACAAGTTTTTGAAAGTCATTGTCGATCTTTACACGAAAACAAGCAGTTTTTGATAAATAATCAAGTAATATTTCTATTTGGACATAATGCGTATCATTGACTTTTACTTATTTATCTTTTGATTACAGTGCTGATAGAAATGTCATGAATCACACACCAAGATTACCTCGACAGATTCGACTTTTAGGTGGTCTACAATTAATACTGTAGTTTAAAAGAACAGTAGGTCAGAGAAAAGACTAGCCGTAAAAGCATATCTTACTCTGTGGTCTATTATTAAGACTGAACTTAGAGAAAAGCATAGTAATGAAAAAAATTAAGCCAGTAATTAGATAGAAAGATTATCTTCTTCTTTTTTTTCTGTAAGGAGCAGAGAAAGAACACAATAATAAGCCTTCTCAAATAATTTTATGTCTTTATCTGACATCCTTCAGAAAGGATCATTTTAAAAACTCAAAGGTTTTGCTCTTTACAGTATCACTGCGCTCTCAAAGTGTTGGTTTAGAGCCCCCCCCTTTTTTTTTTCTCGTTTACATATTGCATCTGTTTAACCATTTGAAATACAAGTGCTGTAATAATATAATATGTCATAGTAATATCTTTAAACATGATATATCATTGACAGGATTCTTATTACTTCTTTTTAATAAAAGCGACATTTAATTTTTAAATAAAATAGAAATTAGGAAACAAAGGAGCTAATGTTCTACTTTTCTGTTTTATTTTAAAAAGGTAAAATGTATGTAAACAGACACAGACTCTTTCACAATCAATGAATCAATGAGATGCGGCTCTACTGAAAGAGGTACGGTTTCTACCTGGACGAGATCAAATCAATTATGAAAATAAGCTGCGGATCTAATTATGATCCAGTCATTATGCTATGCCTCTGTGTTCACGAAACTAAAAGACAAGCACATGATAATAAAAACTAAAATAAACCAAGCCATACATGTTTTGCAAGTTGCAGGCTTATGAGATAATCTAGCAGGCTATGATCACAAGCCAAGTTTATGTTCTAGGCTACTGTTATTATAAATGCCTGATCCTTACATAAACGTGCTGGGATCAACAAACATAAACGCTCTTGAAGTAGTAGGATGGATCCTATTGTATTAACGATAAAGAGACTTTCTGAATTCATAAACACATGCTCTCTTCTCAAAAAGTAGATTTAATTAAGAGAGAGTAAAAAATTTTGTTTACCATTGAATGTTTATTTTTTAGCTCCAATAAGTAAGGAGGCTTTACATTTATAAGATAATCTGTGATGACAAAATGATCTTTTTCATTAACAAAACCTTTTTTTTTTTTTCCTTTTGATTCAATAAAATAAAGCTCTTTGTAGGATGTATCAAAAGGTTTTTTATATCAACAAAAAACCGTTCAAACAGTCGAATTATGTTTCTTCTTTGCTGCCTTCCTTTATGAGGATCACATAAAGGAGTTGTAAAAAATAAAAGTATAGATGTGATCATGCAAGGAGAAGCCTAGACGCATGCAGACATATACTTTTAAAAACTGTATAAAAGATCTGCGGTAAAAAATAGTCTTTTATAGTAATTATTCCAAAAGTCGAGTAGTTTTGTTTTCTTGTATGAATGTGGATTATAAAGAAGAGATCTAGGGGATATTTTATCCTTCATCCCTTTTTAAAGTATGACTTTATTTTTCCTTAATGTGATGCAGGAGGGAGAAAGAAAAAAAAAGAGGATAGTATATGTAGGATGCTTTAAAATTAGTAAGTTTATTAATAAAAAAAAAATGTCTTGCTGAAACAGCAAACAAAAAAACTTGTTTTTTAATTAAAAGGGAAGGAGGGGAATTAATTAAGACGTCCGACGGGCAAAGTAAAATGGGAAGAATCCTTTGTTAGCAGACCAGAGAGAGCATTATACCAAGCTATCAAAGCTGTAATGATACCCAAAGCACCACCGGCTACCTGACAGCTGATGGAACTGTTCAGCTTACCGGCTGTCAACAGGATAAAGGTCAAGAACAAGAAGAAAAAGAGCGAGACGAGACCGATGCTAGACCGGTGAGAGGCGATGAGCATGATGCCTGTGAAGATCGTCCAGCCAAGCAAGTAGTATCCCAATGATTTTTCCAAAATGGCTGTATTTCCTCCATAACTACCAGTGATATTGGCGCCTGGGATAAAGATCAAACCGAACGATAACCAAAAACCACCATAGCTAGAGAACGCAGTCGCACCAAATGTGTTTCCTGTCTTGAATTCCCACATGCCTGCCAAAAGCTAATTCAATCGAGGTAAGTAGGTTTTTTTATCAGATTGAATGTGTCCTACCTGAACTAAACCACCATAAAAGAAAGCAAGTCCAGTAACAACACCGTGTGGACTAGTAGCAGGCAAACCAGCACCAGCATTATGGAGAGACAAGACAAATGTGGTCAATGCGAAACCGCAAAGACCCAATGGACCAGGATTGGCAATGGTAGGTGGAGCGGCGACGGGTATGTGATGAGAGTGTTGATATTTGGATTCAACGTCTTGAAGTTCAGATGACATGGTTTATATAAAATGAAATAAAAAGAAAGTAGAAAATAGATCCTATTTTATATGCTTTTATATTTCCTAAAAAAGAATTACTATCAAAGGAAAAGAGAAACGGCACCAAAGAAAGAGAAATAGAGAGATTTTCAAGGAGAAAGTAAAAACTCAGGTGTATATCTGTGGACTGCCCTTATTTTTCTTTTTGAACATTTTTCTTTTGTTCTCCTTCTTTATTTTTTCATCCTCTATCATTGGATATGTTTTATAATGCTTATATTTCCTACTTGAGAAATCTGAATCATTCTTGTATACATCATGTAAGCCTCTGTTAATTCATTCGAAGCCAAGTCACTACCCCGCATTGTGTCACACTTGTTACGTAGATCGCTCCCACACAAAGGAGGGGGGGGGGGAGAAAAGATAATCTCTAAAAGCCTCAAGATACCAAAAAGCACACAATTTCCAAAAAGAGAAAATAAAAAGAGTTTTTTCCAGTTGATTTTATAATCAAAAGATCCATTTGGTTTCAAGAAAGAACACAGAGATATGACTTGGAAAATAATCTGGATTTAGACAAGCCATTCACTTTAGGAAATGAATCGTGTATTCAGCCTTGAATAAAAATAAAGGATGTGATTGGTTTATGTTTTTGAATCATCGGCAAAGATAGCGTAAATAGAATGATGGATACTAGAAGTGGTGCATGAAGCCACTGTTTCTCAGGATCGACTCAGCTTCTGCGCTTTTTTTTTTATTGTTTGTGGTCCCAAAAAAAAAGAACAGTTAGCTACTATAGCGTTACGTTTATGATTAAAAATCACGGTTGAAAAACAGTATTTTCCTCTATTCAATAAAGGTTGACATAATTTATTTGATAAATCACAAGTCCTAAATAGCTTTCAGTCAGACTGTATGCGTTCAATGTAGAAGTCACCCTGCTGATTTTATTTTTTTCTTTCTGATACGATGCTCGCGTGAAAGAGGATGATGTACTAGAATGAGGAGGAACATGGATTGAATTCTCCTTTTTAGCTTGAAGAGTTTATAACAACCATTTGGCCTGGTGTTGAAGCAATGGCTTCATTCCATTTACAGAATGAACTTTATAAAAGGCTATTATCATTCGATACACTAAACCGTCTAATAAATGTATTACTTACTTTACATTTAAACACCATGACTCTTGCTTGCTCTATGCATGTTTCCAACCCAAAAAAAAAAAAAAAAAAAAAAAAAAAAAAAAAAAAAAGAAAGATAGGAGATGAGAAGCGTGATGTTACCCCTTTTGTTCCTTTAAATGAATTTCATCCGTTATTGAATAAGATGTGTACAACTTTATAATTTTATTAAAACTTGTTTTTGTACTGTTTCAAAATACAGTAGCCCCTCTGCCAACCCATCGTTTCACATCTCAATTCGCAACTTTTTTTTTTTTCCAATTAGTAGATTTGTCGTTATTTTTAAAAATGGCGTACTTTTTTTTTTGTACAAGTATTTTATATTCACATAGTCTGGTTACATAAGTTGAACCCACTAACACTTGGTGTATGAAATAAAAAAGAAAACACCAAATAAGGGAGACTGGTGTGCTTTTAAAGTCAAGCAATAATAATAATGACAATGACAATTTAAATCAATGTCCTTTATAATTTTTATATTTGCCATGTTTAAATTTGAATAAACTTCTTTAAACAACATTTCCTAAGGCTTTATGCGCTCCATAGTATACATCTCTTCTACTATAAATTGATATAAAGGAATATCTCATTATGATGGATCATTATCAAATTTGTCACCAACTAAACAGTGAATCTATTCAGCTTCGACTAAGCGAAAAAAAAAAAAAAAAAAAAAAGTAAATCAATGAGATTGAGGCCTTTTAAAAAGCAAGTTAACAGCATTTTTTTTTCTCCCATTGAATGAACAAAATTAAGAAAGTTGCATGTTTTACTGCAAAGAATAGAGTGATGAAAACGCTGATAGACTTCCAAAGATGGCTAATGATACCAAAGAATTGGACATTAGTTATGAAAATGGTCCATAGAAACCAGTCCTAGTTCTTTTTTTTTTTAGTCAGACATCATGATTAAAAGAGCTACAAGGTCCTCTAAAATGTAAGCATACTTTAACAAAGCGATTATTATGGAAAGAAATCCAAAAGAGATGAGCATTTTGAAAATGAAGGAGTATCTTTGTTGAACGAGCAATTGATCAGTCATGACTTTTTAAAACAGTTCATGATTACTGGTGATGATACACCATTGAGCGAATCCAAAAATTTGGGCTTGTTATAGAATTTATTTATGCAAGGAATGACAGACATGAAAATCTATTTGGAGCCTATTTCTTATTTTGTATAGCTTAAATTACATTGTACATTATCAATAGAGAAAGCGACATTACGAAATTGAATGATCTTAAGTAGATATGATTCAAATACTGGTATTATTTCAAACATATTATCTAAAAAGCTGCACCTACAATTATTGCCTAATTTTAAGCTGTGGTGTTTGAGGATGTAGTTTGAACCTCTTTATTGAGTGAGATTATAAAGAGTTGCTGATTGGTTAATTTAAAACATCGCTGATTAAAAAACTTCGCATTGGCATCATATGTGAAATTGAATAAAATATCAGAATTCGAAATTGTCATGCAACAAACAATAAAAGCAAAAAAACTAGGCTTTTTTCAGTTAAATTGAATTTTTATTTTTATTTATTTATTTGTTTTTTGCTTGTTATTTTCTCTAGCATTAATTATTAACCTTATACTTTTTTGTGAAATAAAATACGTTTTAATAAATCTGTATATCCTGCCTATAATCAACACTTTGAAAAGTTACACATCTTTTATGTTAACAAATCAATACCTTTTTCGGTTTCGATTAGAAAAAAAAAAAAAAAAAAAAAAGCTGTATTTCCACAAACGAATTTATCCTTCATTTTGATCTTGTATATTCTTTAGGGGGGGAAAGAGGATGATCTACAGATACGTGCGTAGAGTAATAAAAAGAATCTTTTACTGCTTTTTGTGTAGCATAGTTTCATGTACAATATAATTGTGATTATAGTAAAGAAGGGTAAAGATGAAGTTACTACAAACGAATGTGTGTCTTTTTTACATGTAAAAAGGAAGGGTATTAGAATGATGATGATGATAGATATTCACACAAAAGAGAGAAAAAAAAAAAAAAAAAAGGTGTACACAAAGTAAAAACAAACAATAATTTCTTTTTTTATATAAATTGTTCAAGTCACAATGTATAAACATAAAAGTAATAACGTAAAAGGTAGTAATGAAGAAATATTGAAAATCAAACTGTATTGTTTATAATATCATCTGATATAAAACCCCCTTTTCCCGCCAAAATATATCATTCTCTACACCCCCAATTCCTGTAAACATGCAAATCTTTTAGTATTTGAATAATTATGGATAGATTGCAAAATAATGAAAAATAAAAAAAAAGAGCTTTATTTATAAACATTTATTCTTTCTTTTTTTTTTTTCTCTCTCCCTTTTTAAATAAATAAAAAAGATGATGTTAGATGAAGAACAAGTAACTTCAAAGATATTCCCTTGTCCTCAATGCCCTAAATGTAATAAGGATACGATTTGATTTAGAGTGAAAACTAAACTTTTTTTTTATTTTAGTATTCGCCACCCGTTCTAATTTGTAATAAAACAACATCATTTCCTCCTCCTCCTTAAACTAATTTTTATTTGACACAGAAAGCGACATATGGAAAATCCTAATATTCACAATATACCTTATATAAGAAGTCGTGATCAAAAGCGATGGAAGGGACACGCAAAAAAGATAATTTCAAAGGAAGAAACGACTGAGAGGTAATTGAAGATGTAGAAAAAAAAAAAAAAAGCATTCTTCTTATCTTCTTTTATAGCAATAATGACAGAATGCGTAAATGGCGAGCTGAGAATAGAGAAAAGAACAGACAGAATGATTTACGATGTAGAGTCTACCGTCTGGCGCGTCAAAAGTTTGGTGAACATGATTCGATTGAGAAGCAATGCTTTGTGAGAGAAGAAATCGCCAGAAGACTCGGTCGACGTATGATGCTTGAACGAAAAGCGTCAAGCTTAACAGGCCATGATTTAAACGAATTACCCTTTTACAGTGGCTTACAGCAAAAGATTGAGTTGCCCTCGATTCATCAAATGAATCGTCACTGGTATTCTCCTCTTTTACCAGAACTATCATCACCCATCTTACAACGACGAACAAGTAGCAGCAGTAGCAGTAGCAACAGTAGCACGAGCAGTACTTGCAGTCAATACACAAAGGAAGATTCGGTCAACATACCACTCAGTGACCGCGTGTTGCCATCTATGCATACATTCTTATCCTTTAAAGAAAAACAAGAAGGAATAAAATATGTTGACTCAAATAAAATATTAGATGAATTTGTTGGTGTCGTTCTCAATTATGTAGATAACTCCCCTTAACACATCACACAGCATACACATTCATACATCACCCTACGCACATTTCTTTTTTTAATTTATCCATGTTTACACAAAACATGTCAAAAATAAAGCATCGTTCTCCTTCTTACTCGTGTAACTTTCTTTGTTATTATTTACTTTTCGTCTAGGGCATTTTCTTTCATTTAAAAATTACATTTGAAAAAAAAAAGATGAAACTTTCACGTACTCGACTACTACTCTTACTGCATGTTCTAACTTTATAATCCTTTTTGTTTGTTACTCTTGCAGACCAGTCAACCGTCCTTTTTTTTTTATTAGCCAAGAAATATTACAACACAGAGTATGGCAACCTTTTCTTGTATAGAACAGTTGATAACACCTCCTTGAAGAGGCTCATTGGTTGTGAACAAGTACTGGACCATCATTAACTTCAAATGTTACTATGGTTATTTATTATATAAATTTCAATTCATTCTATACAAGGTCATCACTTAAGAACAGCAGCCATTCTAGAATGAATCCTCTTTCTATCCTTTCAGTTAAATGGGTTTTTTATCCACCTTGTATTGGGGGTGAAGATTAATGAGGCTCATTGGATGCCGCAGCTCGGCGCAGGTTATACAATAAAGTAAGTGATACAATATAATTTAGCATGACGAGTGAATAAGGATGGCAAGTGAAATAACAGATTTTGGTTTACTATTTTTTTTTTAAAAAAAAAAGCCATTTTCAAACTGTTTTGGGCACTCTTTTGCATACATTTATTTCTCTGCTGAAATTCAACTTGTCCTGTACATGTAAAAAATTAAAGACAGACATGGGAAGTTTTCATGGTTGTTGACTTTTGGGATGTTATCAACAGTGGGATTTGGTTACCAGATATTATGATGGGACTCTTTTGGAGTTATTTATAAGATTGTTGTCAGTGTGATGTGAACAGTTTGCGTTGATTCTGATTCATAAAGTACTGTCTATACAATTGCAATATGCTTGTACTCGATCTGTGCCTGATCCAAATACAGCACACAGCCATTTCACGATCAAGGCATGGATGACATGAATCAATCTAGCCAAGGCGAATCAGCTAGTGAGTGACTGAACAAAGATTTAGATAAGCTTAATTGTGCTGTTATTTGCACATGTTGTATAGTTTAGCAATAAAGGGTAAAATACACTACTCTCGCTTCTTCTCATTGGCATTGACAAGAAAACAAAAGTACTTGTCCAACATCTCTTCAAAAAAAATTTTTTTTGGATAAAATTCGAGGGTATGAAGGTCTTTTGTTTATTGTTTTCAAAGCTTAGGCACCGATGCATTCATATTCAGCACAGGCTTGTGCCTCACCAAACCATCCGCTATCTCTTGCAGCTCGTCGTCCACCTCGACACTGGCCTCCAGATCAGAGTAATGCCGACAGAGCGGACAAGAGAAGCCTGGGTAACTTTGAAAGATCACGGGCCGTGAACATTTGAAATGAAAGAGATGCGAACAGGGAGCGACAAAAAGAGCTTGAGAGGGTGTCATCGGATAGAGACAGATACAGCATTCTTCGACGACGGCCTGAGAGGCATTCAGGCGGGCGGCCAGGTTTTGAAAGGCGGTACGTGTGTAGACACTTGGCTGTCGGTTGATCTCGATTCGAATACGGACGGCTCGATAACAGGATTCGAGCCCACCTTGATAATCTGTACCGAGCTGAATCACGTCTCCGTCTCTGAGTTCTTGCCTTTCACTTTCCTGGTTGGGCGTACTGAGTCGGATGTGATTGATAAACGTGCCACTCGAAGACCCGATGTCACGCAGAAAGACCTAACGGACGCATGAATATCTCTCTTTTTCCCTTCCCCTCTGGTTTCATCCGTTACCTTTCCTTGCTCTGTCCATAATTCGGCATGGTTACGACTGACGACCTTGCTTTTAAATGAAAGTTTGGGTTCTATAAAATTCTTTTCTGAGAATCGGCCGATACGATACGAAACACCCGGTTTCAGCTCTCGTTTGATAATGTCAAACACAAAGTTCTGATCCACAGGCCCTAGGTTGGGTACAAGTCGAATGTGTGGACAGCCAGAGGTGGCTTGTTTTTTCAAGCTCCGGGATACAGAGGAGGTGGATAATTTGCAAGGCATGATGGAAGTGATGGAAGGTGGATGCTCGCTACACATAATACTTTATGTAAAAAAAAAAAAAAAAAAAAAAAAAGATTAAAAAAGATTAAAAAAGATTAAAAAAGATTAAAAAAGGGAAAAAGAAAAGCGTCCTTTGTCTTCGGAGGGTTACAGTCATCCAAATTGAAATTTGAAAAATTACTGAGACTCGACTTCGTTTGCTGTGAGACGGGATGAGACCCATGGGTGGGTTGAGGAGAAAAGGAAGTGAGTCTGATTTGAGAATCCAGTAAAAATAAAATAGATAGACGATAGATTTGCGGTTTGTATAGCATGATTTCTTGTGTTCCTTTGGTTCATCGACGGCTGATCTTACTCTTCTCATAAAACATCCATCAAAAGAAAGAAAAATGCCTTTTTGTGATTTATAGGACGCATTCTCACAAGAGCTCATTCAGAAAGTGCAGGCTCCTACTGACCCTTGACAAGGATGGATAGAGATCAACAGCACCTTTTGATTTGAACAAGACTTGTTCACAGGACACAAAATGATACTATTCATTCAAGACCATACCTTGGCAAGTATGGCTTCCACAGTTGCTCGAATGAGCGTGCTTATTGCCTTGGTCGAAATTTTAATTTGAATTCTGATGACTGTACACAGTAGACAACAACACCAGAGGATGAGACAACAGGACGATGCATGTGCATACTCGTCGGTTGAAGATCAAAGCATATACATTTCATCATTAGGGGTCAGTGATATGGCAATGCCTTTAAGGCTGTTGAAAGAGCCGAAGGAGACAAGGGACGGACAGTGTTTAGTAGCGTTGAATCTGCCTTCAAGGTTTACTAAGCATTTGACGTCATGCGTCGATACATTTTTTTTCCGGGTCAACTACGCACTGAACCAATGTTTGTTTCAGAACGAAAACATAAATACGAATTTGAAACCTGACAAAATGGATATGCTCTTGAGACGACATGAGTCATTTTTATCAAGAAATATGGAAATGATCCAACCCTCATTTTCTACACTTTTTTTCTGTTTTTCTTTTTTTTTTTTTTTTTTGCTTCTTCTTTTTTTCAGCCATGGGATTTCTAGACAGCTACAGCATCGATGCATATCCTAGAAACAAAAAAAAGTGGTGGAAATATGCTGTAGCAGCAGCAGGAATCATGGCGATGATCCTGATTGTCATTGTGGTGCCTGTTGTTGTGACCAATAACAAGAAGCGAAGTATGGAGGATGAATACGATGCTAACAACAACACAAAGTACCCTCTTTCACCTTATACACATCTTACTCAGATCGTGACCCACAATGACACAGCACTCCAACAAAAGGAGCGTATCTTTGTGACGGGCGATCTTCATGGCTGTCTAGATGAATTCAATGCACTGTTGGAAGCAGTCCGCTATGACCCAGAAAGGGACCAGATGATCCTGGCGGGCGACATGACTTCCAAAGGACCCGATAGCTTGGGTGTGATCCAGAGAGCAAAAGAATTGGGTCTCTTGTGTGTGCGTGGTAATCATGATGATAAGCTGATTCGATTCAAGACGTTTGAAATGGTCAATGGACAAGATAAAATGCAGCCAGAGGATGAAACCATGCCAGAGGGAGATGTACCTGACCCTTTGAAATTTAAAAATTACCATGAGCCTTTGGCCTTGTAAGTTTTGCTTTGCTTTGTTTTGTAGACATGCTTATTTTTATTAGAAACATGACACAGGATCAGTATGATTACTTGGTCTCTTGTCCAGTCATACTTCACATCCCATTTTTAAACAACACGATCGTGGTCCATGGAGGTTTAGATCCAAACATTCTTGCCTTGAAAGACCAGGTTCCTTACCTGGTCATGAACATGCGTGACATTGACGAGCATCAAGAGCCCACACCGAAAAGTGGCAAGGGCACCCAGTGGGGTGTTGAATGGAACTCGAATCAAAAGAGCCTTTCGAGTGATAACACCGTCGTTTATTATGGACATGATGCTGGACGTGGATTGAATTTGCAGCAGTATACCTTTGGGTTGGACACAGGCTGTGTCTATGGTCGACAGTTGACGACCATGAATATCCTCACGCATGAAATCACACAGATTGATTGTACGACGGATTATACAAACAGTGATGATGATGATAATGACGATTAGAATGTTTAGACTATTTATTATTTCAAATTTTGAGAAAAACAATAAAATAATTTGGGAAAAAGTAATTTGGAAAGAATAGCGAAAACTTGGGCATAGTTCGTATGAGAAAAGGAGGGATAATTTCTCGAATTTCTTTGAGACTTCCAAGGACTTGGTTGATAGATACCAGAATAGCTTCCTTTAGACTTTTGTACTCTTTAGCATTCAGAGGAGAACACCTTCAATATGGGACTTTAGATGCCTATGAATATAACCGAGAGTAATTTTTTATTCATTTCCTCTTGTATCACATAAAGTCATTCAAAATAGTGATGTAAACTTGCTTAAGCATTTGCTTCTATTGGGTCCCTAGAGTTGGGCGTGTCGTGTTCTTTCCGATGTAAAAGAGCATCTTTGACAATCTTCTCGTTAGCATCGTTCTTCTCAACTGAAGAGGATGATTTAAAATGGAGAGACGTGACTTCTTTGATAGATCTATCTCCTAGACTACAATAACAGAAATCGATTTTTGGCATCCATTTCATACTCTCTGGGAATAAAAGTCTTTTTCCATGTCAATAAAAATTGCTGATCCCTTTCGATGGCGTACGACTTGCTGAGATGTTTCCGACAATTGTCCATTGTACTATGACACCCCGCTCCATTATGATTTGCAGCTAATTATTTTCGAATGACGCAGTGACCTATTTTTGAATGGTTCACATTTCATCTTTTGTGTATTTTTCTTTTCTTTTTTTTTTATCTTGAAAAATGACAGACAATGACAGTTATATGGCAATGTTAAACAACCAAACCATCAATCCTCCATCTCATAAAAAAGAAAGCACATCCAACACAAAGCAAGACAAGAAATTGAAACCGGCTTCGTTTCCTCCTGTTCAGCAAGCACACGATTTACTTATCACGGCCTCTCGTGGTATTCATCTCGTTTCAGAATCCGATGAACCTTTTGAGTTTATCAACACAGTGACCGAAAGAGACACGCTACCTACTACCGTAAAGGATCTCAAAGATCTCGGCTTGATCGATCCAGAAGCAGACGAAACATTAGAAATTAAATCTGTACAAGAATTCTTGCAAAGGGAAGAATATCAAGGCATCGTAAAGGCTTTAGAAAAGTTGGGCGAGCTCACACAGCAAGGTGGTAAAGTATATTTGGTGGGTGAAAGATCGATCACTGTCTTGATTTTATCCCTCGTTCGCTATGAACAGCAGTGTGCCATCATCGGCTTGAAAAGTTTACTCGTTCAGACATAGTACCGTCTGAGTTTTGTATGGCATAAAAGACACTGCATCTTTACATCATCCAAAAATAAACCCCTTCATTACACTCTACAATAAAAGTAGGAATCACATTAACTTTGAATAGCAAGCAAAAAGACCTGGGCTTTTACTTGAGTCAACTGCCCCCCCCCCTCAAAGTAGTTACCAAAACGCCTTATGAAGTAGTAAGCAACCCTTTTGAATGCATTCACTAGTTTTTTGAAGAAACGCGTTATTTTCAAGAGTAAAAGTGCCGCTGAACTCTTGAGCAATAAAGTCAGTGACCAGCAATGTAAAATGAATACATGCAACACGCAGTGTTCAGCTGGCTCACTCGTTCAAAATCCTTCTTTCTCTGGTTGAGATTCATCCACAGACTTTCTTCAAATGATCCTCAGAGCTCGCCCTCTTCTCTTTATCACATAGGCTCTGATGTGAATAAAGATGAATCTCCTTGAACGATTCCAAAGATTGTTTTACTCGCCAAGTCTCATCTGACTGTCTCAGTTTCATTGACTTGTGCTTCATTTAGGGAAGGGAGGCGGGGAAATACCGACAGTGGCCACCTTTATTTCATCCATTCGATCCACTGTGTCAAAAGAAAGACAGTCGTCTCTTGTTTGTTGGCCTGAATATCTCTGTTGGCAAAGAGACTCGCTGAGACCCTGTGAGACATCCTAAAGATTGAGAGACCCAACCGAGTACGGATGATCAAAAAGACATGGCTAAACACCCCCAGGCCAAAACACTCTAGGCAATCAAGATGGTATCCTATGCTTAAGGATGCATGTTCACACGTCTAGCCAGCATGAATGACCATGAGCGCTTGAGATTGGTCGGTGCCTGAATGAGATATCCTTTTGATTTGTCTTTATCGTCAAGACCAAGCCAAGTTTCACTAACAATTCTCTGCCCGAGAGCTTATGTCTGACTCCATCCCCCCACCTCTTCACCAGAGGCTATCACCAAGAGCCAAGGTACTTGACGATCTGTCATCTGGACTGCCCTTTCGACTGGACTCAATTTGTATCGTGATTGTTGTCAGGAAGCTTTGCTAGCTAGCTCATTGGCTTGAAGCCTAATGAATTCCTTGAGTGTTCATGACCATGTGCTGCTGGATTTACAAGTAAAGGAAACAATGTGTTTGTGCCCCAGCTACAATGCCAAAATAGGTTTTTTAAAGGCCTTTTTTTATGAAACTTGTCCATTTTGAACATAGAATCATTAAAAAGAGAGCGAGTCACCATGAGATCATGGTGTCACCTAAAGAACAAAGTGCTTATCATGAAAGTCAAGGAGCCCTGATTCATCCTAATGTCACACAATCCAATTCGTTGCTTGTCATTCAAATCATGAATGGTTGATTGAACAGATCCTCATTTCAACAGGAGAACACAGCAGCATAAAAGCATCCGTCACTTTCGGATGAACTGATTTCACCCCCCTTTCTTATTGATTATTCGAGTCAAAAGATGGGAATCCGGGTTCAGAAGTACAAAAAGTGACCCGCATCCAATTTCTGTCATTTGAGTTTTAATAAAAGAAACACGCATCTCACTCTCCTCTAGACCATGCTTAAAAAAAGAACCAAATGTCCAAAGTGCATACAGCGCAACAGTCAATGTGGATTGTGAATAGGTAAAAAAAAAAAAGTAATAAAATGCCCGCAGTTTATTTTTTTTTTTTTTTTTGTTGGTCTTTACACATTTCTATTTCCTTCACCAAAGAGAGAGAGAGGATGGAAGTTGTCAGAGATGTCTATTTACAAAGGATCTTCCGATACAGGTATCAATGGGTGGTAATCGAGGGGGTGTAGGTAATGTGCGCTGTCTTTTTTCATAGGCCAGTGGACCCCGTTGAAGTTTTGCTTTGAGTGCACTCATGACTTTATGATGCTGATCATCCAGAGAATTCCTCTTTTTGTTATCCGTAGGCGATACAGGCGTGGCAAGATAGGGACGACAGAGTGGATGAGCAGAATGTGGATAAGATGAATCGTCGGGACGAACAGGTGCCAGATGAGGGACATGATAAGGCGCGCGTCTTGGTTTTTGTTCTTTGGCGAGTTGAAGGTCCAGTCGACGGAGATGGATCCTGGCTTGTTCGGTTTTTAAGATCGCTTTGGCTGTCTGTCTCTAGAGTACAAGGTTTAAATAAAGAAAACGAGATGCCTTTCTTAACACAAAAAAAAAAAGTTTACTTTGTCTTCTTCTGATTTCGCCATCAACACATACTTTAGTAATTCATGATCGTCTGTATACTTTTCAAGTAATTCTTTTATTGAAATCTCTTGTTCTGAAGCTATTGACCACTGAAAAGTCGGTGAATTCAAAGTCATTGTTGATAAAAAAAAAAAAAAAAAAAGAAAAAATGATTACAGAAAATTAGAAAGGAGAAAAGAAAGAGGAGGGAGAGGGAGGAGAGGAGGGGAATTTTAATTTTTTATACCAACTCTCTCTCTCTCTCTCTCTTTCTTTCTCTCTCCTCCTTTCCATGCTTTTACCTTTTTTGTTTTCTTAATTAAAAATAAAAAATATAACTGGTGGATATCAAAAGGGGGGTGAGCGAGTAAATTAATTAAAGTCAAATAATGAATTTCGTGTAATGCTTCTTCTTTTTGATGCAAACAAACAAATCACTGTTGCTTTTTTTCCCTATCCTTCAAGTCCAATAGAATCATCCACAGGTTCAGCACAGTCTTGGTGATCTTGAGACATCTTTTGTTTAGAAATAAATAGCTCATTCAATACCAGTTGGATTCAGTCAGAACCTAGAATGGCAAGTAGCATCGTGAACTCTATCTTTTTGATCGTCTCCCCCTCATTGTCAATTGTAACAGAATGATGTTGGTCCTAATCTGTTTATGAGTCTTTACACTGTCCATAAACAATACTGTGTATTGCTTTCCCCTTTGATCTGTTAAAAGGATAGAATGCTCTTTCAAGAATGATAGGGTCCCATTTGTAATATAAACCGATTCTACTTTTTGGGTGCAGTGAAATGAAAAAATACCGCTGTACAGCCATGCTTAGTCAACGCATCTAAAGTGAATGTATTTTTTTATTCCATTTTAGAAACCGTCCACGTTGATTGCCACGTTTCTGTCTGACTCCAAATCTTTTTTGAGTGATCCAAAAGAGCACAGACCTCTCTTCTTATTTTAGCAAACTATCCGCCCAAATAGGATTGGGAAAGAAAAAAAACAGTTCATCATCCACTTTCTGTCACAATCACACACAAACACTCTCTCTCTCTTTTATTTTTAGCATCTTGTCTCATACTTTTTAGTAAACATGAGCCTTGTAGTTATGTTCAAGGCCATCCAATTTCCCCCAAAAGAAAACGTGTTCTCCGAACGAGTCTGAATTGATTTATGCCAAGAATATAAATAGCAATAGGCGGGCTTGCAAAGAAATAATTGTCCTTGTCCTAGCGCACTCTCTTTCTTTTTTTGGCTCAGATAACTGACGTTGCTCGTTGGCCAGTAGAGCGGAAGAGGTTAGAATGGTTGAGTTTGATATGAAAGAGAGCGAGATGAATTCTGAAATCCAGATGGGTGTGACGTGAGTGAATTGACCACAGATGCCTAGTAAACCATTTATTTTGTATAAATGGATGAACGAGAGAGCTTCCTGCTTTCATGAAGCAAACCATTTATAAGACTTTTTTTTTTTTTTGAAAAGCTACCTTTCTCTTGTAAAACTAAAATGGACGATGAAACACAAGTTGAGGTCCTGCTGATGGTTGACAAATGTAAAATACAATGAGCCGTAAAGAAACCTCTTTGGACAGGTTGTATTTAAAACGAAGGCTAGGATGACGCTGAGGTTGGTAAAGAAAAGGACTGAGATGAAGGTAGGATGTTAAAGAGAATGATCTGATAAATGATCATCAGACATACCTTTTGCATCCATTTTTCTCATTTTACGTCCTGTTCTGAATCAACGATCTCTCTCTTTGACCTGCATCAAGCATACTGTCTCTTGAAATACTAAAATGACAAAATCACGCACATCCATCTGTTCCTCAGACACATTCATCACCCTGTACCACGTCCTCCTACTCTGTCAGTAGACACAAAACGCATGGCCTTTTAAGAGTATCACTTGGTTTGCAATCAGCCAATTCAACTTGTTTTCAAAAAGAGATGGACATGCCAAGAATGTGTTCCCGGTACATGTCAGCATGCCTTATTTTTGTTTTCGTCATCAGTGAATTAGCTAAACAACGCGTTTCCAGGTTTGAGAGTTTTAAAAATAGTCAAGGTAGGCCATACAACTAGACAAAGAAAGAAGGGGACTTCAGAAACTTGGGTTACGCGACATGATCAAGAAAGGAAGGAAATTGGAGTCGGGTTGTGTGATTGAACAGGGAGGAACATGTTTCAGACACAGTGTATCTGACACCTACTTCTTTTGAAAGATAGTATCGACGAATGAAAAGTAGATGGATCCAAGCTTTCTTTTTTTTAAAACTTGGTGCTTTGAAAGGAACAAGACTGAACCCTTCTTTTTTTCCTTTTCTTCTCTTGACCTGCTTCCAACATGCTAAACGAATCCACATAAAATAACAATACACATCCCTTTTTGTCCTCACACGTTTTCCTTCACACGATGCCTCTGTGGATTTCCGGATTTTTCACAAGGGGTCCGTGCAGCGGATCCAGTGAAAGAGGACATCCTTGGATCGTTACCCGTGATGTCACAAGAGGATTTGAATTGATGTCTGAAATAATGTAGACTGTTTTCTTTTTACGGACAAGAGATCAGCCAACGCTGGTTGAAGACAACCGACCTCATTTAGAATCAGAACGGATGACAGAGACTTACCAGAAACCATCGAGATCAGGCTTCGTCGCCTATGCCTGACCGTTCGCTCCCCCCCCCCTCACCGAGCCACCCTACGTATGTTTTCAGCAGACATTTTCAGCCCAGCCAGGGGACAAAGAACGTCTTGCGCTGGATCCGGCCTGGTCACCTGACCGGTACCGATCACCCAAAGTGCATACCCCCGCACGGGACCCGTCCTTGTTTGCCTTCATCGGACGACCTCGGACATGATTCTCGCCTGGTGCTTTTCACAACCCACACATCACCCCGCGTCCGGTGCGAAACGGACGTTTTGAGCCACGCAGGGGATCGGGAGGCCGTAGAGCAAGCACGATGTTCCGAGTGGCCCTAGGATGAGCTCCCCCGTACAGGGAAGGTCCTTGAGCATCGGAGGAGCGATCTTGCCCACAGAGGTATCCGGATTGGCCTACGTGTTGTTGTCCAGCGACCTGGATCTCCCCCTTCTGGACGCCTTGGCTGACACGATCAAGGTAAAGCGTAGGGTGGGAGCCACGACGAGCTCTGGAAGAAAATGGGATTGAATGCTGGACTGTAAGCATCCAACTTGTCTGGGGTTGGCAGGGACATGGATCGGATCCAGCAAGACGTTTGACTTGAGCAGCAGCATCCTTCATTGACCACCCATAAAAAAAATGGACGATGCATGTTTAGCAGCTGTAGTGTAAAGATTAGATTTGAATCAAGCACAGATTTGGGACCATAAGAAAGAGGCAAAAAAAAGGTGGGGAGGCATCCATAGGATGATCTGCAGAAACCGTCAGGATAGTACGGGATGCCCCCCGTCCAGGCTCGTTTGAAAAACAAAAGAGCTAAATCAATCGATCCGTCAACCTCTGCTGACTGTACAAAAAGAGTATGATTCTCTTTTAAGTATCAGAAAAAAGTAGTTTGAATGTGATCTTGAGGTTATAGTCTCTTTGATTCAATCCAACGCGACTTTTTTTATAGCATAAGCCTGTTTCTGAATCCTCTTTTATTCCTAAAGAAGCCTTGATGTTGTCATGCTCAATTGTTGCGTTTAAGGTGCCATGTGAAAAGAAAATTTGTCATAGCACACTGTGAACAATTTGGATCTTTGCTGGCATTGTCAACACAAACGATGCGGTCATTGTCTGAATTTTTATAAAAAAAGGAGAATCCCTCAAGCACACTGTTCCTTCCTAAAGCTGAACAAAGAGACTCTATGGCCATCGTGCTCATAGCCAAGATGATTCAAAATAAAGTTGGCATAGATTATTTAACGAACGAGTATTTATTGTTTGGCATGTCCTTTTTTTAAAAGTCAAAAAGAATTGTGCCTGAGAAATTGTCATGTGTTTTTGACCCACTTGAACGCACGTGAAACGGGGAACTGTTTTTTTTTTTTTTTTTTTTTTTTTTGTTTAGTCCGGCTTAGCCAAATTGGATGATTGAACAAGAACGTGCGATTTATTATATTTTTAGGTTCAAGTTTTAAGTTTTATTAAATTCAGGCAAATGAATTTATACACAAAAGCTTTTTTTTTTTTTGAAGCTCTTTTGTATTCGAATGTAGATGCACACTCCATCTTTTTATTCTTGCACTACTTTTTTCCATAGAAATTGAATTCATTCCCTTTCATCCTCCTCTTTCTTCTACACATCCTGTTCATCCTCTCTCTTCTTTCTTTTTAAACTTCCATATTGTCCATCACGAATTCATCCTCATATCGGCTATTGAAAAGCATTAGTTTAAAATGTAAGATTCTTATTATTTGTACCTTGATTCTTGTTCTTCTTCTTGTACGATGGGTGCATTTAAACTATAAACAAATCAATAAGACGTTTTCTTTTTCTCTTTTTTTTTACCTTTCACTTTTAATCGAAAAGAAAATCATACGTTTTAATTTTCGATTAAAAAAGAAATAATTCAAAGACCAACTAATAATCAAATAAGTACAAAAAAGAAAGGTGTTTATCATTCAACTTACAGGTAACCCTCTTCTTCATTCATTGGGTCGTCATCTACATCTGAGTTGTATGTGTACACATCACATTCGTTGAATTGCACAATCTCATCCAACACATCCCACAATCTACAAAATAAATAAAATAAAACTAAATCGATTTTATATCCAACTTGCCTGTATTTATTCACAATCACATCATTACCGAGGTTAAATAAGGTTGTATTCACAGAATTCATGACCATTTCCACCGAAGGCATCTTCATGAACTGCTCGGGTCTCACATCCTCAAAGTCATTATCGGGGAAAGCTGCATTTAAAGTAGCCAAAAGATAAAAAAAGGTCTTGCGTGGTGTAGACTCTGTCAGCCTTCCAAAGGGGGAAATCACTTGCAAGTCATCAGGGGAAATGGACCCAGGTGCCAACGTATTGTATCGATGTTCTAATGTCTTGAATAGCTTTTTATCTGTTCCAGCCGATTTACCTAACAACACATGTTATTCAATACGATACAAGCCATGTCTTTTACTTACAAGAATAAGCTTCTACACGTCCTGTCAATACACATTCAGATGTTTCCCAGCGAAAAGCTGTGTTTATCAACTCAAGTGAGTTCACTTCAAGGAATTTCATTTTTAAAGTGTGAGAAAAAGAAAAAGAAAAAAAGAAATAAAGCAAGTATGAAGTCATTGGTTCACCCTCATCTTTGTTACACAATATTAAACCCCTTTGCATTAAATCGGGCCATGAAATCATCCCTCCTCTCTATGGCGTATAACACAAAGCCAATAGGAGGATGGAACAAGCATCAGATGGATTGACAATAGATTAGCCTTTCTTTTGGTACAAATCATCGCTCTCTAAATCGTCATCAGTTCTTTTTTTCAATCTACAGTTTCATTTGACAAAAAGCAAGGCACAGTTTCAGTGGTGATAGACGAGGTTTTTTTTTTTTTATTTATTATTTCAACATTGATTTGAAAGCATGTAAAATACGATTGAAAAAAAGCGTTTTGCTTTTAATTACAGCATAAATCACCAAACAAAGGAGGGGGAATGTAATAGTCATCCTATCTACTTTTATCAGAGTCACAAGCACTTGCACATTGTTTATCTCTACTGGCTGTGTTAGAAAAGGGACCACTGTAAACACATCCTGTCTTGCATCCAAATTCACAAAAGGCTTCACAGGTCATAACAAGGCGAACAAGAAATCAAGGATAGCAAGAGTGAACTTTTTGCTTTGTTTCATAACATTTCCCCTTTTTGGTACAACATCATGTTCTTTTTATCCCGAATCTGATAATGTATCCAATGAAATACAAGACACAGGTCATGTCAGACTGTTTTTAATACTCCTCTTATAATCCAATTTATACAGAATAGATGTACTATGCTTTTCATTACATTCTGAATAAATCCAAGATGGTGTATCTTTATTAAATAACTCTATTCCTGCCAACATATCCTCTCTCTCTCATTCTTCTTTATGATCATGCTATCAACAGGCAACACAATCATCAAAACATCACAATCGTCCTTTTTTTTTTTTTTTTTTCTCTTTGATAAATGGATTATTCACCAACGTACAAAAGCAAAAATAATAAATCGAATGAGTCGATAGAGGAATAAATGAGTGTAGTATGTCTGACATGAACACGGACCCTTTTTGGCACAAAGAGAAAAGACTGAAACTATTCAAGTCGTTTAAAGTGAAAAAAAAAAAGAAAAAGAAAAAAGAGGCCATTACACCTTCTGTTGCCTTGGCACTTTGTATTAGTCGCCATGTAGGTTTTTGTAATCCAAGATTACTAGCAGCAAAGTATATGAATCATGTCTTTAAAAAAAGTCTTTGGTTGACAGCAGACAGAAACAACATAAAAAGAGCGAAAGGATTCAGGCAATGCATGTATTCTCTGCAAACAAGCCCTATGAAAGTAAATCCACTCTAGGTCTGCTTGAATAAAATACTCTGACACAGACATTTTGTAAAGTGGTTTCCAAAAGCAAGCTGATGCCTAAGAAACTATCCATGTTTATGCATTTGTTCAACTGGGTTGGATGCCATGGGGTCATTCTCAATCAAAGGCCACACCAACTATAATGACACGATTAAAATTGGTTTTATTCATAAAAGACTATGTCCGAGATCATCTAAAGTTGTCTATATTCTGAAATCAAAGTCACGAGAAATGAAACCTTAAAAAGTAGAGAAAGAGCAGAAGGTATGTGGTATGATACTATTAAGGTGGGCCTTAAATCAAATCTTCATTATAACACCAAGCAGACCATATCTTTAACATACTGTCCTATTCTTTTCATACAATTTATTTAATTATTTCCAAAAAAAAAAAAAAGAGGGGTAAATACATTGGTATTTTTCTCCTTTTTTGGGAAAACACTCACACCAAAACGAGTCAACAGCAGGCTTTTTTTTTCTTTTTCTTCTGAAAGAGTAAACAAAAATGGTCAGTGCACCAACCGACGACTATATCAAATGGGCACAAAAGGCATACCCAGATGAAAAGACAAAGCTATTTCCCATGTCTCCAGAAAGACTATGTTTATTTATAAAGTATACAAATATTCCCACTGCTTTTATTCCACATCTTATCAGTCATCTATCGACTCATCCGAAACACGGAAGCGAATGGTGTGTAAAAGTGAGGGGACATCCGGCCCTGGTTGAGCTGTTAAGCACGCCAACCAAGGATCACACCAAGGCTGTTGGCAAGCAACCGTCGTCTACGATAAAGACATCTCAATGTGTGGTAGTAGAAGGCGAGAAAGCAAAAGGTTTTTTTTTTCTAGTCATGCTTTCGTAATATCTTGCTTTGGTTAATTTCTTTTTAAATCACTCACACACACACAGGCTATATGATCATTTCAGATAAAAATCATGCAGCCACCGTCTTAAATCCACCCAAAAGGCGATCACTGCCATTCCCACCTCGCCCTGGAGAAGAACGCAAGAGGCTGTTGAGGAAATGGCAAGAAGAGAGTTCACTGCTGGAAAAGAACGAATCGTTAAAAAATGAACTCAGTCAGAAAGAGAAGGAAATCGATCGATTGAACGCAATTTTGGACCAATACAGAAAAGTGCTCATCGATCAACCCGAACAAGAATGCTTCATCCTGCTTTAAGTCATTCCTTCTCATCTTATTTTCAGAGAATAAACATTGTGCTGATGTGTCGCTTTTATAGGATAAAATGTGTCAATAAGCGACATCATTTTCTGAAAATAGCGTACAAGGCAATGTTATAAATCGAATGATACAAACATTACGTGGTTTGTTTATTTTTTTTTTTTTTTTCATCTGTCAAAATCTGCTAAATTGATGAGGCGCATAATACACCCCAAAAAATCTAAAATGTATATATCATTTGGCAATTGAGTTTTTTTTTTTTTGAACAGAAATGAACGGCTAATAGGATAGGTTTGTTCATAAAAAAAACCTGATTTTTTATAAAAGGTCATTGCTGTAAATTTTTTTTTAAAGAAAAAAATATAGTCTTGGGAAGGAACATTTTTTATATTGAAGTCGTTTGTACATATTTTCAATCATCGTATTGCTCGTTTACAAAATGAGGAAAAGAAAGCCATGTTCGTATAGAGATTCTATTTAAAAAAAAGGGACTTCATAAAGTAACACGGATATAAAAAGAAACCTCGGTTGTTTACAGTCTATCCCCTTTTCTCTCTCTCTCTCTCTCTCTCTCTCTTGATTTACATAAACGCGTTTCATTATGACCAATGAAAAACCAAACGTCCTTATTCTTGGTGGTGTTGGGTTTATTGGAAGACACTTTGTCCATTATTTGATAAGCAATCAGCTAGCAAATTACATTCGCGTAGTTGATAAAACTCTACCACATACAGTCCATTTGTCTGAACAATTCAAACAAGACTTTGAGCAAGTTGATTTCAAGCAATGTAACCTTACTATGCCAGGTATGAGAGTTCACACATGCTACAAGTCACCATTATAAACACTTGAATAGAATCCATTGCTTCTTGCTTTGATGAAGTAGAATTTGATTATGTATTTAATTTTGCAGCTGAAACAAAGTATTCCCAGTCCTCTGAATTGTATAGAGATCACATTTTAAATTTATCTGTCAATTGCGCAAAGGAAGCTGCTGAGCAGAACGTGAAGGTGTTTGTTCAATTTTCAACTGCTGAAGTTTATGATCATAAATCTGTAACAAGTGGATTCTTAATTGACACAGAACGACTTTATTCACTTTTTTTTCTACAGGGCCCTTCGACAGAGATGTCAAAAATTAAACCCTGGACGACCATGGCTGAATACAAGTACAAAGCGGAAGAGGAACTGAAGTCAATTGAAGGGTAATAGGCTTAATCGTCATAAAGACTCATTTGAATTATTCTCTTACCTTGTTGTTTAGACTTAATCTCTTGATTGTTCGTCCTGCCATCGTTTACGGTCCAGGTGCCCTTTCAGGTTTAAGTAAAGTACCTGTTGATATTTCTATTTCTTTTGTGGCTAACATCTATTGAATCTATAGCACCTCGCTTAGTTATTGGAAGAGTATATAAATATTTAAATGAGGAAATGAAATTTCTTTGGTCAAAGGATCTTAAATTGAACACGGTCCATGTAAGGGATGTTTCTAACGCCTCTTGGCTCTTGGCAGAATGGTATGTGGATAATCATGAACAAGGCACAGATGTACCTATATTTAATTTAGCTGATAAACAAGACACAAGTAATAAATATAAAAATAGAAAATACAGCTTTACTCAAACATGTTGTATAGATCAGGAAACAATCAGCCAACGCATTCAAAGTATTTTCAACATTGATACTGGCTATCATAACCATGCATTCTCAATTTTAGCAAAGGTAAATTATAAAATATAAAGTGTGTTGCACGCTGTGTACTTATTCACATAGCTTGACTTGACTGCTGTTGTTGAAGAAATAAATGAAAAACATTTGGCGCCCTGGACAAAAATCATTGAAGAGAACAGGATTGAGTCTACACCATTATCGCCTTTTTTGGATCGAGAATTACTTTATAACCACTCACTGTCTATAGATGGCTCCAAAATAGAAAATGAAACTGGCTTCAGTTATCAAATACCGTATGTGACGGATGAAAATTTGATTGAAATCATTGATGAATTTAAGGCTTTGAATATTTGGCCCAAACAGGATATACAGTAATAAAAAGCACCTGTTTTGCTTCTTTTTTTTTCTTTCTCTTTTTATAGTGTATGTCGTTTATACCATACATAGTAGTAGATTCCACTACCACGTTTGATGCATTGTTTATCCTTATCATCCCAAATAGCACTATGGCGGTCAACTTTAATTCACAAAAGAAAACGCCATTAACCATCAATGGTTAGAAAACTGAGTCTACACAGTGTGATCATAGACATCCTGTCTGTTTTCATTCGAGTTCCTTGCTTGGCTATCCTTTGCTTTAAACACTGAGCTTGATTTTAAAATGGAATAAGGAACAGCACATTTAAACAAAGCTTTCCTAGATAACAATAAACAAAAGCATCGATAAAGATGGAGAAAGGTCTCAAGCTATTTGATTTTTTTTTTATCTTACTCTATCCTATCCTTTTTGCGATAGAGTACAAAGAATTCAAAGCAGTCATCATCCAAGAATACTTTATATAGCATCATAGTCATTATCATTAATATAATCTTTACAAAGCTCACTAACGTATAGCTTATGTTGAGTTGAATCAATCATCTATTCAATCTATGGTCGTGTCCTAAGATAGAATGCTTGCCAAATAACTGATTGTTGTTTGTACAAACAGAAATGTAAGCGCTAGATACTCTTGAAAAAAAAAAAGATTGCCCCTTTTCAAACACCGTTTCCCTTTCTACCCTCTTTTTATAAACAGATCAATCATTCTCAACTGAGCTTAGCTTGGAAAGATGGACACGAATGTATCCACGACGGCAAACGATTATGTAGATCGACTTTTTCATTGACTGATTGGGATGAGCAAAACCAAACCTGAAGTTCAGGTACACCATATCTCTCATAAAGCTATATATGATGTCCCCCATTCAACGCTTGAGGTGCAAGTCCTCTCTCATCGCTATACTCTTTTTTTTTTTTTTTTTTTTTTTTTAACTTGAATAAGCTTAATTTGAAAAGAAGAAATAGACATAATGTGATAGTGAACTCCAAAATAAACTTTATTTCCATTAGTTATTTGAGAGTACAGAGAAGAAAAATATATAAAAAGAGAAGATATGGGGAATAAGGGAAAACGCAAGCAAAGAAAGCAAAGCAAAGCAATCCTATAGCCATATCCTCTTCCACTTATTTACAGCACAAATCACTTGTAGGTCCCCAACAATAGTCTTCATATCTTTCTCCAGTGAATCTTTTACCAGAGCCACAAGCACTTTCACATTGTCTGTCTCTAGTGGCTGTGCTAGAAAAGGGACCATTGTAGACACATCCTGTCTTGCATCCACCTGCACAAAAGGCTTCACAGGTCATAGCAAAGGCGAACAAGGAACCAAGGATAGCAAGAGTGAACTTCATTTTTGTTTTATTTGATGATAAACTGATGTTTTTCTGTTTTCCCCTTTTGGATGAAAAAGGGCAACCCTTTTTATATTAAAATTGAAAGCATTGATTTTTTTTTTTTTTTTTTTTTTTTTTTTTTTTTCGTGATATACAAAAGAAGGTACAGAATACAAGAGATGTGAGATTGCTATTATTGTTATTTAGTTTATGCTTTCTCTTAAAACACAAATACAAATGTAAGCACAAGCATTAAACCTGCATATTGTTAATCCTTATTTAATCTCAGTATTTAATATGATCTGTACACTTTTTTTTTTTGGAGTTATTCTTGATACAAGTCCGAATAAATATAATGTATGTTTTGTGGAATAAACAATTCTTATTGAAAATGTAAATCAATTTACTTATTTTTGTTTTGCTTTGGCCTTGTGTTTCTCATATAGCAATGTAAATCTATAAATGATAGGCGTTTATAAGACGTATGGTTGAGTTATATGATGTAATGAGAACTCTATGCCGTACTTAATCTTGGTATTATTTATATTGCTAAATGTACATAATCCTATGGTCGAAAATGGTAATTATTGTAACCGAGAAGCATCGATAATGCTGATAGCAATATACAACAGTGTATGAAACAAAGAAGTTGTAAACAGGAGAAGCGTTGTGTATTTATTAAACAAACACAAATGAATTAAAAAGGAAGAAATAATGTTAAATTGTTGCAGCATAAACATCTATGCTTGATGATCTATCAAGAAAGAGAACGTCATCTTACCTGTGATTTTATCAAAGCTAATTTTTCACTTTTTTAGACCAATGACGAGAGTAGATTGTTCATATTGGAACATTGATCTACGTGGTTACTCTACAGCTATAGCATGAACTTTGAAAATAATTATACATTTTTTCTTATTGGAGTTACAATGACAGAACAATTTGGTATCATGCAATGTGATACAGAAAGAAAGAGAAAACACATTCGATATCTTGAGTATTTAGATTGTAAAGGTTTATTATACAATTTTCAATAAAAACAGCATTACTCAGCTGAATAAAATGAAATCTATACTTTTCGATGCTTAATATAATGTTAACCACTCTGTCATACCAAATACATGCAAAAACGGCAAAATCCTTGAATATGGTTAGTATAATGAAAGGAGAAAAAGATTGGCAAAATAAAGTTAAGCCGTTTCAACGCCAAGGAAAATAGTGGAACATAGTTGACTTAAATTTTACTATACAAGGTTTATTTACAATCCTTATTTGATACAAGAAAATGTTTATAAAGAAATTCTCTGCATAAACTTTTATAATAATACATTATAAGAATGTGGTCAAAAATATGCTTTAGCAAAAAGGATTTAAAAGATATTCATTGGCTTTTAATCGGAAAATAACCAAGTTGAAAGGAAATAGGAAAATCAAAATAACCATATTTCTATAAAGCAACTAAAGTATTTTATTAGATAAAATATCTATGTTTGATTACAAGGGACTTGTATTATTTAAATTAGACAAATATGGTTGTAAATAATGAGGTTCTTTTGATATAAAGGATTGTAATAGTGTATAGCTTGATATTTAATTTTTCTAATTTAAAAGTATAGATAAAAACTTCCCAAAGCAACTAATTTAAAATGTAAATTTCAAGCTGTATATCTAGTAATTATCATTGGGCTATTATATTTGCGAGAAGTAAAGTGCTTAGTCTGTCACATTCAAAGGACAGCTTGAATACTGAGACATAACGGCCTATACGTGTTCATCATTTTTGTAGCAGTTGATTCTTCCGATTAACAGTTCTAAGTCATCCGACAAAGATGAGAGTCCTTATACCAATGCTCATAAGACAGCAAGCCTGCATACACCCTCTAGATCAACAAATTCGGTATTATTTTTAAAAGCTCACATGAGACCTACTTAAACTCGTAAAAGTCTGATTTACAACAAAATTAGCTTGATACATAAAACTTTCTCAAACAGGCTAGATTCTGTTGGCTCGAATACAAAACCGCCTGTTATTAGTGGGGCTTCATATCAGGGTGTACTTCAAGCACCTGGCAGTATTTTATTTGACGTTATGTATCATAAAGAATCCTACAGAGCTACTTATAAGTTGACTTTTCCTCAATTTCAAGATTATGTTAGATTAGTCATTCTTAAATCAGGTTCCAAATGTTACTTACAATCGAACAGGTCGATCACTTCCTCTTTTTGTGTCTTAATAGCTTCATTATTTCAAAAATAGTTTGACATCGATTTTTTGGTGTGTCAGTAGTGATTGTGTTGGGTATTTCTAATACTCTATATCAACCAATGTGCCCTAAACAAAAGCTTCGATTTATTCAGAATTATAGCATACTAGACTGTACTTTTCTTGGTAGCTGGAAGGTGCATCGGTTATTTGTTTTCGATAGCATACTTTTTTACTCGATACCTGTCTTTAATTGAATCAAACTGCCTATAGCTTTCATGTGTTCTAACACATTACGAGCTCTTATGTGATTGTGTGCTCGTGTACTTGGTTATGTGGCTCTATTTATTTATTAATAAAGTTTGACCTTAAAATCCCTGAAAAAACAATAATAATCACTTATGTAGTAAATCCTTGGTAAGAATAGATCTGCATGAACCTACCCTTACGGATACCATATTCCCACACGAACATATAACGAGTTTGTATCATAAACTTCTGACTAAAAATGAGTATGTCGCATGGTTTCACATATGTACCTAGACCTTTATTGCATCCATCCTTGTAAATAGCATACAAAAACGGATGTTTACTACTGTGATCTCATGTAATAAGCATAAAGTGTTACATGTTCACTTTCTCTTTCTGGTTCATATGCGCTTACTTTGGTAAGTTTTTTCTTTCTTGCTTGCCGTTCAACTGATCTTATTTTCAATGTTTATCGTAAATAAAATAGTCATTGCTGCTTTCTATCTGCTTTCAGAACATCATTAGTTCTTAACATTTTAAACTCAGTTTTTTTTTTTTTTTTTTTTTGTCCTTTATTTTCTCAAGACTGACGGTTTACACGCGGAAAATATATTCAAGTTTGACGGAAATTTGTTTGAAATCAGAAATAATAATATAGAATTTGAGGCTAATTGACCTAACAATATCAGCAAAAACTTATTTATCTCTCTTTAATCGGATAAAAGCATTAAACATCTATGTTTGTTTAATTTGGAGGCTTTGAAGTGAAATTTAGTTGCCGTCATAGAGTGCTTTTATAAAAGTAAGAGGCAATAGCTATAAACTACTTTTCTTGTTTATTGCTTGTTTTCTGCTTTCACACTTTTATTACTTGAATTTTTTTGTTTTCGTATTTCTTAGAAACTACATTTAATATTCAAACATAGAATATCACTTACCAGTTTCAAGGGCCTTGCCTTTGTACACAAGCTGTTGAATGAATCAGTATGAATGTTTTCTCAATAAGTAGATGCATGAGACTAGCACAGCCTAGAGTTCTCATTACATCATATAACTCAACCATACGTCTTATAAACGCCTATCATTTATAGATTTACATTGCTATATGAGAAACACAAGGCCAAAGCAAAACAAAAATAAGTAAATTGATTTACATTTTCAATAAGAATTGTTTATTCCACAAAACATACATTATATTTATTCGGACTTGTATCAAGAATAACTCCAAAAAAAAAAAGTGTACAGATCATATTAAATACTGAGATTAAATAAGGATTAACAATATGCAGGTTTAATGCTTGTGCTTACATTTGTATTTGTGTTTTAAGAGAAAGCATAAACTAAATAACAATAATAGCAATCTCACATCTCTTGTATTCTGTACCTTCTTTTGTATATCACGAAATCAAAAAAAAAAAAAAAAAAAAAAAAAAAATCAATGCTTTCAATTTTAATATAAAAAGGTGTGCCCTTTTTCATCCAAAAGGGGAAAACAGAAAAACATCAGTTTATCATCAAATAAAACAAAAATGAAGTTCACTCTTGCTATCCTGGGTTCCTTGTTCGCCTTTGCTATGACCTGTGAAGCCTTTTGTGCAGGTGGATGCAAGACAGGATGTGTCTACAATGGTCCCTTTTCTAGCACAGCCACTAGAGACAGACAATGTGAAAGTGCTTGTGGCTCTGGTAAAAGATTCACTGGAGAAAGATATGAAGACTATTGTTGGGGACCTACAAGTGATTTGTGCTGTAAATAAGTGGAAGAGGATATGGCTATAGGATTGCTTTGCTTTGCTTTCTTTGCTTGCGTTTTCCCTTATTCCCCATCTCTTCTCTTTTTATATATTTTTCTTCTCTGTACTCTCAAATAACTAATGGAAATAAAGTTTATTTTGGAGCCTACTATTACTTTTATTTTCTTGCAATAAACTTGAATTTGTATGCTGATTATGTTTTATATAAAGGGATACAAGGTATGGTCCTATAGCTTGTATCAAAGGGTGAATATATTCTGTTATCCCTAATGTAGTTGCTACTAAATTTATTACAACGTCTAATGTGGCGATAAGTTCCAGGTCTTGGTTTCGCATTGAGGATCATTAGTTTCAACTAATATCTAGATTACAAACTTTATTTTGATATTTTGCTCAAGAAAACATAAAAAAGAGTTTTACCCTTCTTAATACCTACTCTTTTTCTTACCCTGTGTATTGTTATAGAAGATACTTTTAATAATCAATTATTTTTCTTTCAGTATTCAAACAGCTACACGCTACAGCTCATAAGTTCTGTAAATTAATTATGCTTACAGGTTTTTAGTTTAAAATATATCTAATGTTAAATCATATATTTCTTTATTGTTTGTTAACATCAGAGATTGTCGTCAATATTTTTTATAACTTATTGACTAAAAGAACAAAGTCCGAACAGACAGAGAAAATTCCAATCTAATTGTTGTAATAGCAACAGTTGCTTAAGCTAAATGCCTCTATCGATACAATATCTTCTAATATTGAATCTCTCAAAAATTCTACTTTGAAAAAGTTTTTGAGTATATATTTACGATTTTATCGCATAATATACTATCATGGCAATTATTTTTTTTTGTTGTTATTTCTTATATCGTTATGATACAATTATCTGAGTGTGCTATTATATAACTATTTACTGTTATCTTAAGTTATCTCACTCTTAAACTGTCGTTAAGGCACCAAAAAACATGACCCTTCGCCAATATAGTAAGTTTAAGAAAAGATTGAGAAAAGAAGGAAGGTCATCAAATTATTAAGATAGAAATATCAAAATCCCGTTTAATGATTTTCTGAAACTAAGCTACATGTTGAAAGCTGTATTTGATACATTGGAAAGTGCCAATTGAAACAATAATAATCTATGGGGTTTTTTTAGAAGTATATTTATTAATATTAAGTATCATCGTTCATTATTAGCCTTATGGAATCTTTGGTCCTACAAGGAAAATCTAGTAGCTTGGCTTAAAGCTACTTATTGCGAAATATTGAATAATCCGACAAAAAAGTCCGCTTTTTGAGCATTGTAATGATACAAGTATCGATACAAGGACCAAAATCAAAACAATTCGTAATTGGCTGTACTTTCCATGAAGATAAAATAGAAAAGTATTTGATCAGCCAATGTTCAATACCGTAAGCTTAAAATAGAACAGCACTACTGTTAAAGAAACATAATTGATCCAATACGAGTGAAAAAAGGAGAATGATACAAAACATTAGTGTCTGCTTCATCCATCGCTATTTGCATATACAAGAAACATATAATCATACCTAAGTCAATACAATAAAAGCGTTATAACTCTATTAACCCTCTAAATACATGATCATTTGTTTTTAATTACTTTCATATAACATTGTTTGCACAATAATATCTTGTATCAAACTAGACTTATCAATTTTAATAACAATAACAATAATAATAAAAGCTCCTGATAAGAAAGGTATTTGTGTTCTTTAATGGGTTATTAACTCGTTATTTAGATAAAAAAATATAAAAAAAGCACGGATACTTCTCTTTTACTAAAACATATGTAATCTTTTTTTATACTTTATCATGTGTATCTATGTTTTCTTAATTAAGCTATAGTATAATTTAGCGTATTTTTACTGTTTTCCTTGGTTTTTCTCAGAGATACGAACGTTGATTCTTTTTTCCTTTTATCCTATATCAAACGATTGACAGAATCACAAAAGCAGCGTGATGACTATTTTTCTTTGTTACACTGATTAGTTTTCTTGTTTCATGACCTAAAAGAGCTAAAGGTGGGGAGGACAATAGCTGAATAGTGCAGTCTTTTTGTTATTTGTTTTTGTTTATTTCTCTTTTTTTTTTTGGTTACTCTGAGATCTACGCGATCTCTTTTGTTCGTTGAATTATATATGTTTATTATTTTTCTTCAGAATGTGCATACTCATTTATAGCTTTATCAAATTCATTTTTACTATCAATTACGTATTTATGCTAAGGATAAAGACAGAAAGTAGTGATTCGTGTAACCAAATTGACGAAACATGGATTTTGATCTTTAAATCCTATATATGGTCTTATTTACTTGAATTAGTCCGGTACCGGAAAAAAGGCGAAAATCGTAAATCTATAAATATTTTCTGCTTAATTGCTCTCTTCTTTCATTCATTCGTTAATACTATGTCTCAAGTAAAAGGTATTGGAGGTTTTGGAAGTACTGCTCTTTTAGTATCATCTATGACAGTAAGTATTCACATATATACACCAATAATAAACAGATCTAATCATATGCATTTAGGGCCCTGGATTATCTACCATCCCGGCTCTTTTCCAACAGGTAAAAAAAAAATATTCAACTTTCTCATTTTGTATTCATCATTTATATTGCAGTCTGGCTGGCTTCCTCCAGTATTTATTTTCCTCGTCATCGCTGTTCTTTCCGGTTGTTCTGCTTTGTTTGTATGCGAGGCCTTATCAAACATTAAAGGAAATGAAAAATTTCAGGTAAATTAATTTGACATATCGGTTAATTGGGATCTTTACACTCACTTTAAAAAAGTCCAAAGTTGAATTAACGACCATAGCGCAAGTTTATCTTGGTAGAAAATATCATTATGTTTTCCAAGTCTTGTTGTATTTGGCTCTTCAAGCTGTTAATGTCACAAGTATTATTATTGCTGCTCAGGTAAGTCTATATATATCTTTTTTTTTTTAGATAAACTCAAATTTCTTTTATCTATAGACATTTGATAGTATGTTTATCACTATATTCCACGGTACTTGTGGTCTTGGTGTATCACCTGGTGGTTGGTTTTGCGTTACTGATTCCGAGGGCATCACTGGTAACTCTCCATTTTCTTCTGATGACTATTTTATCTTCACTTTTGGGTACCTTTTGACTGCAGTCATGGTAATTCCTTTAGGATTCTTCAGTTTAGTGGAAAACATTGCCGTACAAATGATATCCTTTATCGTCTTGATTGCTGTATTGATTCAGTGGTGTGTTGCCTTTTGTCAAGAAGGATTGAAGCCTGAATTGTTACCTGCTATTGGAAATAACTCGACTACGGTCTTGGGGATTGTCATATTCAATTATAGCTTCATTACTACTGTAAGTCATCCTCTTTCTTCTTATTGAGAATTTGAACAACAAAAAATAATTTGCTTATATGTATATAGATCCCCTCTTGGGTAAACGACTTAAAGCCTACCGCTAACATTCATAAATGTATGTGGGTCTCTGTCATTATATCAACTATATTTTACATTGTTCTTGGTAAATTATTGTTCCTTTTTTATTTTAAAAAATAAGTATGTTTTAATTTTTTATTTTTCATATTCGCAGGTATCCTTGGAGCAATGGCATACCAAATGGATGCATCTAGTGATATTTTATCGATTTTAAGTGCAAATGGTAAGTTTTTTTTTTTTTTTTTTTTTTCCTCCGTTTATTTATTTTTTTTTGTGCTTATCGTATACTATTTACTAAAATCGTCTAATAGGATCAACAGCATCTATAGTAACAGCTTACTTGTTCCCTGTTTGTGCTCTTATCACATCAATACCTGTGTTTACCATTGTTATCAGAGCAAATCTCCGTCGAGGTCAAATTTGTAATAATGCGTGGGCAATCTTTTGGTCAAATTTTCTACCTTGGTTTGTTTGCATGTAAGGCGATACACAAAGACTCAGACGTTACATCTTATTTATTTATTTATTTAGACCTCTACAAACAAAAGATTATATTGATACCATACAAAATTGGAGTAGTTTATTCTTTCAATCGGTACATTTCTTGCATTTTTATAAATTTACACCAATACTCAAATTTCATATGTGTACACTTTGAGATCTATCTTACCTCTGGTTCTATACTTACTTTCTTTATGGTATCAAGCCTCTGCGGAACGTATAATCATCTGATGCTGGATCCCTCGACATGAAAAAGTCGCCTATTCCCCATGTTATTAGTCCTTCTTTGGCTCTTAAAAGTCCTGACGATAATGACGTTCGCATGTATAACCCAGATGATAATTATTCTATCTCAATTAGAAGATCCAGTATAAAAGCTTCAAAAACCAATCAAATGGAAGGCGGCTCTATAACGGTTTACCCTTCCAACATGGAAACTAAAGCTACAGTGGTTCCTACAATTGTTTACAGTGATGCAGCTTCTGCAGAAGATCACAGGTTTGATACGCACGCACCAACGGGCGATCCACCCATGTATACACCCAGTGGCCTCAAATTACCAGATCAGCCACATCGACCCTCATCCACACCTTCTTCGTACACAGCCCACAGTCCAAATCTATCTCCCAATGGATTAGGAATCTCTCACCCAACGCACAGCAAAGATAATAATGGCTTATCACCCGATCTGCCCGGTCTTTCACCAAGGTCATCTGCTGAGAAAAACGACAACGCTCCACTTTCTCCAAAACATCATATATCTCCCAATCATAATCTAATAGTTCCGCTGTCCCCTGAAATAAGTCAAGCACCTCGATCACCATCAATTGGATCACAGCAGAGCCCTTCTATGATTGGCAGTATCTTTTCATTCAAGTCCTCGGCAATCGCTCCAGAAGTACCAGTTGGAAATGAAGACAAAAAGGAAAACACAGAAGATCGTTTTATTGCTTTTAAGCAAAGAAAAGGATTCAATCCATTTTATTTGGCATTGATTTCTTGTGCTGCCTTGACTACAGCAATTGTGTTTATGATTATCTACGATTTAGTCCTTTTGGGTATGGGTAATGACATATTCGGCTAAAACTTATACAAGGCCATATAAATATATGATCAAAATATCCAGTTCTCTACTTGTATTCATTAATTATTGCATAAAATAAAACATTTAGAAAAGCTTTTTTTTTTAACAAACTGAATAAATCCAACGGCTTGAGCAGATAAAGGATAAAATTAAACAAGTGGTCAAGTAAATAAAAGGATTTTTATAAAAAGACTTACTTGATGTGTTTAAAGTTCTTTAGAGACGTTTTTTTTTTATTTTACTTTATTTTTTTGGTACATAACTGATAGATTGTAATACCCTTTAGACTTAATGTATTTTGTTTTTTTAATACACCCTTCAAGTTTATACCTTGTATTGAAGTTATATACACCTTTTGAGGGGGAGAGGAGTCAGGATTTGAATCATTGCGGCTTTTTTGGCTCTTAGTGGATTGATATTTTTAATTGATACAGAGGTTTAATATAGATTCAAAGGTGGTTTTCCTTTATAAGTGATCACTAGATCTTGTTAAATAGATCAGACTTGTTTTTAAAAGCTACTTGAGGTTTATTTGAATAAAAGATATTCCAAAAGTAAAGTGAAGACAAGTAAGCTTGTCATGAGTCCAAAAAAAAAAAAAAAAGAGAGAGAGAGAGATAAAAGGTAGACACTTTTACAAGAAAAGAACTTAAAGCTATTGAAAAAAAAGTGAAGTTGGTTACTTGGGTAGAGTTAGTTGCTTGGGTAGCTTTAATAAAAAGTTTCGGAGTTGCCACTTTCATTCTTAATCTTACAATATTTATTTGATAAATTTTTTTCTTTTTTCTTTTTTTCACATTTTTGACCTTTCTCATTTTTGACAGTGCTCGTTCATCGACTTAGACAAAAGTTGCCGTGTCTCTATTTCTTCTTCTTTGTTGCAAAGACAATAACAACAACACCATAACAACAGAAGTTATTGAATAAATAAAAAAAAAAAAAACGAAAAGAAAAAAATAACCACGGTCGGAAAATAATTTATCCTTAGCGCGAAAGGGAAAATGATGTTCCGATGCCGAGAAGACATTGGAAATCAGACAAGATATGGTCACTACGAGGGTCGAACTCGCGACCTTGGCGTTATTAGCACCACGCTCTAACCAACTGAGCTAAGCGACCTTTTTGCGTGAAATCTGTGACTTTTTTTCGCCCACATTCGTATTGGTCACGTGATTGCTAAAGACACTCCATTATACACCCTATTTGGGTTTTTGCTTATGCTGATTGGCTACTTTTTGTGCGTCGTATTATTTATTTCAACATGATCTGCCTTTGCTTATATGATCTCTTACTTTATCTTAGAGAAACTTATCTATTGTGTACATTAAAAAGTACTTTTTTTTTTTTTCTTATATAAATAGACACACCAGATTTGAAATGGAATATATAAGCCAAACAAAACAGTATTTGTATCTATCGTCCCATTTTATATAAGCATTCTTCTTCTTCTATAACTGGCTCTTACATTAATAGCGAATGCAAATAATTGCTTTTAGTTACACTGTTTATTTATTCATATATTCTTTTTCACTTTCTTTTTCTTATTCACATATTCTTTTTTTTTCTTTTTTTTTTTCTTTTTTCTTTTTTCTTTTTTCTTTTTTTTTTTTCTTTTTTCTTTTTTTTTTTTTTTTTTTTTTTTTCTTTTGATTGATTTTAATAAAGCGTGTTTTCATCATGTAAATAACATCTAGCCTTTCTGTCATCGAGCTGATTTAGCCTTTAGTTTCGTACCTTAGTTCTTTAAGATATAGAGACGTTTTTCTTCTACACATTAAGCTATTTCCTGCAACAAAACTCGCACTAATTAATTTTGATAATATATCCTAAAAATTACATCTTTACAGCTATTATTATTATATTGTCATATTTTGACATGTCAATAAGACACAACCTTATTGTTCTGGACTAAATATTTATAAATGAACTTGAGCAAAGATAGATTCTGATAAGCACAGCTGCCCTGAGCATCCAAGTTTCAGTTTCATCTTGATATTTTATTCTTAACATCAGTATATAAAGTTTTTGTTATATATATCAAATTATATCGACCATAACTATCTTTTGTTATCTGACCTCAGGTCTTGCTCACACCAATATAAATAGTCCTGAAATTTTTTTTTTTTAATAAAAGCATTCGACTTTAGAGCGGTTATTCGATTTCGTTAATTCTTATTTTTTGTATTTAAATCATTTCATATACCTAAAATAGTTGTAGATCGTAATGAAGGACACAAACCAAGTATATCTTTCTATTTACATCACATTGTGCAAAACTGTAAACAGTTGATAATCGCAAAAATTGTTTCCTTAAAATGCCATTTATGGGAATTTAACTATGGTCTGTTTTACATAAAGCTCGAAAAGCAGATACTTGATGGCAACTTCATTATTGAGTGAGATTTACGTTTTTTTTTTTTTTTTTTTTTTTTTTTTTTTTTTTTTTTTTAGAAAAACATTATAAAGCTGCTAGCAAGTCTAAGAGCATATCTGAAGCCTTAACAGCTATTATTAAATAAAGCACATAGATATTAATAATACAAATACTGTTGTAGAACAGCGTCTGATCAAAGATAATAATCTAAATCTTTATTGAATAAAATATACTATTTTTCTTTATAAATAAAACCATCCCTATTAGATTTATTCTATAAAGTAAATATGAGCAATAAACAAGGCATGATCTTTACTATTCATCATTTCTATCAATGAATAATAATGAACCAGGTACCTAGTCAAATTTGATCTGACTGGAGGCATTTCATATAAATATATCTTTCCTCTCAATGAAGACGGAACAAATCTCCCAAATCAGTTAAAGAATAAGATCTATAAAAACAACGAATTAAAAATTTTCATAATCGATTCAGTGATCATTCTTCAATCAAACATGTCAATTATTGGATCTATGCTCATAAATACTCATTTACCCGCCAACTGATGGAAGAATATAAACAGTAGACTTTGTAATGATTTCTTTTTAACAATTGAGGTTGTCTTAAATAAAGTTCAGTCTCAAAAAAGTATTCTTTTGGTTTTATTATTACTTTGATAATTACTTTACCAGAACGTAACAATAGTAATATTAAATAAAAATATAACTTTTTAAGTCTCGTTGAATTTTATAGCCTTTTTTATTTGCGAGATAACACACATCGTGATTTTTATTTTAAGTCAATTCATTAATATAAACGCGCTATAAGTCATTATAGACCTTCCTTTTGGCCAAATCTATTGTTAGTGTGTGTTATTCAATATGAGCAAAAGTAAATACAAAAAGGGGATGCTGAATTGCATGTGTAGCAGCGAAAAGAAAAAAAAAAAAAGTTCTCAACAATGAGTATTGATACAATGGAACAATAAAAAAAAGCGATAATTATGCTGAAATGTAGTCGCATTGGAATAATCGTCCAACTCAGGTTACCTTTAATTAGTCTAGTCTAGCTGTTGGTACTATTGGGGAAGGGATACGACGGTAGGTTGCTGTTGATATTCTGTATGACGCTTAAGCCCCATGCTAACAGATAAGACCTAGATCAAAGAGTTAGTTTGCACTCCATATACACACTCGTATTTTTCATGCCTCGTCCAAGAGTTTTCTCAGATGCAAATTGTCTTCTTCTATTTGCTTTAGCTTTTCTTCATTTGTTGTATACAAGCGCCTCGTTTCTTCTAGTAATTCTGTCAATGTTTGATTTTTATGTTCTAGGCTTTCTAATGCATCATCAACATAGTTTCTACGGTTTTTCGCTGATGAATGTGATCTTCAAAGAGTTAGCTTAAGCCATCATAACATTTTTTAAACTATACCGCCAACTTTCAGCAATAATAATAGATGCAGCAACTGAGAAAACAAAAGCTTCGCTTAAGAAGTTAGCGCCACTTTCTATAGCTCTAACCAAAAAAATCAATCATTATTATTAAACAGTGCTAAAAGAGCCCTTGGTGATTTTTAATTAGCTGACCTGGCATCATTCAATGGTCTAATCTTTTCAGTTTTATATCCCAAAAACTTCATTTTCAAGGTCATTTCCAGCTTGTGCGAGCTCTAAATAATAATTACATTATTATACAATTTTGCTTGAGAGTTGGTATTATTAGTTACTTGAGCGACGTTAATGCAAAATTCTTTGAATCTTGGATGATTCTTGGCTTGTGTTTTAATTGAATTTGCTACTGGTTTTGCCAAAGTCCTTTGTATTATCAATTAACTCAAGCCAAGTTAAAGCTAATGTGTACGATAGTAATTTACCTTATCAACAAAGATCCTATTTTTATTGTACTCATTATAAATAGTATAAATATCCAGAAACCAAGAAAAAAAAAAAAAAAAAAAAAAAAAAAAAAAAAAAAGGGAAGGAGCTTGAAAACTCATCCAGGGTCAAATAGCCGCTTTACTATCTACCTAAAATGGAAGTAACACAAATAGCTGTCTAAGTGAGAGGATGCATAAATTCAAAGACACACATTAAAAAAATACCAAACTTCATTATAATTACTTTATTAACTAAGGCTCTTTGGAACATTTGTGATTGCCCAGTATATTGCAATAGTTATCACAATTGTGGACTTTACACAACGCCAACCCGTATATATTAAAGATGTGAATATTTTTTTTAAATTAATAGTCCTTCTTTCTTTCTGTTCAACTTCCTTCCTTATTGTTCCGGCATTGCTAACAGATTGTGTTTCTCTACTCAAGGTAGATGAACTCTCTAAAAAGCTACTTTTCCCGTTTTCCAATAGCTCCTTATATTTGTATTTTTTTTCCAACTCGACAAACATCATTATCACTTCGTTGATACTATTCACATCTAATGTGCTTGTTTTTACTATGATTGAATCTATGACTGAGCTATAGTCGGACATTCCACTGTTCATTTTATCCGATATATGTGTGCAGCTTCTCTGTTCTCTTCCTATATTATCTTCATACTTTATGTTCTTTATTTCCTTTATAGATAGTTGGCCAACAGTATTATTATTTGTAAAATCTTGATAACTGCTATCTGATGCATCGTCTGCATCAAAATGATTGAATGTATCCCAGTTTTCTAGTCTGTTCACAAATGTCTGGTGATCCTCCAAAAAACTTTTTAGGTCTTGAATACATTGTTGCTGAGCTTTCAGATCTTCCTTTAATAGCTCATGCTTAGCGACAGCTGATTGTGAATTGCTGTGTTGTTTACGTAAGTAAGACAGGCTTTTCGCTGTCATTAAAGCCTTTTCTTCTACTTCTAAGCTTTGGTGAAGTAGCTCTTTTAGGATAATCTCTTTTTGATTCTCTAAGAGTATATTACTGTTAATACCACTATACCAGTGTCACTGCGATATTACCTCTGTCTTCCCAAGCTCTGTAAAAACTGTTGTTATACCCAAGCCTCTGAGTTTTTACTCCAGTGTCATTTAAATCTTCTTGCAAAAACATGCATTCATCTTGCAGCTTGTATTCTTCTTTACTAATAAAAAATTGCATATGGTCTTCATCAATGTGCCCTTCTAATTTTTTTGGTAACCTTGGATTATCTGTCATATTTTTAACTGCCTTTTTGTCTTTACTTTTACAGATAAATTTTTGGTATTCTTCGTTAAACTGAAGTGTAGGATTTGTTAGGCTTGAGTATTCCGTTAATTTCTGCCGTTTTTCTTTTGGTACATGTGCTGCATAAACAAGCAAAGAAATGTTATTAAACTTTAAGTTCATGAAGCTGTTTATTACTAATAAACTACCTTTTCTCTTGTTACTCACCACTAATGACGGCTCTTCCCAAGTAAACGATCTCACGGATGACAAAACAGATGAAAATAGAACGTAAGCAGAAAACATTAGTTTATGGATTTTAGCTAAAAGCAAAGTAAACTATTAAAGAATAAGTAACTTTATATTAAAATCCTATGTATTCTAATCTTAATTTTAGTCATTTGTTCATGAAAATACACGCAGTTGTAGAGGCTTTCGTTAATATCTCTCATAATTTGTTCGAAGAAGATGTTTCAGAATAGATCACGCTTGCTTTTCTTTTCTTTTTTCTTTTTTACTCGCTCAGAGTATGATACAAACATATACTTAATTAGGTGTAAATAAATATTTCTTAAATTTTTCTTAGCAATTGCTGTTGCAGTATCAAAATCTTTCTTTTCAGCTTTATGAAGCTAGCAGTATAGACTATTGATGCATATACAATGATATTTTATTCTTATTTTTTTTAAATGAATTCAATCACATCCTTTTTATAAATTCTTCAAGAACCAAATGTAAGCTACCATGTGACCAAAGCAGTAGCACACTTTTCCTGCTTAAATGTGAAACAGTTGTACAAATTCCTGGCTTTCGTTTGTAAGAAACTAAATAAGATCATATCGCGCACATTGCATACTGTAGTGCATATATGGTATCATAGTTGATCAATGTAAATCAGTCTAGCTTCTCAAACAATTGGCTGCTTACATTATATAGTTAGCGATAAAAAAAAGAGAAAAGCTTACATATTATGAACAATGCCTTTTTCTTTTTTTTTATGAGCATGTGTCTTGCAGGATCTCAGCAAATGATCTCATATGGCTAGGATGTGTTTTCATATTCCAAATTTGTGTATATTTAGCACGTCACTATAGTTGAATGGGAAATTTGAAAGGGCTTTGACTTTAAGCAACATAGACATCTTTTCTTTGTAAAAGCTAGATTCTCTATACATATGTTATCTGCTTAATAGAATACAATTGATATTTTCATGAATGGATTTGTTGGATTAGTGAGTCTAGCACAATAAACCTTGAAAGTTCAACGGTTAGTGTCATAAATCTTGCCCGGATTTATACAATCACACGAAATCATGAAGTTATGCAAATCCATAGAGCTCTGTAAGTTCATATAGAATAAAGCTTTTATCAGACAACATTAATTAAAAAAATCAAAGATATAAATAATCCCATACTCCTTAATTCATTTGACTTATTTACTTTCTTATTCACTTTGCGCTTTAATTATTTTCAAACAAATACCATTCAAAACAAATATCTTTTATTTTATTTTTCTTTAATATCAAGAACAAGAAGTCCCTTGAAATGAATATATTTCATTATAATCCCTTTTTTTTTTTATTTTATCTTTTTAATTCACTTTATTCAAAACTTGATAAAATCTGGTGATCACTTAGCACAATTAACACATACTCAAATTATAACTTTCTTTTTGAAAAAAATTTAACCCCAAATCTTTGATCTCATATCAAGAGCCTTCTAAATAAAATATATTTAACACTATAGAAACATTACGAGCTTTTATTTTGACGATAGTAAAAGTAGGGGTGCTCATATTTTAATATAGAGAAGTCTGCTCTACTATTACTATTGTTACGTTCTGGTAAAGTAATTATCAAAGTAATAATAAAACCAAAAGAATACTTTTTTGAGACTGAACTTTATTTAAGACAACCTCAATTGTTAAAAAGAAATCATTACAAAGTCTACTGTTTATATTCTTCCATCAGTTGGCGGGTAAATGAGTATTTATGAGCATAGATCCAATAATTGACATGTTTGATTGAAGAATGATCACTGAATCGATTATGAAAATTTTTAATTCGTTGTTTTTATAGATCTTATTCTTTAACTGATTTGGGAGATTTGTTCCGTCTTCATTGAGAGGAAAGATATATTTATATGAAATGCCTCCAGTCAGATCAAATTTGACTAGGTACCTGGTTCATTATTATTCATTGATAGAAATGATGAATAGTAAAGATCATGACTTGTTTATTGCTCATATTTACTTTATAGAATAAATCTAATAGTGATGGTTTTATTTATAAAGAAAAATAGTATATTTTATTCAATAAAGATTTAGATTATTATCTTTGATCAGACGCTGTTCTACAACAGTATTTGTATTATTAATATCTATGTGCTTTATTTAATAATAGCTGTTAAGGCTTCAGATATGCTCTTAGACTTGCTAGCAGCTCTATAATGTTTTACTTAAAAAAAAAAAAAAAAAAAAAAAAAAAAAAAAAAAAAAACGTAAATCTCACTCAATAATGAAGTTGCCATCAAGTATCTGCTTTTCGAGCTTTATGTAAAACAGACCATAGTTAAATTCCCATAAATGGCATTTTAAGGAAACAATTTTTGCGATTATCAACTGTTTACAGTTTTGCACAATGTGATGTAAATAGAAAGATATACTTGGTTTGTGTCCTTCATTACGATCTACAACTATTTTAGGTATATGAAATGATTTAAATACAAAAAATAAGAATTAACGAAATCGAATAACCGCTCTAAAGTCGAATGCTTTTATTAAAAAAAAAAAATTTCAGGACTATTTATATTGGTGTGAGCAAGACCTGAGGTCAGATAACAAAAGATAGTTATGGTCGATATAATTTGATATATATAACAAAAACTTTATATACTGATGTTAAGAATAAAATATCAAGATGAAACTGAAACTTGGATGCTCAGGGCAGCTGTGCTTATCAGAATCTATCTTTGCTCAAGTTCATTTATAAATATTTAGTCCAGAACAATAAGGTTGTGTCTTATTGACATGTCAAAATATGACAATATAATAATAATAGCTGTAAAGATGTAATTTTTAGGATATATTATCAAAATTAATTAGTGCGAGTTTTGTTGCAGGAAATAGCTTAATGTGTAGAAGAAAAACGTCTCTATATCTTAAAGAACTAAGGTACGAAACTAAAGGCTAAATCAGCTCGATGACAGAAAGGCTAGATGTTATTTACATGATGAAAACACGCTTTATTAAAATCAATCAAAAGAAAAAAAAAAAAAAAAAAAAAAAAAGAAAAAAGAAAAAAAAAAAAGAAAAAAGAAAAAAGAAAAAAGAAAAAAAAAAAGAAAAAAAAAGAATATGTGAATAAGAAAAAGAAAGTGAAAAAGAATATATGAATAAATAAACAGTGTAACTAAAAGCAATTATTTGCATTCGCTATTAATGTAAGAGCCAGTTATAGAAGAAGAAGAATGCTTATATAAAATGGGACGATAGATACAAATACTGTTTTGTTTGGCTTATATATTCCATTTCAAATCTGGTGTGTCTATTTATATAAGAAAAAAAAAAAAAGTACTTTTTAATGTACACAATAGATAAGTTTCTCTAAGATAAAGTAAGAGATCATATAAGCAAAGGCAGATCATGTTGAAATAAATAATACGACGCACAAAAAGTAGCCAATCAGCATAAGCAAAAACCCAAATAGGGTGTATAATGGAGTGTCTTTAGCAATCACGTGACCAATACGAATGTGGGCGAAAAAAAGTCACAGATTTCACGCAAAAAGGTCGCTTAGCTCAGTTGGTTAGAGCGTGGTGCTAATAACGCCAAGGTCGCGAGTTCGACCCTCGTAGTGACCATATCTTGTCTGATTTCCAATGTCTTCTCGGCATCGGAACATCATTTTCCCTTTCGCGCTAAGGATAAATTATTTTCCGACCGTGGTTATTTTTTTCTTTTCGTTTTTTTTTTTTTTATTTATTCAATAACTTCTGTTGTTATGGTGTTGTTGTTATTGTCTTTGCAACAAAGAAGAAGAAATAGAGACACGGCAACTTTTGTCTAAGTCGATGAACGAGCACTGTCAAAAATGAGAAAGGTCAAAAATGTGAAAAAAAGAAAAAAGAAAAAAATTTATCAAATAAATATTGTAAGATTAAGAATGAAAGTGGCAACTCCGAAACTTTTTATTAAAGCTACCCAAGCAACTAACTCTACCCAAGTAACCAACTTCACTTTTTTTTCAATAGCTTTAAGTTCTTTTCTTGTAAAAGTGTCTACCTTTTATCTCTCTCTCTCTCTTTTTTTTTTTTTTTTGGACTCATGACAAGCTTACTTGTCTTCACTTTACTTTTGGAATATCTTTTATTCAAATAAACCTCAAGTAGCTTTTAAAAACAAGTCTGATCTATTTAACAAGATCTAGTGATCACTTATAAAGGAAAACCACCTTTGAATCTATATTAAACCTCTGTATCAATTAAAAATATCAATCCACTAAGAGCCAAAAAAGCCGCAATGATTCAAATCCTGACTCCTCTCCCCCTCAAAAGGTGTATATAACTTCAATACAAGGTATAAACTTGAAGGGTGTATTAAAAAAACAAAATACATTAAGTCTAAAGGGTATTACAATCTATCAGTTATGTACCAAAAAAATAAAGTAAAATAAAAAAAAAACGTCTCTAAAGAACTTTAAACACATCAAGTAAGTCTTTTTATAAAAATCCTTTTATTTACTTGACCACTTGTTTAATTTTATCCTTTATCTGCTCAAGCCGTTGGATTTATTCAGTTTGTTAAAAAAAAATCCCTCCTCTTTGATATTTGCTTGTAACTGCAAATAGATCAAGTTTCTTGAAGCTAGCAGCCTTTATTGTATTTCTTTTTATCAATATCAATTTACATTATTTTCTAAATAAAGTTTGATATGCTTTATAAAACCTAACTGCCATGTATTGTAACGCAATGCAGCAAACTTTGACAGCCTTTGACTTTTCTCTATCTAACTAGCTCAAATCCAGAAAAATACAAAAAAATATAGAATATCCACAAAATTACCAAAAACAGCATATAATCAGAAAAGCCAGGAACATATAAATAACTTCAATATTTCTTATACTTCACTTCACTTACATTATTTACTTCTCTTCTTTACTTTTTGATTATTTTTAATAAATATCATCCAAATTAAATCTTTTTATTTTTTTAACATTAAGAACAAGGAGTCCCTTGAAGCATATACACTTCATTGTAATCCCTTTTATTTTATCTTTTTATTTTACTTTACTCAAAACAGTTTGATCTACTTAACAAGATGTAGTAGTCACTTATTACAAGCGAACTTATATTTAATCTATTACTATTTTGGAGACCAAATACTATTCAAAACCTTGGTCTTAAATCAAAAATCCTTTATAACAAGCCTACTTTATACTATAAAAACACAAACTCTAATCTCACAGTATAGCAAATGTGTCTACTCTATAACTTTCTTATATTCGAGCTTTGGTACTTTATTTGATAAAGGTATGTAGTTTCAAGACCTAATTCCTATAAACAAACTAAACGTACAATAAATGCAAACAATTTTTTAAAGTAAAAGTTAATAAAGCTACTTTTTATTTTTTATAAAATTACTCTTGCTTTTAAAAATATATATTTCCACTGTATTTTGTCTTACAGTTGGTTCCTTTACAAATCTATGAATCATTTTTCACGAAATGTAAGATAACTAGCTTCCTTGTCTCTTTTCAAATTTAAATCTGATTTTTTAACAATATAGATGGTATAGCTTTTTTTATAATAAGCTTAAAATATTTTGAAAATTTAAAATAACTGTCTTGAAGCCAATGATCTTTAATGTATCTTTTTTCAACAAAATATGTGTGTTTACTCTTGGAAAGAAATAAACTTGCTTTTACACCTACTTAAGAAGCCTCTTTGCTTTGTATGGTCCCTTCCCAATCCTTTTCGAAAAGAAAAGGAATAGACCTATATATTTGCTTTACTTTACACGTTGAATGATGAATATAAGTATGAAAATATTTTAGTCAAGAATTTATAAAATCTTGAGCTATTTTATATCTTAAAACATGACCTACAGGAAAAAGAGAAAAAAAATTTCAAGAATCTCTTCATAGAATATTGATTGATAAAGGTAAATATATTATGGACAATTGAAATTACGAATGTTTATCATCTAATATGGATGGCCAATGAATGGTTAAGAGGTGAACGCGTAAAGTAGATTAACAATGTACAAAGAAAACAAAAAAGAGCAAATGCTGAACTTATTGCTTATTTGCTAAAATGAACTTTTAACTTATGAATGATTCTCATAAATGGACGAAATGACTGTCTTAATCAATTATGGAGCGCAAGAACAAGAAGGTTTATGAATCAATCAACAATCAGAAAGCGAGAAAGATAAAGCTCAAAAATAGACGAATGATTTGTATCAAGGATACTCCTCTTCATAGTTTGTTTCACATGAAAAGTAACTGTGCGAGAAACTCATTACTATAAAACATGCAAGTGAAACGTGGATTCATTTTATTCAATTTGTTATTATTATTTTCATGTCCGCACAAACGTAAAATTCTAGTCCTTTTTCACTTGAACAAAAAAAAATATGGTCTCCTTTGCACTCAAGTTACCTTATATTTTAGCTGCTATTGCTTTGGTCAAGGCTTCCCATATTAAAGGGCTTGCACCTGAAAGTAAAAGAAAAAGACTGAAATAGTGTGATATAAAGCTAATACATATTCTTTTATTTTAAAAAAGAACAAGCTTTATATCAATCTTCAAGTGATGGCACGTGGCAATGTTTAGATGGCTCTAAAGTTATTTCATACTCTGCCATTAATGACGACTATTGCGACTGTCCAGATGGTTCTGATGAACCAGGTAAAAATAGATAAATAATGACACCACTGGCTTTTTGATTTATATAAATTCTAATTAGGTACGTCTGCTTGTCCTAATGGTTACTTTTATTGTGAAAATAAGGGCCACATTCCAGCCTATATCAAATCCTCTGCTGTCAATGACGGTGTTTGTGATGAGGCATGCTGTGATGGTTCAGACGAAGAAAGCGGTCAATGTCCTAACCGTTGTCAAGAGGTTGGAGAAGCTTATCGAAAGAACCAAGAAATAAAGCAAAGATCGACCGAGGCTGGATTAAAAAAGAAGTATCAGTGGATTGAGGAGGCCAAAGCTCAAGTGACAGTTTGGCAAGAAGAAAAGGCTAGACTGGAAGATGAGATTGTATTGAAAAAGGCTGATGTGTTGAAATTTGAACGCGCACTGAAGCTTATGGAGAACCAGAGCAAAAAGTCTAAATCGGCATCTAATTGCCCCTCTTGTGTAGAAGAAATTGCTACATTAAAGCATGATGTCTCTGTCTTGCAAAACGAATTGGAAACGTTAAAAGGCATTTTGCATGATATGAAACGAGATCATAATCACAATTTTCATGATATGGCTGTTAAGAGCGCTATCTCTGGTTATGATGAGTTTTTGAACAGATACGATCAGTTGAAGGCTGATATCGAGGCAGACCTTAAAGATATCGAAGCTAAAGAAAGTAGATTCGATAATAAAGAAATTGATTTAGAAGAGGATAATGAGAGCGATCATGCACAGGAAGGTAATAATAATAAAGAGAGCTGTAGTTGAGAAAAAAAAGAAAAAAGAAATAAACTAACCTTTAGTAGACAAGGAATCTACAGTGGACATACTAATTAAGAAGTTGGAAACAATTCTTCCTGAAGTTGTGAAAACAAATGTATTGGACAAACTGCTGACATCCAAAATACCCGATCAAGACTATAGTTACCAGGAAGGAGGTTTGTTCATGTCCACAAAAAGAAAAGAAATGTATAGTAACCATTTGATGTGTAGACATGGAAAAGACACGAGAGGCTTTTGAAGCAGCAGAATCTGAATTGGATCGATTGAACTCTGAATTGGATACAGTCAATGAAGAATTGAATTTTGATTACGGAAAAAACAGAGAATGGTTAAAGTTGAAGGATGTGTGCATTAAAAAGGATGAAGGAGAGTAAAGTGCCGGAGATATTTGTGTTTATTATCAAGACTAAACAATCGTAATAGATATACTTACTCACTTTGCTTCCTGGGAGATGCTTACCAAAAGAGTAACAAGGATCATACACGTACTCATTTAGGCAAGTTTAAAGAGTTTATTGGAGGCGACGTTACGCAACACATTCACGATCAAGGCACCCGTTGCTGGAATGGTCCTGAAAGAAGTGTTAAGGCAGTGATTCAGTGTGGTGTTGAGAATGAAATCTTGGAGGTATCTGAACCTGAAAAGTGTGAATACTTGTTCCGTATTATCTCGCCTGCTGTTTGTCAAGAAATGACAACAAAAGAGCCAATCCATGAAGAGCTTTAAATAAAGTATATATTGTGCACACTGCTCTTTCTTTATTGTTTATTTCGTTTTTTGAAGGCTACAAAGAAAAGAAAAGGAGCGAGAGAGAGAAAGAGAGAGAGGAGAGAAGAGGTATAAATTATATAAAGAGTAATAATATATAGAACGTATAATAAATGGATTGAAGATAAGAAATGGAAAGAGTTAGCAATATAAAAAAGAATTATTCACAATTGGCGCTATCAACTTTGTGATGAGGATTGAGATCTCAGTACGGGTACTTGCGCGTTTAGTAATTTTAAATGGTTTTCCATGTTGGAAACACTTTGAGGCGAGGAAGATAGTTGATCAGGCGAACAAGGTGATTCACTTTCTGGTGTACTACTGTTACTAAACACAGCTGCTGGTGAAGAGTGTTGCCTTGGGAGTTGAGGAGGAATGGGACCGCCTGCTGCTTTTGATCTTTTGAGTTTCATGACCATTTCACATTTTTTCAAAATGTGTCGAACGTTCATATCCATATCAGCCTCTTCATAAGATAGGTTTTGTAAAAGAGGAATGAAATCTTCTGGTACAGTAGCAAACTCTTCAGCGTTTTGCAACAACATGGTCACTGTTTCAATAGAGTAGAATGATTCATCTTTCACTGGATCCTTACTCTTTGAATATAATATGTTAGGAGCTATAACAGTGGCTAGATTCACAATTCCCATCTTGTTTCCGGTGTTGTTTTCCAAGTGAGCAAACTGAGATACCCATTTCATAAATACAAATAGTACTTCCATCGTATCGCGATTTGCCTTTGGTAAAAGACAACATGCCAAATGAGTAACTCGCTTACGTTCTGCTTCTGATTCCAGTTCTACATATACGGAGATTAGAAACAATCGCTACTTTGTATAGGCGGGTACATCTTACTTTGAGCGGTGATGAATAGCTTGTGTAATTTAAACGTTAATAATGGATCTGGAAGCTCACGTAAAAACTTCTTTATCAGAGCGGCTATTTGTATTGGAGATTCTTGATTCAATTGAACGCTGCTTGGATTCCTATCGATTTCATCGCTCAATTCTTTTAATTTTCTAATATTTCCATTTCTTCTAAAAATTCCTTCAACAGACATATCCATTTGTTTCATGCTTGATATGCTTTCATCAATAAATGATGGAATCTTTATAATACGTGTGGGTCCAACACCAAGATTGGATTCAATGCCATTTTTCTCTACTAATACATCTATAGATACGCCAAATGTGCCCTCTTTTTATAAAATTAGCCATTTTGTTTTATAAAGGCTACATGCTCATACCTTTAGGTTTAGGCACTTTTTTGTTTCCCCCTGCCTTTAAGCTAGTAACGAATTTACCCCATAAAGTTGAATTCTTTTTATCATCAATCAAATCTGCCAATTCTTCCAAAGTAAAATGGTCGTGCAAGATCTCCTCCAGATAGAGCACGGCAATATGCTTGAGCATAAAATGTTGCAAGGTGCCCAATTCGGCAAAATAAAAGCTCTTTGCTTCGGGCACCGACTTTGTGTACCGGTGTCTGGTTGATGATTCAGTAAAGCTACCGAGCTCATTGAACGACGCACGCTTGTTGGAGACTGTGCTCTGTGGACGGTTGGTCTTGTCATCAGATTGACTAGAAACAAAGGCAGCATTGGGAAGAGGTGTCTCCATGAGGGTAGATCGCTTTCCGATTCGATGAGAATTGGTGACCTTTCTGTTCATTTGGGTAGATTTCATACGTTTGATATCGTTCAGATGGATTTCTTCGTTTGGTAAATCTTCACTATTGGCAAGCTTTGGCAGTGGTGGCATGGGCGGAACATAATGCTGCGTCTGCTGCTGAGCTTGTGGTTGTATTACCTTTTGCTGTAATTGCTGCTGCAAATGTGTTTGATCAGTTGTCGGTTGACCATAATAAGCAACCATTGGATCTATAAATAGTGCGCGTGGTTATTATATCCGCAACTTAATTTATAATGATCAACGTACCTGGTACATTTAATAAACTGTATAACCGGCGTAAAGCAACACGTAATAAAAATGAAGACTGTCTGAGTTTTGATACATATTGGACACCTCGAGCGTAGCTATCTGTGTGTTGAATACACTTGCTGCAAGTAATTGTCAAGTTTTGCTGATGAATAAATACGTCTTTATACTCCAATCTCTGAGGAGTGCAACAAATGGAACAAGCAAAGCATTGGTCATGCCAAATATATGCTTTGTACCTAAAACAGACATCTTCACATTGCTTTCTACAAAATTGACAAAGGTCAGAAGAGACAGTATAGTCTGCTTCATGAAGATGTTGCCGTTTCTTGTTGGCCAATTCCATTAGCTGGCTGAGAAATCGACTGATGGCCGTCGACTTGGTATCTCCCTTTTTCTCTAATCTTAAAGCGCCCGTCAAACCAATTCGGATCAAGACCTTCAGATAATGTGCCAGACCAGTTACCAATGAAAGCAAATCTTGTGTAATACCAATTTTGCGGAGACCGTTTTCTTGCGTGTGGGATAAAAGCGAAAAGAAGTTGGATACTTTTTTACAGAGCATACTAGACTCTCTATCATATTGAAGTTCTTGTTTAGTTTGTTTTAAATGTTCATCAACAAGATCATCAATGGCACTGAACAACACTTCGACATGAGTTACAAAATAATCAGCCATCTTAACACCCTCAGCATAACTTCCTTCAGAAACGTGGAGCAACATGTCGGATATACAACCAGCAGCAGATTCTGTGAACACAAAGTATTAAAACATATAAGCGGTGAAATGTGATTTTGTATACCTTCAAATGCTGATAAAACGGTCCATATTCTATATACTTTTTCTTCCATAATATTTTGAGCCTCTTTGAGTTCTTCAGAAGTCATCTTACTAAGGTCTATAAAGCGAGAAATTAGCATTTATTATTGTTTACGAGTTGCATGTGTATGCTTGCCTATATTCAACTTGGTTTCTTCTTCACCAAAGGACTCTGCTAACCTTACATTCCAAAACTAGCAAAACAAAGTTTAGCCTTTTTCACCTTATTGCCTTTTTTTTTTTTTTTTTTTTTTTTTTTTTTTTTTTTTTTTTTTTTTGCACTTTGTGAATCATATAGCATTCCGGATGCCAGTGTTCATCTACACTATTTCTATTGATTTCGACAAATTGTTTAAGAATAGCCGTTTCACAACCCATACATTTAATTGCAAATTGAATGGAATAATGGTAGTGACAATACACATTGTCATCGTGTTCATAATAAGAGTCATCTGGACCAAATACAGTTGAACATACACTGCAGCAAAAATGCTCCAAGTGAAATTTTTTTCCAACGGCTGTAATATAAGAGCCTCGTAAGGCTTCACCGCAATTATCACAAGTAAGGCTTAGTCTTTTAAAATAATCTCGTTCACATAAAGGCTTTTGAACACCATTTTCTAGTTCAATAGGAAAAAACTTTTCTGCAACTGGCTCATTGCAATCCTAATAATAAAAAACGTGTCAAGTATATATAAAAGTAAGTAAGCAAGAAAACTTACAATGCAAAGAAAACATTCCCAGTGAAAGGCACCATCCAGGGCGCGTGCAAAATTGCCTTCTAACGAATTTTTGACAAACACTACATTTTATTGATGCATTGCTGTTGCTGCTACTCTCTGTTGTTATTGGTTCAGGTTGTGTCATTTAAAAGGAAAGGAAAGGGGGGCAAAAAAAAAAAGACAACAAGAAAATATTTTAACAAATACAGTAAAAAGGGAAAAAATAAAAAAAAGGAGAGGAGATAAAGAGAAGTAGTTGGAGAAAAGAAGAACGAGTTGATTTGTATATTGTTAATATAAAAAAAAAGAAAAAGGAGTAGGAAAGTAAAAAAAAAAAAAAAAGGTGGAGTAAAAGCAGAGCATGATTCAACCAATTAGAATCAGTGATTATATTCACTTGAAATTAAACACAAGCCATTGAAATACTATATTTTTTTTTACTCAGCCATAAAAACGACTTTTTTAATTATCTTTCTCTCTTTGTATGCCTCTTCCCCTCATTCGTTTCTCCTTTTTTGAGTTATTTCCATTTCCTTACAAGTGATAAGACAAGAGATTTCTGTTGGGTAAAATGTTTTATTTTCTCTGTATTTTAAATTTCTGTACATGTGATTGGATGAAATGTGTTGCAAGTCGAGAATCCATTACAGTCATTTTGTGTACAGTTTCATAACTTTATTCTCAATGAAATGCATATCCAGAACAATCGTTTCTTTATACAAAAAGGCATGGCTGAAATTTGTAAAGAAATCATATTAGGTGGTCTTTGACTTTTTGTATCAATCGTTTACCAATCTCAGAGAAGAATCATCTTGGTCATGCCAAGCAACCTTCTTGTCCTTCTCCAATCAAGCGCATTGGGCCTTTTGTGTTCAATTTTCTTTTCTATTCTAGTATTTTCTTTTATAGCGACAAAAAGTCTAATGTCTTTGTCGGACACAAGGCGATCTGAGGATTCGAGAGCTCCTTTTTATATGCAAGCCATATTTTGCATTATTTTTGCAAATGAACTGGTCTTATTCAGCTCTGACTTTGCTTTTCAATTCTCCTTTATCATTTGGATTACAAGATCACTAAAGATGCTTCTTAATAGTGCACTGCCTTTCTTGACTATTTAAAAATAGACCAGGGAAATCATGCATTTCATTCATTTGTCATGTATAAAAGTGTCAGTAAGTCCTGATAGAAAATAATTTTTTGTTAATATTCACAAGCAGGCTTTAACCTGTTATTGCCATGTTTTGATCATTTTGTTCTAGAGTTGGATTGGTGCTCTAGATCCAAGTGATTAAAACAGTAAATAAGACGGAGCAATTCAAGTACAGGACCGTTGTTTTTACGTCCATGTTACTTTCAGGGTGCTTTCCTCCTTGACTTGCCGTTTGAGACACAAGAGAAGGTTTAGAAGCCCGAGGTCTTTTGCTGGCATTTAACTTTAGTAAGGTTAAGCACATAATTATATACAGACTTTTTTATGTAGCCTGTTTTATTGGATAGTAAGTGAATAGAGGAAAACTAACAAAGAGATCAAAGAGCAAAAGAAAGTTTTGTATATCTAAAAAAAATGGGTATGTGTCTTCATTGTTGTTTGTATGGCAATATATTCCAATCATACCATGGACATTGGGTATCTGAGACTCTAAGCTTGTAATTTTTCTTCTTTAATTTCCTACTTTGTTACTTCACAAAGGTTTGTAGGGTAACTTGAGAGTAATCTATAGATCACAAAGAAAGAAAAAAAAAAAAAGAATTACTTTCATTCCAGGATAACATATGGTATTTATCATGTCTACAGCTTGATAAGCCTCTTTAGTTCTACCATCATTTTGCTCTTTCTCCAGTACATATGAATGGTGATAGTGATAAACTCAAAAAGGGAAAGGTAAGTTGTTCACTATGATGGATTCCAACAGGTGAAAGTTGAGTCCAAATTCTATTTCCGATCACTGTACCTGAAGTAGTCCCTCTTTTGAAAAAAAAATTTAACTGGATCTCATTCTGTTCAACCCAAGGGAGGCTTTGGTGACTGTCTTTACCTTTTTAAGAGTTGAAAAAAAAAAGTTTCAAAATTTTTTTTGTTCTTTCAAGTTGCACTCACACCTAATCTACATATTACAGAATGACATCGCTATATAATTTCAAAAAGATCGAGCCAGTTCCTACAGCGTCCGACTTTGTTGATATCATTTTATCAAAGACACAAAGAAAGACACCTACTGTTATTCACAAGAACTATAACATTGGTCGTATCAGACAGTTCTATATGCGGAAGGTCAAGTTTACACAAGATAGTTTTGAAGAAAAGTTTAAAAACATTCTTGAAGAGTTCCCTAAACTTGAGGTATGCTTTTAATTCACTTGGTAGACAGGATAACTTATGTGACCATAGGACATTCATCCATTCTATGCTGATTTAATGAACGTTTTGTATGATAAAGATCACTACAAGCTTGCTCTAGGTCAAATCAACACAGCTCGCCACTTGATCGATCAAGTTGCCAAGGACTATGTCCGTCTGCTGAAATTTGGTGACTCTCTTTACAGATGTAAACAACTCAAGAAGGCCGCTCTGGGTCGAATGGCCACCGTCATGAAACGTCAAAAGGACAGTCTGGCTTACTTGGAACAAGTCCGTCAGCATCTTTCCCGTCTGCCTTCCATTGATCCCAACACACGTACCCTCTTGATCTGTGGTTATCCCAACGTTGGCAAATCCTCCTTTATCAACAAGATCACTCGTGCCGATGTGGATGTCCAACCCTATGCTTTTACTACAAAATCACTCTTTGTGGGACACATGGACTACAAGTACATGCGATGGCAAGTGATTGACACACCTGGTATTTTGGACCATCCACTGGAAGAAAGAAATACGATTGAAATGCAATCGATTACGGCCATGGCTCACTTGCGATCCTGTATCATGTACTTTATGGATCTGTCTGAACAGTGTGGTTACAGTGTCGAGGATCAAGTCAAGTTGTTTCACAACATCAAGCCCCTCTTTGCCAATAAGCCCATTATTTTGGTCATCAACAAGATCGATCAAGTCAAGCCTGAAGACTTGCCTGAGGAGCAAAGGGAATGGATTGAAAACATTGCAAAGGAGGAGAACGCGACGGTGGTGACGATGTCTTGCTACAATGAAGAAGGTGTCATGAATGTTCGAAATATCTCTTGTGATAAACTGCTCGCGGCTCGTGTGGAGATGAAGATGAAGGGTAACAAGATCAACGATGTGATCAACAAGATTCACTTGGCTGTGCCTCAGCAAAGAGATAACGTGGCTCGCTTGCCCAATATCCCCACGGACGTATCGACCCGAGTCAGATATGATCCCAACGATCCTAACCGTCGTATGCTCGAAAAGGATCTCGAGATCGAACAAGGAGGTGCGGGTGTGTACAATGTGGACCTGAAGAAGAAGTATCTCTTGGAGAGCGATGACTGGAAATACGACGTGATTCCTGAATTCTTGGATGGACATAACGTGGCTGACTTTATTGATCCCGAGATTGAAGAGAAATTGGAAGCACTGGAGAGAGAAGAGGAACGGTTGGAGCAAGAGGGCTTTTATCAATCCGATGAAGACATCATGGATGATGAGCAAGAGGCCATCAAGGTCGCTGCAGATGCTATTCGTGATCGCAAAAAGTTGATCGTCCAAGCCCATCGTGCGGCTCACGGTAGAACACGTCCTGTGTTGCCCAAGCCTACGGCTTCCAAGTTCAGTACGGTGAGTGAGATGAATGAACAGTTGGCTAGTATGGGTATCGATGGTGCAGATGCATCGGAGCGGGTGCGTGCTGCGAATCGTAAACGGGTGCGTGAGGAGGCCGTGCCTGATGAGGCTGTGAGAGAAGCCAGTGCGGGTGAACGTACCGAAGCTGAAAATGTGGCCATGGGTGACATGGGCTTCCGTAACGTGAAGCAAAAGGTAGAGGCAGATAAACAAAAGAAGAACAGTCAAAAGCAGAATAACAAGATGGGCAAACGTGGTGAATCCGATAGAGCTATTCAGACTAAGATGCCCAAACATTTGTTTAGTGGTAAATTATCTATGGGCACAAGAGATCGCCGATAAACCCTTTATTTTACCTGTATTTTCATCATTTTGCATCATTTTTTTTTTTTTGAATAAAATAAATAGAAAAAAAAGAAATTTTCGGAAAGTTCATTTCTCCTCCCTTTTTTTTTTCCTTTTTATATTTTTCTTATGAGTCATCCTGATTACCCAAGTGAAGCTCGTAGTGGAAGAGAAAACCAAGTGTATGACCAAGACGCTCTTCGTCAGGTAAAATAAAAATCCAAGTGTAACAATAAAAAAATGACAGTGAACTTTAATAGATCTCGGGAAGTATTGCAATAGATCCCAAGACAAATAAAGTGCTCGTCATCTCCAGTAGTAAGCATGAGAATGTTTGGGTTTTGGTACAAGCGTAAAGGAAAAATAGTTTTATGAAATGCTGACTCCATCATTAGCCAAAAGGGGGTTGGGAAATGGACGAGACTCGAGAGGAAGCTGCGAGACGTGAAGCTTATGAAGAAGGTTTTGAGTAAATATTAAAAAAAAAAGTGGAAATTAAATCTTTGCGCTTAGGTGGTGTCAAGGGTGTTATCAAGGGCTTTGTAGGAAGTTTTTTGGATTATGATGATTACGGTCAGCCCAAGTCACACGTTTGGTTTTATGAACTTGAAGTCGATTGCGTTTATGAACATTGGCCAGAAGATGATTTTAGGGAAAGAAGATGGGTAAAAAATAAAAATAGACGGTTTCAATCTGAATTTGTATTCATTTGTTGCGTATAGTGCACTTTTGATGAAGCAATGAAATTACTTTGCTATAAACCTTACATGCAAAAAGCACTTTTGGCTTCTTCATGTGGAAAAAATCAATAATGAACATGTGTATTCAAGCATTGTTTTAGAATAGAAAAGAATGTTTATTCAAAATTGACTTTTTGAAGTGCAAGACGTGCCATACGCTTATTTTCACTTGCCTTTAAAGCTTCTTCGTGTGTCATCTATTGAAAGAATGAGATTTTTTTTTTTTTTTTTTGCTTGTTTTACAATTCAACTTACCCAAACACGCTTTCGATTCGATTCTGGCCAATCATCCAACAAGATAGGATTGTGTACTTCATACATCCAATGGTGTGCTACCACTCTTCCCTTCTTGTTTGATTCTGAAAAACAACCAAGACGCTTTGCTAAATAATGAGCCTCTATACCTGCTTTATCATGCAATAATCGAATGGCTGCCTTTTCTGGATGTTCTTGCTGATCTACGTTGCAGTCATCACGAGGAAGGACAAGGATGTTTTCATCTTTACGACTTGCGAGCATTAAAATCTTTTTTGTATTTGAATCAATCACAATCACACCAACAGCCTAGGATCATCATGAGGAATGGGAATTGAGCCAAATCCTTCTTTCTCTTACCTCACGAATCGCCTTGTCTTCCTCATTCACTTGCTTCTTTTTCTTCTTGTCCTTTTTTCCCTTCTTCTTTTTCTTTTCTTGAACAGCATCATTTGTAACAACAGGTGTGCCAATGGTATTTACAGGTGGGATATAATGGGCATTTTCAAGTGTAGCAGCAGCCATAGTCAATTATTTGGGAAAAAAGAAGAAGAAGAAAAAGAAAGGGGGGAGAAAAAAGAAGTGTTCTTATTGTAAATCAAACCCGCGGACCACGGTCAACCAAAACTTTTTTTTTTATTAAAGTGGGTTTCTTTATTTAGAAAAAAAAAAAAAAGAACCGTGTACTCATCTGCCAGTTTCCCCGGTAACTGAATGATGAGGTAAAAAAAAAGTATTTTAATAAAGGAAATCCACTTTGTAAGGGATCCTGCATAAATCAACAATCCTATAAAATCATCCATGAATTCCTTGGAGAGAGACTAAAATAATATTGTTTCTGAAGAGGAGAACAGTGAAAGAGTGAGGGAGATATGTTTTTTTCTATTTTTAGCTCGAGTTCACTCTTTCATCAATGTGACAAGAAAGAGACACATGCTTGCTCTTTATATGGAACCCATTGCGTGGGATGAAAAGAAAATGAAGAAGCGTTTGGTAATAATTTAATTTTTTTTTTTATATCTCAAAAAAAAAGGGGGGGGGGAAGGGTACCATGTTATTCATTAAACTCGGATCCTTACAATAAGATCCTGAACTTGAAATTATTAAATTCAAGGTTTACCATGGCAACAGAGCAAATAAAACTTTATCATCTTTTCATTTGTCAATTCAATCTCTCCTTGGTTCATTTATTATGTTGGCCATGATACTCCTTGTAATCTGATAGAATGCATTACAATTCACCCATTAAAAAAAAAAAAAAAGGATCTAAAAGACACGCGAGTTGAACGTTACTGAGTTTCAAAGCATCCACTGACTGTTGCTGTGACAACATGAAATGATCCTACATTAAGGAGAGAGAGAGAGAAAGGGAAACATTTAATATATTGGATACTAAACTAGTTTTAATTAGTTGTAAGATATGAAAAAAAAAGGAGGAGGAAAAAGAATCAATTCATACGATCAATAAAGACATATTTCTTAATCAGTTTTAATTGACAACCGATGGCTGAGAATAAAGAAGGGAATATTGTCTTATTTTTTATCTAATTATCATATGAAAACTCATAATGGCAATCAATTCAGTTGGAAAGCGTGGTATCTGCTTTCTTTCTTGTGAGTACTTGCCTATCGCATGATGGACTTTATGTTGTACAACAGAAAAAGGTAAAGATGATGGTGGTGATTGTGTTTGATGATCCAGAAGGGTTTATCCTTCTATTTCATAAAGCCATTCAACCTCAGTGAAATAGTCTTGTCTGATGGCATCAACAAAGGCTATAGTTAAAATCTCACAAGAATTCAATCCTCTCTTTATAGACCGCATGAACCTGTCCCTTTCCGATCACTGACGATGCATGTAAAAATGAAATGGCACTTGATCTCGATGTCACCATGAGCTGGGTTACAAGTTTGACATCTGAATACAACATTTAGAATCCAGTACTCACATCATCTTTTGGGATCACTGAAATCAGTTTTAGATCTTTCTATCACAGCCTAAAATTCATCCAAAGTCGTTTAGTCAAGCCATGATGATCGATTCAAACGCAATACAGGTCTTTTGTTCTGATAAGATTCCGAAAGGCTAGTCTAACCTAAACCATCTTTTACAGTGGCTTCAGCAATAGAATGTCATCTCCAAAGGGATGTCTTTTTCCTCTTTTGATTCAAAAAAAGTTTGAAAAAGATGATAAGCATCAGATCTCTTTACTTTTTATTCATGGCTTTTATAAAAACAAAAAATAGACTTTGTTATTCTCTATGACAATGTAAAAAGTCTTTTTTGTCGTGCATGTTCAGTACATTCATTACTTTGCTTTGAATCGGCTATCGTAATTTATTCTATGTTTTGTTGAGCTTAACTCTATAAGGGCCCCCGGTAGTAAACTCGATTGTGTACATTCAACTGGATGTTATAAAATCTCATTCAATATTTATAGTCATCATCCATAGAGCAACAAGGAAAGCATCAAATAAGTTGAACCGAACGGATCTAGAGATTAGCTTCTTCTTCTTTTGTCGAATCTAAATATTGTCTTTTGGAATCCTACACTACTCACTGATATGAGCATTACGAGTTTACCAAAGAACATGGGCATCAATCGTGATACGACAAGATGTGTCGTAATAGGCTTCTATTGATATTCTAGTTGAGCTTTTTGTAGATGTTTTCCTTTTGACCCATGGGACCTTTATCAACATATAATTTAAAAGGGAAGTCACTTTTGAGATGGTAAACGATCAACGTGCTCGCTTTCATGTAAAGAACGAGATTATAAAAGCAAATTGGAGACATGTATCCATTCGACCTACAGTCCTACCTTAATCACTTTGCTCAAAGAGCGTTACTTGGCATAGGATGCTGTCCAAACCTTCCGCTTCATCCAATGATCTATAGCTCAAATCGGTAAACAAGTATCGTTGTATCCAGCTCCATCTATTATTAAACAGGGGGTCTTTGCACTCATTCTATCCGTCGCATGCTACTTGAGCCGGAAAAGATGGATGTGCTGTTCTAGAGATAATCTTAGGATAACAATGGGGGTATGGTTTGTTTTGAATGATGAGAGTATTAGGAAATTGAACTTTGTATATGCAGACTGACTACAGTAGACTGATGATTGAAGAGCAAGTACTTGTTTTGAAAAATCACTTTGCAAAACATGTGTGCCAGAGTCACTGTCCATCCTTCCTTTCATACGAACCTAGTGCACTGGCTGCAATCCTCTTTTCTACAGAGACTACTCACTTTGTCTGAACCCCCCCCTCCTCCTCTTTCATTCTTTTCATCATTTACGTTGCCAAACTCGCTTACGATCAATCAAGGACCGCGTCATTGTCCATCCATCCTTTGACCTTTCTTTTTCATTCGTTTGGTTTGATCGCTCTGGCAGAGTCTATTTGTTTTTCTATTAAAGACATGACGAATATGTATTCATGACATAAAACTCAATGGTTCAAAAAGGATCAGATGAATAAAGTGGTCTAAGTGTACACGATGATTTTTAATGATTCAAAAGATCACTGATCCTTCTTTTCTTGACTTGGTTGTCCTTGCTGCTGAGCTGCCAAGAAGGCACCGGGACTGGTGCTGTCACCTTGCTGCGCTTGCTGCATGTACAAGTAAAAAGCAACACAGAGAAAGAGACCACTCACCCAAAACCAGGGGTTTCTATCAGAATGGCTTTAGGATCAAGGGATCAACAGGTCTGATGGACTTACGAAAATTGGGATATGACTTCTACCATCTCAACATCCACAACAATAGCCGTGTTGGCTGTTGTTTTGTAAGTTTTTTTTTTTAAAAAAAAGAGAAAATCAAACACTTACGTGGTACCAAGTTGGAAAGACCCAATTCACCATAAGCTAAGGATCATGATGAATGCAAAATAAAGAGGATGACTCTGTTTACCTTGATTAGCTGGAATCAACAGCCTACGTACCTCACCAGCACACATCCCATCTATACCATCCTCCATACCTTTTTCTATCTTGTTAAATCACACTCAATCACACTCTCCTGCCCCCTTTTACCTTTCACCAGCTTTCTTTTTCCTACAAATGAAGGTCAGATGAATAACTTGCTGCAGACAGTGACTCTTTACCCAGTTTGAATTCGAGAGGAGCCTCTCGTTGGTATGTATTTTCGAAAAATGTATCCTGTCCCCAAGCACGAGCACGATAATGCAACTTGACGGTTGAAGACGTGTCTGCTTTAAATCCACACTTTTCTGGCTTGTGTAGGACACCTGGAGGGGGGGGGAGAAGGTCAAAAGAAGTAGGGTTGGGATAAAGTGATTGACTTACCTCCAAGTAATTTTGTAGGTTGTTCCATTTCAGATTCTTTGTTGGCTAAACATACAGAGACAACCAGTAAAAGTAGCAAGAGACATTTGTAAAGCATAAAAGAAAACATGAGAAAGAAAGAAGAAAGAGAGATAATGCGCTTTATTTCCTTTTTTTCTTCTTCTTGTGTCTGTGATTGAATGTGGAGGATCCTTTTGGTAATTATATCCATTTTAGGTAATTATTCAACTCTACGTTTTCCTGCCTTGATTTTTTTTTTTTTCAGGCACACATCCGAGATCAAGTCTATCAAAGTCAAATCATACCAAGGGATACTTGTTTATTCAAATAAAGAGTGTTGTCTTATTTTATTGATTTGGTTTCAAGAAATAGTTTTTAAATTTTTTTTTTTTTTTTGTTGGTTGAAATCGATTGAAATAAATGCAAGAGAAAGAAGAAAGGCATCACTGAATGATCTGCAAGTTTATATTTCTGTGACTTGATTTGTTTTTTTTATTACTAAACTACCTTGACTTCTTTATGCAGCTTGAAAAGGAAATGATTCATCTATCACTTTGATCTTTTCTTTTTTTCCCAAACCTTTTCAAGACATGAAACACAGACTACATTTCACCCTATTTTTTTTTTTTTTTCTACTGAAACATGTTTATGTCATCCACCTTTTTCTTTCTCTACAAACATTTTCTTTTTTTCTTTTCTACCTCTTTTTTGCTTATTGTTTTCATACGCAAACATTCACTGTCACACGATGGCAACTGAATCAGAAGAATACATTTGAACATTGTTTGGCTTTAGCGTATAGAAAAAAAAAACCACTTTTTTTATTTATTTTCAGATTGTTTATGGTATAGGCTACTGTTCTTGGAAAAAAAAAAAAAAAAAAAAACTCAGAGAACTCGGATCGAATGGCGACTTTTTAGCAAAGTATTTGAAAGAGTGACTCTTTTTATAGAAAAGTATATTGAATACGCGTTGTGATAGAAAGAGATGAAGATGACCAGAAGGTACTGTATCCTTGATGAGGGGAACTTTAGGCTGTAAGATTTTCAAAAGATGAAATGATTTTCAGGTCTTGTACTTGCATGAAATGATTTTTTAGGTTGACTGGTGTTCATTCGGTTCACTCATCCATGTCGAGGCCCTGATAATACTTTTGAAAACGTTGTGTTTTGATGAGTAATCGAAAAGACGCTAAAGACATATGATTTCTTTGCCGGTATTCCGATAAACATAGAAATCGGTTATTGAACTTTATAAAGCATTTGAAAAAAAAAAAAAGAATGCGCGTCTTTGAAACAAAAAAAGAATGGATTAAAGATGAAATACCAAACTGTTTCATGTCTCTCTTTCTTAGGTGATTACCATTCTCGTCTCTCTCTTTCTTTCTTTTTTAAAAAACAGTCAAGTTGGGGTACACAAATAACAGAGTCTAAAGTTAAACTGCTTGCTATCTTTTAATGGTAATAAAAGTATATATAGCATTCAAACCTATCCCTTTTTTTCTTTTATTTTCTGTCAAAATGAGAAGAAAGATCACAAGTTCTTTTGATGATCGAAACCTTCTTTTTTCTTGTAATACGATTACCTCTCTCTCTCTTTCTCTCTTTCCTTTCTCTCTTTTTTAAAGATGTCTCTTTTTTTCTTTCAAAAGATGTTTATCTCTTCTTTGAAAACACAACAAGCTCTTTTTATTATTTGTATTAAAAAATTAAGGTTTCAAGGTACTTTAGAATATTACACAAATTACTTTATTTGTAAAAGAAGAATCGAAAGCTTTGTCCGAGAAAAAAGCAAAAGAAGGGGGGGGGGACATTGGAATGTACACGGTCGAAACTTTATGAAAGGAAATCTAGCCCAGTAGTACACTGATAGCTTAAATTTCTCTTCTTAAAACAACACTCTTTCAATAGTATCCTTTTCCCCCTTCTCTTTCCTTTTTTTTTATTTTTTTATTCCATCTCATAATTTGATAGATGGATTGAAATGGACTCTATCTTTTTATAATTCACATACACATGCTTTAAAAAAGAAAATATGATTTAAAAGTGACACAGACAGCGTAATACAAGCATATGTGCTACGCTAAATTCAAAGCACTTTTTTTTTATAATATGCACATAGACATTCACAGATGACAAGTGTTACAAGTTTTGTTTTTTAATAAAAGAATATTATCGTCACATTTCTCTCTTTACTTCTTCTTTTACTTTCTCTTTTTTTTTAATCAAGAATCAAGCCAAACCCTTTTTTCTTTTTTTTTTAAAAAAACATGTTTGAAAAAAGTGAAAACTTTCCTGAAAATTGGTTCTTTATCAAGAACCACAGTAATGGCTATGTTTTAATGGTCGAAAATGAATCTCAAGAGACCGGCAGTCCTATCGTCCTCTCCACCATTCGTACCAAGGACTATGCCTCTCAACTTTGGCGTTATGACCCCAAGGGTTTCCTCATTAATAAAAAATCTGGCCAAGTGATGGATGTCGCCAAAGGTAACGTTCTTTAACACACGCTACGGGATAAATCCGAAACGTTCGGATTTTAAAATTCTTTTGATTGGACAACACACTTATTTTTTTTTAATTCAGGTAACGCAAAGGCTGGCGTCGACATTGTCCAGCAAATCCAATCGACGAATCTGAAAGAAGAAGATAATTATCAAAAGTTTGGTTTATCTCCTCATGGTCATATTTACTTGATGAACAAGTCTTCTCTTGTTCTCGGTATCAAAGAATCCTTTTTTGCTCGTCGTGAAGGTCTTCATGTTCACCTTCAGTTGGTCGACAAGCGTAATCTGGATCGTAAAGAACAACGTTGGGATTTCGTTCTTCCTATCGTCAAGGAAAAGCCTGATCCTGCCAAACGTAGTTCAAGTTCTAGTACTGTTAGCACTTCTACCCCCACTAAATTACCCGCTACTGTGGCACAACTTAAAGAAGATGGTAAATTTTTTTATTTTTTTTTATTCAACAATACTTATCCCCCTCCCTTTCACAGATGCTCGTTCTGTTCATTCTACCGGTTCAGGTCGTTCAAGTATCGATCAAGATGAATCCGTTCGTATCCCCATCGGATCCTTCCCTGATTCTCCCTTCTTTTTAAAATCGGATGCTTCTGGTCTTTATATCAGTACCGAATCCATCACGTCTACCAAACCCGGCAGTATCCTCTCGATTGACTCCCTTCGTAAAAAGGGCTATGACAGTCAACTCTGGACATTCGATCCTTCCAACCATCGTATTGTCAACAAGATGACCAAGCTCGTCTTGGGTGTCGAACACAACTCGATCAAGGACGGTGCCTATGTCTGTCAGGTGGCCTCGTCCACCGCCCAAGACAAGACCCAGGCCTGGACACTCTCACCCGAAGGCGAGGTCACCTTAAAGAACGATCCTAGTTTTGTCATCGGCTTCAAGGAAAGTTGGTTTGGTAATCGTGAAGGGGCTCATCTTCACCTTCAAAAGAAACTCAAGGGGAACCAGCAGCAAAAGTTCACAGTGGTCATGCCGATCTTTAAGAAATCAGAGACGGTCAAGGTCGAAAAGAGAGGTGTCTTCCCCGAAGGTTGGTTCTTTGTCAAAAGTCAAGCACACGGTCTGGTCTTGACCGTCTTAGAAACCGGTACGATCGCGGCCGAAGTGGAGGCTGCCAAGCTGGACACGTCCAATTACTCCCGTCAGCTTTGGAAGTCTGAAAATGGCTACCTGGTCAATAAAGCCTCGGAGATGGTACTCGATATTCGTGGAGGTATGTGCAGATATCACTGGGCGACCGTGAGCTAACATTTTAAAAAAAAAACAGGAGCCATCGCTTCCGGTGCTACCATCTGTCAATACACAAAAAAGACGGAAAACAATGAAAACCAGCAGTGGGGCCTGACCGTCGAAGGCTCCATTCACCCAGAGTCCAACAAGAACCTCATCTTGACCGTCAAGGAAAACGAGACGGTTCGATCTGCTTTGTTCTTGTCCGAAAAGAAGGCGCACGATCACAAGGGACAGTGTTGGAACTTTGTTGTGCCCGTGTTTAAAAAAAAACAAGGTAAGTCAACCAAGCGAGACATCTCTCATCCGCTCACTTTCTATTGATAGTCACCTCGACCGTCAAAAAGACCAGCTCTTTCAAACTCGCCAGTTATCCTTCCGGCTGGTTCTTTATTCGTTCTTATCTCGAAGGCTCTACGACCGAATCCCCCTATGTCTTGACAGCCACAGAAAAATCCATTGGATTATCCTTATTGGATCGTGAAAATTGGCAAACACAACTCTGGTCCTACTCGGACGGCAAGTTGATCAGTTATTCTACAGACCTTGTGATCCACGTCGACTGTAAGTCCTTTTGGTTTTTTCTGATGTAAAACTAACGTCTTGATTCACTAGCATTTGCAGCTGGTTCCGAGCTTGTGCAAAGTTCAACGTCAGATAAGGAATGGTTCATGACCATGGATGGTTACCTCTTGTACGGTTCCGATAAAGAAAAGCTGGCCTTATCCGTCGCAGGAGAAAAGGGTCAATATAAGCTGATCATCACACATCACAAGTATTCTCAAGAGTTTCGTTGGGGTTTCTTGGTTCCCAAGTTTGGCTACCGTCAAGGCCGTCAGATCCTCATCCAGTGGTCTCTCGTCGTCCTTCGTGAATACCGCAAGCTCATCAAGACCACGGTCACAACCACCGCTGTGGATCATCCGATCGCCGAATGGCCACAGGGCGAATTCTTTATTAGAGGTTCTGAGGGATATGCCTTGGTGCCTGAAAAGTCAGAGGCTGGATCTCTTGTGGTCATGAAGCAACTTGAAACAGAAAACGCAGAGTTATTCAAGTGGACCTATCGCAACGGTTATCTTGTACACGTTCTTTCTAAATACGTGTTGCGTATTCAAGGTAAGATAAAAAGGGGGGGAGAAATCAAGCAGGGCAAGGGAACTAAAGATGTTTTAGATAAACTGGTGGATGGTGCCAAACTTCAATTGACGACAGAAGCCGCTGGTGACGAATATCAATACTGGTTACTGAAAACGAACGGACAGATTGTGTCCAAGAAGGATCAAAAGTTTGGCTTGAACCTGGTTCAAATCAACGGTGTCTGGACCGTCCAGATCTCATCGACCCAATACCATGCCTGGCGATTACTTTATGGCATCTACGAACGTCGTTATTCTGAAAAGGAACAAAAGGACATCCTTTACCTCACTCGCTTCCAGAGAATCATCCTCACGCTTCTGGTCAACTATAAACACAACGTCGACCGCAAGCTCGTCACACGTTCCTTTGGTGTCTTCCCCGAAGGCTGGATGTTTATCCGATCCAAACACCATCCTGAACTGGTGATCACGATCTCTGAGAAAAAGAAGGGTGCCAAGTTGATCTTGTCCAAGTTGGATTTCAAATCGTTTGCTCGTCAGCTCTGGCGATTCCGAGACGATCACTGCCTGGTCAATATGGAAACCGATTACGTGATGGACGTCGCCGGTGGCAAGCTCTTGCCCCATGCCCAGATCATCCAGTGGAGTCCCAAGTTCCTGCGTTCCAGTCAAAAGAACCAAATCTGGGGTCTCTCGGTCGACGGCGAGATCCATACCGAGACCAACACGAGCCTGGTGCTTGGCTTGAAAGAGCCCAAGGAAGGTGCCGCACTGAAGCTGATGAAACGAGATGAGAAGGGAGAGAGCGCACGCTGGACATTTGCTCGTCCCGTGTTTGGAAAGACAAAGTACAGTACGGTGACCGAGCAGCAGGCTCATCGGGGTGAACTCGTGCTGGAGAGCACAAACGAGCCGGCGATGGACGTGTCCAAGACAGAGAAATACGAACGGGTCAACAAGCGAGTGGTCACCCGTCGTTATGGTATCTTTCCTACCGGCGGCTTCTTTATCCGCTGCACCTGTGGCGAACGTCCTCTGGCACTCACCGTCGAACGAGGCGAACGCCTCACCGTCGTCCTCCGTGCCCTTAACTTTAAGCAATACAAATCCCAACTCTGGACTTATTCCGATGGTTACCTGGTCAATGAAGAAACCGGCCTGGTCCTGGACGCCCAAGCATCTGAAGATCTCTCTCTCGAAGGTCCTCAACCTCAACTTTACCTGCATCCCAAGGCCTCCAACGAGGGTCAATTCTGGGACCTTGGTGCTGAGGGTGAGATTCATTTGAGATCCAACGAACGATTGACGATCGGTGTTGCCAAGCCTGAAGAAGCCTCTGTCGAAGGTGCCCTGGTGGGTCTTCAAAAGATTCGTGTGGTTCGCTCTGAATCGGATCACAAAGAGGTCACTCATCTCAAATCCGATGCTTGGTTGCGTTGGTCCTTCTCCAAACCTGTCTTTGGCAAACGTACAACCACCACCACTTCACCTGGTGAATCCACAGCCGATGTAGAAATTGCTGCCTGTGAAGAGCAGACGACGATCGTCAAGGAACAAGATGAAGAACTTCAAGAAGACGAAGAAGAATATGAAGAAGAATACGACGAGGAGGAAGCAGAGGGTGGAAGCGAGAGTCGTGTGGAAGAAACAGCCAATGATGCTGAGATCGAAACACCTATCCAAACCCCATCCTCCTCTTCCGACACCAGCATGTCCAAGTCGGGTGTGAGCATCGTGGCTGCTGGAACGATCGCCGCCGCGGCCGTTTCTGCCGTGGCTCCTGAGCCTACCAAGCCAGTGACAGAGGAGGCTACGAAACCCGTGACGACGACGACGCCCAAGGCATCTTCTTCTGACGTGACCAAGACCGCGGCAGATGCAACCGTTGTCCAGGTCGAGAAAGTCACTGAGATCGCTCGACCTAGCTCTCCCTCTCGCGTGTCCTCTCCTCCAGGCTCCCGTTCCGGTTCCCCTTCACGCCCCGGCTCTCCCTCGCGCAAACCGAAGCGTAACTCATCGGATCGTACGAACCGTAACACGTTCAAGTTGGATGAAAACTATGTGCCTACGGGTTTTGAAAAAATCGTACGATACAAGAACCATGTCGGTAACTTTCCCGAGGGCGGTTACTTTTTCATCAAGAGTTCCTTGCACGGCTATGTCCTGGAGCTCGTCGGTACTGCTGTGGATGGGGCTGATATCGTGTTGACTCGCATGAAGTCTACCGACTATGCCGGTCAGCTTTGGTCCTACAAGGATGGTTATTTGGTCAATCTGAAGGGAGGTCATGGTTTGGTTTTGGATGCATCGAAAGAAGATTCGATCGCGGCCGGTGAACGTCTTCATCTGTCCAAGAAGAATGAGGACGTGAACGACAATGATGACCAGCTTTGGGAATTCAATCATGAAAGCATGATTCCTCTCTTGAACAAGCGCAACATTGTTTTGTCTGTCAAGGAACTCAAACGTAGTGATAAGTATGTTCAAATCGACGTTTACTGTCAAGAGGCCAAGCCCCTTGTCAAGAAGGAAGCTCGCCCCGAACAACGCTGGGAGGTCTTGATTCCCTCCTTGATCCCTATCACTCAAGGCGAATCCGGCGTGAAGATTGTTGAATCTGGCAAGATTGACGCTGTCACCAGTTCTGCAGCTGCCGTTGTGTCTTACAAGTGGCTCAAGGAAACGTTCTGTCACCGTGTCACTGCTCAAAACCAGTGGCCTAGCACAGAAGGCTGGTTCTTTATTCGCTTTGGTACCAAGAATCATTTCCTTGCCTCAGGTGAAACGGCTCAAAGTGAAGTTGGACTTTATGAAGTGTCTGAAAAAGTAGATTATAGACGATTCTTATGGACCTATGTTGACGGATACTTGATCAATTACCGCTACATGCTTCGTTTGATCTTGAGTACTTGTAAGTGTTGATCTACATATCCAACCTTGATGTACTAATTCTCCTTTTTATATATATATATAGCTCGTCGATGGGTCTTGTCGAATGCTCATACCACACTTAACCAAAAGTTCTATATTTCACCCAACGGTTCACTTTCTATCCGTATCCACAAGACAATTTACTATATTCGCTTCATTGTCGTTTCTGGATCTTACAAGTTGGATGTCACGACCGACAACTCTATCAAGGAATCTCAAGGCTTAGAGCTTCATGTGCCTGTTGTTTCTGATGCCAACTACCAAAAGGATCTCGTCTTGGCTTACTCTTCCGCCTATGCCTGGATTCGTAAGCAAAAGACAGATTGGTCCATCTTGAACGCCAGCACTTCTATTCGCAGAGCCATTTTCCCTGTTGCTACCTGGTTCTTTGTCAAGGTCAGTGGTGCTGAGGAATTAGTCTTGTCCGTCACAAGTGATGAATCCAAGTCTCCTCTTGCTTTGAAGAAGTTGGACTTTAAGAACTTTAAATCTCAATTATGGACTTTTAACGAAGGACATTTGATCAACTATGGCAGCAAATTTGTCATTGACGTTGAAGGTATAAAAAAAAATTATTGAAAAAGTTTAGTCCTGACCCTCTTTTTTTTTTTCTAGGTTCTGTTGCTACTTCATCAAAGATCATTCATGGTGCTGAGGCTGGTGTCAGCACTCAAAAATGGATCTTGACCACTGAAGGTCATATTGAACTTGAAGCCCATGATCGCTTTGTTCTCGGTACAAAAGAAATCAAGGATAGTAGTTTCATTGTCCTTGGTTCTTCCAAGACACCCAGTGATGTCAAGCCCATCCAATGGAAGTTCTCTACTCCTGTCTTTGGCAAGAAGACTGTCACTACAACTACAACCACTGGCGCTCAACCTACTCAACAGCCTGCCGCCCCAGTTGACATTGCCAAGGCAATTGAGGAAGGGGCTGTCATCGAGAGTGCTGAAGAAGTGGCTACGGTCAACAAGTCCAATCTGGCTCTGACTCGCCGATCCACCAAGACCTCTGTTGACACTTATCGTGAAACGCTTGTGATCATCCGCTGGTGGAGAATTGTGTTGATCCGTCGCCTTGCCAACAGCCGTACTCAAAAGGAATATATGCAAGTTCTTGAAGAATACCGTCAATTGCTACACAGCCGTTTCATCCAATATCTCACAATCTATCGTACCTCGGTCTCTGGTGAGGCATTGCGCGCCATTGAAGATTTTGTTGCTGAAACTGAAGATACGATCGAAAAAGAAATCTTTACAAAGTCCATCACTTACCTCAAGGACTTGAAGGAAGACGATGTAGTGCCTACCAAGGAATTTGATGTCTCTGTCATCGTTTCCGAAGCTTGTGGTAAGATCGAGAAGAAATTGGATACGATTGTTGAGTCCAAGGAAAAACCAGTTGAAAAGAAGGATGAGACTACCTATGAAGTTATTGAGGATCATTCTGAAACTGAGACTGTAGACAAAGCTGTTATTGCGATCGATACTGTTCACATCATCATCCGTCGCTGGATCATCATCATCCGCCGTCGCGTTGTTGAAGCTTCCAAGCAAGGCGCCAAGCCTGAAGAGATTGAAAAGTTGATTAAAGATTCCCGAAAGGAATTGGATACTGAAATCACCCAAGTTCAGACCACTGCTCAGACCACTTTGTCCAAATCACCCTACGTTAGCGCTGGTTATAAGAAGCAATTGGAGCAATCTGTCTCTGATGTCATTGACACCTCCAAAACTGAGTTGGACCGATTTGTATCAAATATTGATGTTCAACAAATCACTGCTTACACCGAAAACGATTGGAATAAGGTGACAGGCGAAATTGAGGATAAGTTGGTCACAAAGGTTCAAGAAAGCAAGTGCTCTATTGAAGAGTACGAAACCACTACCGAAGTTGAAGAACAGCCTGTCACTGTAGACGAGAAAGAGGTTGAAAGCACCAAATTGGATGTGGTGGCCACTGTTGCTGAAACCAAGGCCTATCTGGTCAGCTGGTTTGATAATTTCACAAAAGATGTCACTTGGAGCGTCCAGGAATCTCCCAAGGAAGATACATTAACTGTGATTGATGCAGCCAAACTGGAGGCCGTTTCCAAGATTGAGGAAACCATCGCCTTGCTTTCCATGCTCTCTGGTAGCCTCACTTACTTGACTTGGACTGAGCGTCGTCGTCTGGTCACTTATTTGATCACTGTCAAGACTTACCTTTTGACCAACGTTGATTACTTCAAGTCTGAAGTTGCCAACTCTGACAAGGAGGCTATCTTGAAGATCTGTGATTCTACCTTTGGTAAAGATCAACAAAAGGATGTTCTCAAGAACATTGATGTTGTTGTTGAAAAGGTTACCGGTAAGCCAGTCACTGAAGTCATTTCCGAAGAAACCTATGTTTCCAACATTGAGGTTGTTCATCAAGGTTCTCAACCTACTGTTACTGATGTTACTGACTCCAAGATCATGAAGGTAATCGAAACTAGTTCTGAGACCGCCAGCTCCAAAGTGACGGATGAGGAACACACCAAGGCACCTACCAAGGCCGATAAGGTTGAATCTGTTCTTGAAGATATCGCTGCTGGTGCTGCTGTCAGTGTAGTCGCTGGTGTCGCTGTTGGTGTCGCATCAGGTGTCACTGAAAGTGGACACAAGCCTACTCATGCTGATGTTGTCACCGACGAAGTGGAGGTCATTACCAAAAAGACTTCTGCTGATCAATCCACTGAAACTGTCGTTGACACAGCTGATACTATTACGTCTGATGTCGAAGTCGTCACTGGTGAAACTGAACATGTTGACACTGCAGTTACTGCCGGTAAGATCACTGGACTCGTTACCGGTGAAAAGAAACCTGACGCTGTTCAAGTTGATGTCATTGGCACCGAAACAGTCAAGGCGGATGAAATCGAGACTACAAAGGTCAGTAGTGGCGAGGTTATTGTGGATAACACCAAGGCCGGATCTGATGTTGTTACTGCTGGTACTATTGCCGGGGCTGTAACTGAGACTATCATTTCTGACAAGAAGACTGCTTCCGAAATTGAAGAAGTTGCAAAGAAGTCTGATTCTGTCACGGTTGAAGTCGCTGCCGGTGAAAAGAAGTCAGATATTGTGGTGGACACTACTGATATCAAAAAGGACGCTATTGTCACAACTGATCAAGAAACCGCTATTGAAGTTGTTGACACCGAAAAGCAAAAGGCTCCTAAGACTGATGTCAAACCTGAAACTGTTATTGCTAGTGTCATTGCTGGTGCCGTTACTGAAAACATTATCACTGACAAGGAAACTGCTACTGTTGTTGATACTATTGTCAAAAAATCTGAATCCGTCGATGTTGACGTGATTGTTGGTGAACAGGAAGTTGATACTATTACCAAGGACAAGACAACTTCCGACTCTCATATTGATGTCATTGTCAAAGAGACCAAACAAGTTGTTGACGACAAGAAGACTGTCGTTGATGACAAGAAGACTGTCGTTGATGTCTCTGAGACTGAGGTAATCGGTGAGGAAGTCACTGTCATCGACACTACTGAAGTCACTGGCGTTATCTCTGGTACCGTCACTGAGACCATTGTCAAGGACAAGGACACTGTCTCTGCCATTGATACTATCGTCAAGGACTCTGACTACATCACTGTCGAAGTCATTGCTGGTGACAAGAAGACCAAGGCCATCATTTGATACCACTACTATCACTGATAACACTGAAGTTGATACTGTCACTACTGGTGTTGTTGTTGGCGCTGTTAACGAAGCCATTGTTACCAACAAGGACGTTGCCAAGATCATCAAGGACATTGTCAAGAAGACCGACTCTGTCGATGTTGACATTGTTGTTGGTGAACAGGACGTTGACTCTACTAACAAAGACAAGATCACTTCTGACTCTCAAGTCCAAATTATTGTCAAGAAGACTGATGTCGTTGTTGGTGAGGAAGAGACTGTTGTCAAGACTGTGAAGAAGTGACAGGTGTTACTGGTGTCATGCAAGGCACTGTTACTGAACACATCGTCAAGGACAAGGACACTGTCTCTGCTATTGATACTATGGTCAAGGAATCCGACTCTGTCGATGTCGAAGTCGTTGTAGGTGACAAGAAGACCAAGACTGTGGTCGATACTACCACGATTACTGATGAGACTAAGCCTGATACTGTCACTACTGGTGTCGTTGTTGGTGCTGTCACTGAAGCTATTGTCACTGATAAAGAGGTCGCAACAGTTGTTGAAGACATTGTCAAAAAGACTGACACAGTTGATGTTGACGTGATTGTTGGTGAACAAGAAGTTGATACTATTACCAAGGACAAGACAACTTCCGACTCTCATATTGATGTCATTGTCAAAGAGACCAAACAAGTTGTTGACGACAAGAAGACTGTCGTTGATGACAAGAAGACTGTCGTTGATGTCTCTGAGACTGAGGTAATCGGTGAGGAAGTCACTGTCATCGACACTACTGAAGTCACTGGCGTTATCTCTGGTACCGTCACTGAGACCATTGTCAAGGACAAGGACACTGTCTCTGCTATTGATACTATTGTCAAGGAATCCGACTCTGTCGATGTCGAAGTCGTTGTAGGTGACAAGAAGACCAAGACTGTGGTCGATACTACCACGATTACTGATGAGACTAAGCCTGATACTGTCACTACTGGTGTCGTTGTTGGTGCTGTCACTGAAGCTATTGTCACTGATAAAGAGGTCGCAACAGTTGTTGAAGACATTGTCAAAAAGACTGACACAGTTGATGTTGACGTGATTGTTGGTGAACAAGAAGTTGATACTATTACCAAGGACAAGACAACTTCCGACTCTCATATTGATGTCATTGTCAAAGAGACCAAACAAGTTGTTGACGACAAGAAGACTGTCGTTGATGACAAGAAGACTGTCGTTGATGTCTCTGAGACTGAGGTAATCGGTGAGGAAGTCACTGTCATCGACACTACTGAAGTCACTGGCGTTATCTCTGGTACCGTCACTGAGACCATTGTCAAGGACAAGGACACTGTCTCTGCCATTGATACTATCGTCAAGGACTCTGACTACATCACTGTCGAAGTCATTGCTGGTGACAAGAAGACCAAGGCCATCATTGATACCACTACTATCACTGATAACACTGAAGTTGATACTGTCACTACTGGTGTTGTTGTTGGCGCTGTTAACGAAGCCATTGTTACCAACAAGGACGTTGCCAAGATCATCAAGGACATTGTCAAGAAGACCGACTCTGTCGATGTTGACATTGTTGTTGGTGAACAGGACGTTGACTCTACTAACAAAGACAAGATCACTTCTGACTCTCAAGTCCAAATTATTGTCAAGAAGACTGATGTCGTTGTTGGTGAGGAAGAGACTGTTGTCAAGACTGTTGAAGAAGTGACAGGTGTTACTGGTGTCATTGCAGGCACTGTTACTGAAACCATCGTCAAGGACAAGGACACTGTCTCTGCTATTGATACTATTGTCAAGGAATCCGACTCTGTCGATGTCGAAGTCGTTGTAGGTGACAAGAAGACCAAGACTGTGGTCGATACTACCACGATTACTGATGAGACTAAGCCTGATACTGTCACTACTGGTGTCGTTGTTGGTGCTGTCACTGAAGCTATTGTCACTGATAAAGAGGTCACAACAGTTGTTGAAGACATTGTCAAGAAGACTGACACAGTTGATGTTGACGTGATTGTTGGTGAACAGGAAGTTGATACTATTACCAAGGACAAGACAACTTCCGACTCTCATATTGATGTCATTGTCAAAGAGACCAAACAAGTTGTTGACGATAAGAAGACTGTTGTTGATGTCTCTGAAACTGAATCTAGTGGTGTTATTGCAGGCGCTGTTACTGAAGCTATTGTTAGTGACAAAAAGGTCGCTAGCGCTGTTGAATCTATTGTTACTGATGCAGAGTCTGTCACAGTTGAAATTGTTGGAGGTGATAAGAAGGTTGATACTGTTGTTGATACCTCTGCTGTAGGACAAGTTGCTTCAAAGGTTGATACTGTCAAGAAGACTGACATCTCTAAGGACTTTGAAAATGTTAAGGACACTACCAAGGATTCGGTTACCTCCAAGGTCGGAACTGTTGCTGCTGGTATTGTTGCCGGTGCCGTTGTCGAAGCTATCGCTAACGATAAGCCATCCCAAATTGAAACTACTGTTAGAGAATCCAAGGGCACTATTGTTGAAGTTACTGCAGATGACAAAAAATCGGAGGTTGTCATTGGTGAGGTTGACATAGAAGATGCTACCGTTTCTAAGATTGATGTTACTGTCAAGGAAACCGTTAATTCTGATGTCATTAGTGTTGAGGATGTGGTTACTGATACCTCCGCTACAGTTATCACAGGCACTACTACTGAAGCCATAAGCACTGACAAGGAGACTTCGCCTTCTGTTGAAGTTATTACTGGTGACAAGAAGGTTGATACTGTCTTTGAGATCACAACCGAAGACAAGATTAATATAATTGCCAAGGATTCCGATGCTTCAACCACTGATGTTATTGTTGGTGAGGTTGAAACTGTTGTTGATGTTAGAACTGAAACCGTTACTACTGGTATTGTTACTGACGCTGTTGTTGAAGCTATTTCAAAGGACAAGGAAACCTTGGAAGCTATTCAAGCCATTACCAAGAATGTTTCCTCCATTGATGTAGACGTAATTGTAACTGACAAGACCCAGCCTATATCAGAGGGTGAGACTTCTGCTACAAAAATTGAAATCATCATCAAGGACATTACTGAAGTTGTTGATACCGAAGGTGTTGTTATATCTGAAAAGGACACTGAAGGTGTCGTCGGTTCTGTCTCCAGCGCTGTTACTGATGTTCTCGCGAAGGACAAAGAAACTTTGGCCAAGATTGATGCTGCTATCAAGGAATCTGACTCAGTTATTATCGAGCTTGTTGCTGGAGAAAAGAAGGCCGGTGTTGTTGTTGATACCACCGTAGAAAAGGTCACTATTGACGAGACTGATGTCGTGAAGGATACTTCATCTGTTCCTGTCGATCATGAGAAAGACATCATTCGTGACACTGTTACTGAAATTATCACCGGTGACAAAGAAACTGGTTCCGCCATTGAAACCATCGTTAAGGAATCTGATTCTATTACTGTTGTAGTCGGCACTGCGGAGAAGAAAGTAGAATCTGTTGATACTGTTACTGAAAACAAGACCATCGTTGACTCTACAGTCGATGATGTTAAGCATAAGTCTGATACAGTTGTTGACACATCAAATATTGTAGTCGAAACCGAAGTTGCTGATATTATTTCTGATACTGTTGTCAAAGTCATTACCGCTGATAAAGAAATCGCTTCAACAATTAAAGAGTCTGACTCTGTTATTGTTGAGGTTTCTGCTGATGACAAGAAATCCCGTGGTGTTATTGATGTTCCCAAGAAGGAGAAGAAAACTACTACAGAAACTGTTGAAGAGATTATTACTTCTGAAACCAAGGCTCCTACTGTTATCTCAGTGGATGTATTGGGTGACAAGGACGTCGTTTCTACTGTAAAGGAAACTAGTTCATTTGAAATAGTCTCTGATTCTGACAAGAAGATTGAAATTGTTGAAGCTTCTAAACCTGTTCAAGAGCAAACTGTAATCGAATTTGTTACAAAGAATGAGGCTGTTGCTGCTGGTGTTGTTGTTGGCACTGTTACAGAAGCTGTTATTCGTGACCAGAAGGTTGTTTCTGCTATTGAAGACATTGTCAAGAAGTATGGCGATGTATCTATTGAAGTTGTTACTACCGAAAAGCCCACTGGCTCAATTACCGCTGATTCCAAGATTGGTATTATTATTAAAGAAACAGAAATTGTTAACAACCAACGCATCAAAGAAATTGAAACTGCACCTGTTGACGCTACTGGTATCATCGCTAGCGCTGTGGCTGAACGCATCGTGAAGGACAAGGAAACTGCTTCTAAGGTGGGAAATATTATTGAGCAGTCTGATTCAGTAGCCATCGAAGTCATTGCTGGAACTACTGTTACTCAAAATGTCATTGACGTTACTGATGGTAAATATATAGTTATAAAAATAGCTTTACACTATCAAGTAGCTAACTTCCCCCCCCCCTTTTTTTTTCTTTTCTTAATCTTAGTTGTCATTGATGAAACACAAGTAAAGACTGAAATTGTTTCCATCCCTGAAGCTATCACCGCAGGTGTTATTGCTGGTGGCGTTGTTTCTGCTGTCATTGGAAGCGAAAAGGTTTTATCCAATGTTGATACTATTGTCAAAGGTTCTGGCTCCTTTGACATTGAAGTCATCACCGATAAAGATACAGATAAAGTTAAGCCCACATCACAAATTGGTTTTGTGCTTAAGGAGTCCGCCCCAGTTGATTCTACAGTTACCAAGAAGGATAATACCAGCATTGGCGCTATCGTTGCTCGTACTATTGCGGAATCTGTGCTCGGTAACAAGGACACTTCATCTGTCGTTGGCAATACTGCCCAAACTTCTGATGCTATAGCTATCCAAATTATCTCCGGTGACGAGAAGGTTGAAACCGTAGTTGATACTACTACTATTGTCACTGAAGAAATCGATATTGTTGAAAAAGTAGTGACCGAAACTGTAGCTAATGATATCAAAGAAATATCAGTTATTGATACCAAGAAACCCAAGTCTGTTGATATTATTGACGAAAAGACAACTGCTATTATTGAGGACAAAACCATTCATACTTCTCAAGTCGATGTTATTCAGAAGGAAACTGATCAATGCATCATTGGCGACAAGAAGACCGTTACCAAACCAAACACTGGTGTTTCTAAGACTGAAGGTGCTGTTGCCGCTGTTATTGCTGGTGCTGTCACTGAAGCTATTGTCACTGATAAAGAGGTCGCAACAGTTGTTGAAGACATTGTCAAAAAGACTGACACAGTTGATGTTGACGTGATTGTTGGTGAACAAGAAGTTGATACTATTACCAAGGACAAGACAACTTCCGACTCTCATATTGATGTCATTGTCAAAGAGACCAAACAAGTTGTTGACGACAAGAAGACTGTCGTTGATGACAAGAAGACTGTCGTTGATGTCTCTGAGACTGAGGTAATCGGTGAGGAAGTCACTGTCATCGACACTACTGAAGTCACTGGCGTTATCTCTGGTACCGTCACTGAGACCATTGTCAAGGACAAGGACACTGTCTCTGCCATTGATACTATCGTCAAGGACTCTGACTACATCACTGTCGAAGTCATTGCTGGTGACAAGAAGACCAAGGCCATCATTGATACCACTACTATCACTGATAACACTGAAGTTGATACTGTCACTACTGGTGTTGTTGTTGGCGCTGTTAACGAAGCCATTGTTACCAACAAGGACGTTGCCAAGATCATCAAGGACATTGTCAAGAAGACCGACTCTGTCGATGTTGACATTGTTGTTGGTGAACAGGACGTTGACTCTACTAACAAAGACAAGATCACTTCTGACTCTCAAGTCCAAATTATTGTCAAGAAGACTGATGTCGTTGTTGGTGAGGAAGAGACTGTTGTCAAGACTGTTGAAGAAGTGACAGGTGTTACTGGTGTCATTGCAGGCACTGTTACTGAAACCATCGTCAAGGACAAGGACACTGTCTCTGCTATTGATACTATTGTCAAGGAATCCGACTCTGTCGATGTCGAAGTCGTTGTAGGTGACAAGAAGACCAAGACTGTGGTCGATACTACCACGATTACTGATGAGACTAAGCCTGATACTGTCACTACTGGTGTCGTTGTTGGTGCTGTCACTGAAGCTATTGTCACTGATAAAGAGGTCGCAACAGTTGTTGAAGACATTGTCAAAAAGACTGACACAGTTGATGTTGACGTGATTGTTGGTGAACAAGAAGTTGATACTATTACCAAGGACAAGACAACTTCCGACTCTCATATTGATGTCATTGTCAAAGAGACCAAACAAGTTGTTGACGACAAGAAGACTGTCGTTGATGACAAGAAGACTGTCGTTGATGTCTCTGAGACTGAGGTAATCGGTGAGGAAGTCACTGTCATCGACACTACTGAAGTCACTGGCGTTATCTCTGGTACCGTCACTGAGACCATTGTCAAGGACAAGGACACTGTCTCTGCTATTGATACTATTGTCAAGGAATCCGACTCTGTCGATGTCGAAGTCGTTGTAGGTGACAAGAAGACCAAGACTGTGGTCGATACTACCACGATTACTGATGAGACTAAGCCTGATACTGTCACTACTGGTGTCGTTGTTGGTGCTGTCACTGAAGCTATTGTCACTGATAAAGAGGTCGCAACAGTTGTTGAAGACATTGTCAAAAAGACTGACACAGTTGATGTTGACGTGATTGTTGGTGAACAAGAAGTTGATACTATTACCAAGGACAAGACAACTTCCGACTCTCATATTGATGTCATTGTCAAAGAGACCAAACAAGTTGTTGACGATAAGAAGACTGTTGTTGATGTCTCTGAGACTGAGGTAATCGGTGAGGAAGTCACTGTCATCGACACTACTGAAGTCACTGGCGTTATCTCTGGTACCGTCACTGAGACTATTGTCAAGGACAAGGAAATTGCCACTGCTATCGATACTATTATCAAGGATTCTGACTCTGTTGCCATCGAAGTTACTGCTGGTGGCAAAAAGACTGCAGCTGTAATCGATACTGTCGATATTAAGCAAACCATTGACAAGGTTGATATTGTTGTAAAGAAACCTTCGGATATCATCGTAGATGATGTAACTAAGGTGGATAAAGTGACCAAGGCTGTCGATATTTCTGATGAAGCAATTACTGCTGGTGTTATTTCTAGTGTTGTCGACGAAATTGTGGCTCGTCAAGGGGAAGTTGCTAAAGAATCTGGTGCATTCGCCGTTGAAGTGATTGCAGGTGATAAGACATCAAAGACTGTTGTTGACACTACTTCTGGTGAAAAGGACGTAACAGATATCACTAAGGTTGATGTAGTCGTCAAGCCTTCTGAACAAAACGAAACGACTGAAGATATATCCGAAACTGTCGTTATTGGTGTTGTCGCTGGTAAGATTGCTGAAGCAGTGGTTGCTGACAAAGATACTTCGTCCAAGGTTGAAGCTATCATCAAGGAAACTGGTTCAGTTGTCATTGATGTAGTTGAAAAGGATATCAGGAAGGATACTTCAACTGAAGTCATTGATTCCAAGGTGGATGTCATTGTCAAGAAGGATGATTCTGCTTCCGTCATTGAAAAGCAACTTGAATTTGTATCTTCCGATACCGTGAAAGGTGCAGTTATTGATGCTGTTCTTAAAGACAAAGATGTTGTTTCAACCATTGGAACTATTGTCAAGGAATCTGATTCAGTTGACATTGAAGTAATCGCCGAAGAAGAACAGCCTATTGTGAAGCGTGTGACTGAGGTAGTAACTGGTGATGAAGTTATCGTTGATAGAAAAGAATATATTTCTATCATTGATATTGTTTCCAAATCTCAAGGTACTACTGCTGGTGTTGTCTCTGGTGCTGTTACTGAAGTTATCGTTGGTGATGAAGAAGTTTCTTCTAATGTAGAGACTATCGTCAAAGAATCTGATGCTATTGTTATTGAAGTCACCGTTGATGGAAAGACAACCAAGACTATTGTTGATACTTCTGATGTCGAAAAGACTGTTTCCAAGGTAGATGTCGCTACTCAAGAATCTGGCAAGGACAATGTGTCCAAGGCTCAAGTCATTGCTGCTAGTATTGTTGCTGGTGCAGTTGCTGAGATTGTTAAGCACAAGGAAACTGCTGATGATGAAACCATTCTCACAGAAACTGATGAAGTTGTTATTGAAGTTACTGTTGGAGATAAGAAGGCTGACTCGATAGTCTCATCCAAGAACGTAGAAGACAAGACTGGCTCCAAGAAAATTGAAGTTGTTATCAAGGAACATGATGTTTCTTCTACTGAAGACAAGGATCAAGAAATTGTAGTTGGTACTACTGAAGTAGTTACTACTGGTGTCATTGCCGGTACTATTGTGGAAGCTGTTGTGAATGACACTATTGATACTCAAAGAATCGTCAGCAAATCTGATTCCGTTGATATCGCTGTTGTTACCGAAACCAATGCTACACTTGTTTCTTCAGACAATAAGGTTTCTCTTGATACTAAGGTTGATGTTATTGTAAAGGAAACTGACGAAATCGTCAAACAAGAAGTTAACATTGGATCAGAAACTATTCCTACATCTGTTGTAGCTGGTACTCTCGTTGCCGGTATTGTCAGTGATAAGGATACAGTTGATATCATTGAAACTACTATCAAGGGCTCTGACGAGGTTAATGTTGAAGTTATCACTGAAGATAAGCCTACTAGCGAAGCTGAAAAGATCACCGAATCCGAATCCTATGCTGTTGGTAAAGTTGCCGGTGCTATTACTGAGACAGTTGTTGCCGATAAGGAAAAAGTCTCTGCTATCGAACAAGTCATCAAGAAAGCTGATGATTCCATTACTGTTGAAGTTATTGCTGGTGATAAGAAGACTGAAACTGTTATTGATAAGGCCACAGTTGAAGAAGTTGTTTCTGAAATTGATGTTGTTTCCAAGGACTCTAAGGTTGATACTATTAAAGAAATCGCTGCTGTTGGTGCCGCAATTGGTGCCGCAATTGGTACTGTTGCCGTAATTGATTCTGATGAGAAGAAAAACTCTCCTAAGGAAGCTACAATTAAAGACCAAGTTGTTGATGAGGTTGAGAAATCTACTGTTACTGAAACCGAAGTTGTCTCAGTTGCTGTTGGTTCTGATAAGACTACTAAGGCCAAAGCCAATGAAGTTGTATCTACTGATTTTAAGGTCATTGAGGATATCCAAGTCACTACTGATGTCATTACCGTTGGCGAAAAGGACGTAATCAAGACTCAGACACACGAAGATAAACAAGTTGTTGTGGATGTTGAGGATTACAAGGTTGAAGATGTTACGAAGGTGGATCGTATTGAAGGCGTTGTTATCGGTGAGCATGATGTGCAAGAAGGTGATGCAAGCAAGACTTCTGTTACTGTTTCAAGAGAAATCACTCCAGGTAAGATGCTTTGATTATATGATTAAATTTTTTTATATTAACCAAAATGCATAGTTGAAAATGTTGAAGTCATTGGCCATGTCGAAAAGGCTGCTGAGACTACTTATGGTTGGTTCTCTGGTCTCGTTGAAAAGATTAATTCTATGCTTGAAGTCGGTGATTGTGCTGAAGATGTGAATGCTGCCATTGCTGCTGAAGAATCTCAATTGCAAATCATCCTTGAAAAATCCAAGGCTGGCTCTAGTGCTGAAGTACAAGAATTGGATGTTTACTACGATAAGCTCCATGAATCTGTCAAATCTCAAATATCTGGTATCAAGACTTCTGTCAATGAAGCCTATGTTGATAACAAGGTTCCTCAAAAGATCACTTTCCATAATGCTAAGGAAGAATTAAAGAAGACACTTGATGTTCAACTTAAAGAAACCAAGCAAGCCGTTTATGAAAAGGTTGCTCCCAAGACTACCACTCAAAAAGTTGACGTTGACTCCGATTCAATTGCTATCATTGCTGTCTCTGATACAAAGCCTGCTGTAGTTCCTGAAAAGATTGTTGATGTTATTCGCTATGAAAATGTTGAACAAGCCCAAAAGGAGACTCAACAAGTCGTTGCTACTGTTGTTCAAGATACTCAAGCCAAGCTGTCATCTTGGTATGATATTCTTTTTGGTAAAATCAGAGGTGTCATTGCCTCTACTGAAGTTAGTGCTGACGATAAGAAGAAAGAAATTCAACAGCTTATCACAGATGCTAATAAAGAAGCTTCTGTTATTATTACTGAAGCCAAGAAAGCCTTTGAATTCGATTACACAGTCTCTGAAGATTGTGATTCTAATGTGGCTGTCACTGTTCAAGGTGCTCAAAAGCAAGCTATTGAATCATTTGACAACATTCAAAAGATTGTTTCAACTCAAATATGCGCTGTTGAGGAAATTGTAGTCTCTGATGAAGATATCGAAGTCATTGAAGAGAAGGTTTCCATCATTGAATCCCAATCCAAGCGTAACGCTGTCGTTGCTCTTGAAAATACTACTGAAACTGCCATTTCTGTTGGATTTGAAGGAAAATCTGTGACATGGATCGAAACCACTGAGTTCCCTGTCTCATTCAAGGATGTCAAGGCATTTGCTTTTGATTTGCCCGATACTGTTCTTAACTACCGTTTGACCATTTCTCAAGCCTGGAACACAATTGTTTCTAAGAAGAAACCATCTACTTTTGCTCATGTCGATGTTGAAAAGCTTGTGGTCAGATGGTACAATGTCTTCCTTGAACAACGTTGCAAGATCGACTACTCTACTTGTGATCGTGAAGTCCTTCTTATCTCTTTGAGATTAATTTTATCCGAATTCTCTCTTGAAAAAGCGTTTACTGATGAAGAATTGAACACCCTTTGTACAACTTGGTTCAAGCTTCAACCTTTCCAAGACAGTACTTCCAGTCTTCAAAAGATTAAGCAACTTGATGGTATGTTTGCTGTCTCTATCTCATGCGGATTCAAGCTCTGTACCTTAATGAAGGTGGCAAGACATGCTGGACTTAACTGGCACGCTCAACTCACTGGTGATGTGTTCGCTGCTTGTATTGCTAGAGATAACTTTACTGATCTCAGAAGCACTTCTGCTACTGTCCTTTCTAACGCCGCTATGCTTTGTTGCTTAAAGGATCCTAGTGAACTCGCTGTTGTTTCTTCCAACCCAGAAATCCTCCAAGTTGCTAAGCAAAATGGAGCCAAGACTGTATTAATTGATCGCCAAGAAAACATTCCTGCTCAAGACTTTGATATTCATTTTGATGGTTTAGACATCTTTGCTGAAAGTTATGAAGCATTCGTTGAAACTAAAGCCGTTACAAAGGTAGAAGCTCCAGTTACTCGTTCTTGGTTTCAAAGAGTAGTCGCTACTGTAGCTGATGCTGCTGAAACAGTTACTAATGCTGTTATCGGCTAAAGAAAAACGTGTACACTGTTATCCATTTCATAAAAATACAACTAAAATAAACTAAAAATTTTAACAAAAACCAACTTGTATTTATATTGTTTTTTATTATGTTGAGAGTGTGAAAACACCATTGTCTTAAATGATGTTTCTCAAAATAATTGTAAGTAGCAAAGCCGAATTTGTTTCGTATAAAACAGTTTACCACCCTGTTTGTGCCTTGATTTATCATGAACCACAACATGATTTTATAAAAGAGTAGTATTATTACTATAACTGTTCCCTTAATATAATTGGGTATAAAAGCAATGCTGTATCCTTAAGGTTCTAATTTTTTTTATCATTATAATTTCCTTTTTCGTAACTTTCAAAGCTAGGTATAGTAGCTTCAGTTGATATAAAAAAATACAAATTACTCTAATGTTGTAATGGGTATGAACACTTCCAGTTGATAGTTTTTATTAATCGTAAAAACTCTGCTTATTGTCCTTATCCAGTCTTTGGTTCGTTTCCTTCTTGTTCCTCAAACTGGTCTGCTTGTGTTATAACCCTTAAAACAGATTTTTTGCTTGTTTCTTGTAATTCGCCTGCAATCAAAAGTTCATCCAAAATAAAATATGCCTATAAAATCCGAGTCTATCAGCAACTAAGAAGATCAAGCTACGTGTTATACCTTTTGAAAGTTGAAAATCAAGTCAAGTTCACAAACCTATATTAGTTAAGGTATGTAAGTCCATATAATGCTTATTGATAAAGTTGATGTTCATACATTGCCAAAGTAACGATCAAGTATTTCAACATATCTGTGAATAATCTCAAGAGTGATAAGTTCGTTGTCGTTTTGGTTGATGCCAGCAACAAAAAATAAACTTGCATATCTAATAAGATATCCGCTCTTCAGCCCTATTGAATATATACAAAACTATATAAAAGGAGTTACCTTCTGTAGACAATCTTTTGATCTATTTGGGATAGCTATATTAGATTATAACTTTAAAAGACTAAAATCGCAATCTCCTCACCTTTATATTCTAAAAAATTACACATTTTTACTCGTCTGGCTAAAACTAATTGTGTTGCATCCTTTACAATCTTTGCTTTTTCTTTGGGAGGGATTGTAACGAACCATTTTGTAAGACGAACTTTTCCTTGTCTACTGACAAGTAATAACCAATTTATCTATTAAATATTGAAAGTTGATTTCATTTCTTTTTGTCATAAAATAACTTACTGCCATTTTATTAATACTGTAAAGAAGAGCCTTTTCTCTTTTTTCCCTCAGCTAAGGTCGACGCGGAGATTCAAAATGACATTGATTCAATTTATTTTCATCACACATCAAAATGCTTTCTTTTATTGCTTAATAAAATATTTATGAAATGTACAATGGGATTAGTAGAAAACTGTTTTATTTTAAAAGAAGATAGAGAATTATCATGATGTACTAAAAGTACTATTTAAACAAAGAAATGGTTAGCATATTATAATCATTATTATTTTTGCTGCTTACCAAACTTGCTGCAAATACAATATCACGCTTGATATCTTGTTCTGCTTGCTCCATCTTTTTATATAAACTTGTATCGCCTACCATACGAGCAGCACCCATCACTTCACGACATGTTTCATCCAATCTACTAATACAACGGACAATAGAGCCTTCCAATACGTCTGTTAAGTCGGTAATATGCTTAAATGGCTACAAATATAATTGAATGAGCACAAGAACATGCTATCGGTATTGCAATAAAAAAAAAACTTACTAATCCTTTTGCCCATTCATAAACAACTTCAACCAATCCAAATCGGAAACTGCCTACATAATCTTCAACAGAAATAGACAATCCACACTCTGCTTGCAATTCCGCAAGCTTCTTTGCATACGACAAGACAATCCCTTTACCCTTGGCCAACTTGGGTGTCAGTCGAGGTTCGCTTTCACTACGTTCTTGGAACACAAAACAAGACAAGATGGCAACTAGTTCAGCTGGTTCAAAGTCAGCAAAAACATTATCCAAGACGAGTTCTGTCAGTAAAAGTTCATCTGCCGAATTAATTTCGCAAGCGACACGACCCTTGAGTTGAACCGTGCCTTGATCATCAATGTAGTTTAATCGATGAAGGATTTCGATACGTTGGTGGTAGTCTGGAAGCAGTTCCAAGTTTTGATCTGAGATAGTCATTTTCAGCAATTCTATTTGACTGGAAAGTCGTTTATGTGCATGAATAAGTGCATACTGTGAGGCTAATTAGCATATAAATTTATCGGGAAGTGCAATCCTTACATGTTCCTTTAGTTCTGGACATTTCGTGCATTGGAACTCAGCGCGCAATTTTTTCATTAATCCATTCTTTGCACGCAGCATCTCTTGGAATTCTACGTCTTTAATCTTACCCCATTCATACTCTGTCAAGCCACCCTTTCTAGCATCCACTCCAAAGGATTGGAGCTCTTGTGCAGATTTGACTCTCTCTAGGTTATTTTGTTCGCTTGTCATGATGGTATCTGCATCAATCTTGAGAGCCAATTTTGTGATAAACAGGAAATCAGGTGCACCCACTGTAATGATCTCTGTCTTACCATTGCCTTCTTCAGGCGCACAAATATCTGTGATAGGCAAAGGAGGTGTTTCATCCAAGTTGGGTGTATCGCTGACATCAAGGTCTTTATCCAGCAATACAAGACAATAAAACGAACGATGCCCAGAAGCATTTGAGGGAAGCGGCTTGAGTATGATAGCAGGTGCATTTCTGTATACATTTGAATTGATGATCACCAAACGACCTGGGCAGAGGGCCCTGTTTCCAGCTGGCATAGCTGTAACAAACTGGGTCATCATGGTTCGGTTCAGATAGACAACTTCACCACAGATATCATAAAACTTTTCAATGTCAGGTTCACAGATCGCGCAATCCAATTGACGTAGTGCGTTTCGCTTCTGTTCATTCTCATCCACCAATCGTTTTGTGTCCGGCAATAGCTTTTGCGTGCTGTTTTCAGAAAAACTTCTCTTAATCATTTCTTCTACCTTGAGAGCCTCAACACGAAGCAAGTTTAAGATCATGTTATAGGTCAATCTAAATTGAGATTCCAGTTTGGTAGGTTTGCCCAAGATCATGGTTGACAAGGTTGATGCCTCCGGTGGCTCTTCTCCACCTGTTGCAATAATCACCACACCCGTGCTGTCCAGACCACGGCGACCGGCACGTCCAGACATTTGCGTATATTCGCCTGGTAAGAGATCACGGAAGCTGCGACCGTCATGTTTGCGGATACCAGAAAAGACTACACATCGTGCAGGCATGTTGACGCCCATAGCAAAAGTCTCGGTGGCAAACAAAACCTTGACAAGACCTCTGGCAAATAGGATTTCCACAATTTCTTTGATGATTGGTAAAAGGCCACTGTGATGTACGGCGATACCACGACTCAATAAGTCTCGCATTCTCAAAATCTGAGGTAAAAATTTGTCCGATCCTCTGAGTCTGACCAAACTACGTTCAATAAACACATGGATTTCACTCTTTTCAAGACTTGTGCACAGATCCGTCTTGGAAAGACCAGAGGCATACTCTTCACATCGCTTTTTGGAAAATGTAAAGATTACAACTGGTAAAAGGCTCTTTGTCTTGAGCATACCAATCAAGTGTACAAATAGATTGCGGTCCTTTACAAAAACAAAGTTATTTCAATAAAATTAATAAAAAATGTGTTGTATGATAACTTACCGTTTGCATCGCAGCATGGTAACTGCGACCCATAGGTTTGCCACCACCTCGAGCACCACCTCTTCCTCCACGCCCTCCACGTACATTGTTATTTCCACTTGACTTTTCAATCTGTTCTTTACGTTTTGTCATGGCATCCTGTGCCTTTTTGTAGCTTTTTTTATATATGTTAGGAATCATCTTTTGTACATTTTCCACGTAATATTTACCCAGCTGTGCTCAATTTAAGTTCGTTTGCGCCTACTATCTTGTAAATATCCTTATTTGCATAGAGATAATGTTCTAAAGGCACAGGTCTCTTTAATGTACTGATGACATAGATATCTTTTTTCTTGGTACGTCTAGAGATATAATATTAAAAATGGTTTCTGTTTTATGTAAAAATAAGAAATTACCCAACCCAACCAGCAAATTCTCTTGTATTGGGAACTGTTGCAGATAAAAGAATAATATTTACATGAGCTGGTAACATAATAATGACTTCTTCCCAAACAACACCTCTCTACAAAAAAATTAGTCATTATTTCGTTTACATGCTTTTTCCTTACCTCCAAATCATTCACGTAATGCACTTCATCAAAAATAACAAACTCTACATCACGAATCAAATCCGCACCGCGATAAAGCATACTTCGTAAGATCTCTGTTGTCATTACCAAACAACTCGCTTCAGGTTTGATTTGTACATCGCCTGTCAAAATTCCCACATCGTCACCAAAGGTATGCTTAAAGTCTCGAAACTTTTGATTACTCAATGCCTTGATGGGTGAGGTATAGATGGCCTTGGTCATATGTTTTGTGGCAAGAGCAATCGCATAATCAGCTACGACCGTTTTACCTGCGGATGTATGGGCCGCAATAAAGACAGAGTCACCCATCTCGAGATGATAGACAGCATGCTTTTGAAATGTATCCAGCTCAAAGGGAAACTGCATCGCCATCTCGGGTACCAAATCATGAAAGTTCTCAAACGGTTCGTTCACATTGATTTCGTGTGCCCAGTCTCGGCGCTTGAGAGCGTCATTGGTGGATATAAGTTTTTTGGGTACAAGATCTTTTTGAGGTGGAAGAGTAGCAGGGAGAAGATCATCGACTTCTTGAGGGCCTAGTACAGTGTTTTAATATTGTACACGTGTAATTTTTATGTGCTTTTTTAATTACCAACGCTGCTATTATCCGATGTTTCTTCTGAAGAAATGATGGATAATTGCTCATCTACTGGCTTGATCTTTACATTTAAGAAGTCAAATGTACTATTAACAGGATCCATCATGTCTTCAATGTTAAATACTGTCTTTCTAGGAGCAACCTCTTCTTGTTGTGGCTCTTCATCTAAGAAATGCAGCATCAGAGGGTCTCTGTTTGCTTCGCAAGTTATTGTATTTATTTACCTCCAAAGGACAAGCCTCTCTCTAAACCCGGCGCTATTCCACATGTTCCTATAATCATCTCTAGTCAATAAATAACATGGGCACAAGAATTTTGTTTTACCATTCAAGTTGAACAGATCAGTGTTGATGTCCACTCGACCTTCATAACCTTCCTCGTCTTCCTCAATAACCTCCTTCTCAAGTCCTCCTGGTGCAAAAGGAAATTGAGCAGCAGAACCACGTACAAAATTCTTGGTAGATCCAAAGGCCCTTGAAAAGCTAGTTGAGTTGGTCGAAGAAAGATTAGGATCGTCCATAATATATTCCTTATATCCAATGACATCGCCATCAAATCCTTGTCGTGCTACTTGGATTGCAGTGCGTGGTTTGGATAATTGTGAATAAACATTGTTGGCATAATTAGGTGTTTCTTCCCAATGTCTAGAATGTATAAGCTTTCTTTTTCTTTTTTTTCTTTAAATACAAAAAGGAGCTTACTCTTGACATTTTGAAAGCCATGAGGTTGGAAATGTTTTTTTTGGTGTAAGAAATGCTTCTTCTAATTCATTTTTGATGTCTTGAGCACTAGGCTTTACAAGTCTAAAAGGCTTTACTTTTTTTTTCAGCTTAATAGTGTCCATATGAATATTCACAACTGACCTGTTTTTCAGACGATCTCAATCTTGAAAATATCTCTGCAAGATTCTCTTTGTTTACTGCTTGGATCAGTTAGTTGATGAAATACTAGTGGAATTTTTTTTTTACATTGATTAGACATGCAATTTCAGGACACACACAAAAAAAGACTGCAAAAAAGAAAAAGAAAAAATCAACGCGATAATTTGTATCACCTCTCTTTTACATTACTGCATTACTTACAGAAAGAAAAATAAATATTTCATGTATTAAGTTTAACATGGAGAAATATAACTTGAGCTAGTAGCATAACCATATAAAAAATCGTTATCTGGGGCTGAGTCATGTAAAGAGATATAGACTATAATTTATTCACGTTTACATATTTAGCAACTATATAGAAAGGAATAAGACCGCAATTAGGTATGAATTCTGTAGCCTATTCCTCAAAAATAGCGAATATATCATCTTTCTTAAGGGATTAGTGTAGCTTTTTTCCAGTCAATCCAAGATCTTATCCAAGATCAAGCATCCCAGTATTATGCAATCTTTTTTTGTACACATATAAGCATGTTTTTAGAGGGATTTGGATATGTACTTTCTCCATTATTACATATACAAATTATCCATGTAAAGCTTTAGGTGATGCCAAGATAGGGCAAAACCCATAATCGACCTCTTTGCCATAAATTTACACACATTAAACTATTTTCTTAGGCATGGTATTTTTGTGGTGATAAAAACGGAGTAAAAGCATTACAGCTAGCATCGTTATGAATAAACAGCTTTTTTTTTATTCTGAATACTCTAGTCCTGGTGTGATATGTTCTTGTTGGTATAATCTGAAGCTATAAGCTTTAAATTACGTTCATTGTAAAGTGTTCTTTATGAAACAAAATTATTGATTTGATATTCAATAGAGGATACTATATCGTTTAATTTGAAAAGTTAGTTTAGCATTACTCTTTATACTTTTTTTAGCATGCCAATAATCATTAGCATATGTCGCACAAGTGCAATAGAATTTAACTATGGGATCTTCACTAGAAATTTGCGTATCAGAATCTCATTTCATAGTACAAAATATACAGACCTGCGCAAAATTGGATACACAACTTGAACTGAAAATCCTATATTATGCTGGAAGAAAAAGGCGGAGAAACTGGTGTTTTCTACAGAGTTCTAGAATGTTTTATTGCATGAACTTACCTCGGGTTTGATGTTTGACTATTTTCTATCAAGATCCAATTGTATTAAAGCAACTCATCTGAGGAGAGATAAGTAACGAGATAAGAAAAAATAGTATGTTGGTATAGATGCTCCAATTTTACTGTTTAAACTAATTGACATCTTTTGTTTATAAAAATAAAAAAAAACGGGAAATATCATAAAGCAGTAATCTAATAAAGACATAATTACGGTATAGAAAAGTCAAATTTATTTCGACTTTAAAGAGAAAGAAGGAGAGGAAGGTGGTATAGAAACCTAATGTGATTTCAAGATAATTGTTCATGACGCATAGTTTGAAAAGTGCTAGGATCAACAAGACACAGCTTAGTGCTTGTATTATTTACGGTATGAGGACTGTCTTCTTCAATAATATCGGGAACCTCATCTATCAAAGCTTCCCACTGGTTCATATTAGCAGCGCTTGTCTTTTTCAAGCTATAACGGTCTTCACTTGAACCGTTCCTAACTAAACGTTAATACCAGCAAGGAAATATAAGCTACTGTTACCTGTTAACATGTCTTTCATGACGATAATAATGAAAAGAAGAACTATCTTTACTACGGGACATAATAGACTAAGAAGAAAAAGAAAAAAAGAAAAGAAGACTGCAATAAAAAAAAAGGAATAGTTTATATATAAAATATTAGTAGCATAGTAGGGTGTCATATGGTTTGATTTTTTTTATGCAGCCATTGGACAGAATGGTGGAATTTTGTATTTTTCTGCTTCTGGAAAAAGCATTGAAGTGATTGTGACATAAAGAGTATAAATCATTACAATCACACCAAAAATAACTAATATCGAATCATATACTTTATCCCTTGTTGATTGAGTTACTTTAAAATGAAATAACCCTGAAAAATGTAAATAATATATTAATCAATTGTAAAGTATGAAATATTAAACAAACCTGGAAAGATAAAGCATAACGGTACACAAGCTAACGAACCAACTAAAATAAAGTTAGATAAAACCAAAATAAATAAGGAGTACCTAAAGACACAAAGATATCCAAGTTTTGTCCTCCAACAAGAAAAGCAATAGTGGCACAAATAAACAGTAAAAAGATTCTAAAAAGATTCTTGAGCCACTTCACCTTTACATTGCTTTTTCCAGAAGGCAGTTTATAAAACACTGCTTTTTCTAGAATTTTAGTTGCTGGAAATAACATAAAAGGCGCACTAATCTTTTATTTGTTAGTATTGACTCAAAACACAAATAAAGCTTTACGTCAAGATAATAGCAATAGAGTAAAGACATTGAACAGAGATGGTTAATGGATCATTTAAAGGAAAATTGTAAACAACGGCTGCTTGAATATGCTCACCGTAGGCCAGATAAGATACTGTACCAATTAAAATATAAATGGAGCACACAATCATCATGCCCAGAGTGACAACAAGAGGGAATTTTTTGGGTTCCTTCATAGCATCCGCAATAGGCAACACTATCAACAGTCATCAATTGAATTGTATTACCTCTTTTTTATAATAGCCTACCTAGCCCAATGCCTTCAAACGAAAATGTAGCTGTACCAATCATCAATGCAAAACTCGCAGAATTCACCGCCTTGACACCCGGTCCGATTCCGGAATGGTGCAGTTCGTACGACGTAAAATAAAGACAACTGATCAAACCAAACAAGATGAGCACATCGGCAATGATTGCTGTCCAAGACAATTTGGCAATGTGTCGAATGAGGACCATGGGCAAGACAGCAAGAGAGACCATCCATATGTAATATTTGGAATCAACAATCGTTGCTGTGCAGCGAGACAAGACGTTGACAATATTGAGCAAATTGCCCGAGACAAAAACAAGATAAGAACAGACAAAGCCCATCTGAGAAAGGACGATGAAGAACAAGACGGTATGTCGGACGTAGTTACCAAACAAGTAACCACCTATATCCCCGTAGGATCCTCCAACCATTTCCTGAGTCTTGACTAACTGTAAAATAGCAAACAAGGAAACCAAGGCGATGATGATCATTAATACAACAGATAAAGCCAACCCACCATGATCAAACCTATAAAGACATTTGAATCGTGTCATTTGAAATAGATGTCAATTTTTACGCTTTAGGTAGAAATAATACACCAGATCCAATAAAGGCCTTCAAAAACATAAACATTGCTTTTTTCACAGATGCACGATGAGGTAAAGTCTCTTGCTCAACAGGTTCTTCTTCTTGACCAATGCTTTCTTTTGCTTCATTCAGCGAACTGCACTGGCTCGCTTCCAAGTTTTCTCCAGCAAAATGGGAATAAAGTGATGAAGTAGAATTGGCTAGTTCACGAATTGAATTACATTGAGCACGTTCTATGACTGAAACATCCACGAGCGAATCTGTTTTCATCAAGTAGAGTATGAAAAAGAAAGAAAGAAAGTTGAAATGAAACTGGGGTAAGATTAAATATTGGGTTTAAGAGACAGTCGTACGTGTAGAAGGTTTTATTTTGATTTTCACCAAGTATAAAGTATAGAGAAACACCAGTAAAAAGGGGGAAAATAAGTATGGATGATGAATCAAAACTGAAAACAGAGACAGAAAGGCTCTGGTTAGATTCCGGATGCTTTTATAAATTATCTTATATCAAGCAAACAGATTTGTGTACGTAATTTATGACCATGGTATCCTGATACATATTCACGGATAATGCAATACCAAAGACGCATTTATTAAAAAGAAACCTTTATGTCTATGATCATAAGAAGAACCAATAGAATACTACTCTTAAAGTCTAGAACTTTATGTTTTTAAACACCCTGGACTTTTTTTTTTTCTTGGCTTAAATTAAAACTTGTCTTTGGTAAAACCATGATAAATGTCTCTCCATAAATTCACCCTGCTGGATATTTCAATTTCCGTTGTACCTGTCAACTTTTTTCTTAATGAAAATAACCAAAAGATCAAACCAGCAAAATACAAAATCCAAGTTTAAAAGTGCTATTGCCACTTTATTGAGTGATACAGTCTCAGTTGAAAAACAAAAAGTACTTGATCTCATTCAAATTCCAAAATCAACAACACATGGCCAATTCACTTTACCTATTCCTCAACTTTTAAAATTGGTTCCACATCAAGATAAAGACGTATTATGTAAAGAAATTGTTCACTTGGTAAGATTCCATTTTGTGTAAAAAGTGTGAGGGGAATATTTTTTTTTCTATTCAATGTAACAGCAAACATCGCAAAAAAAAAGTTTGAACCAGATTCATATATTGAAAGTGTAAAGGCGCAAGGACAATTTTTAAACTTTAACGTCAATAAGGAAGAATATATCAGGGAAACTTTATTGACTGTCTTTGAAGAAAAGGAAAGATATGGGCATACTCTCAATGATCGCTCTGTCTTGATCCACCTTGGTTCACCTGCAAAGCATCACGAAGGACATTTAAAACGTATGATTCTTGGTGGATTTATTCAAAGGATATATGAAGCAAATGGGTACAAGTGCTATAAATTGAATGACTTGGGCGATGAAAAAAATCTATATGGTAAATGAATGACTTGTTCAAAAAAAGAAATTTTTATTGATATATTACTTCAGCATTGCTGGCCGTTGGATATAAGAAATATGGAAACCCCGAAGAGAAAGACATTGTGAGGCATTTGGATGATATCTCTGTGAAGATCAATCAAGATATGAAACAAGATTTCAAAAAGGTGACTCAAGAAGTATCCGTCTACTTAAGGAAATTAGATCAAGGAGACCCTGAAACTGTTCAGGAATGGCAAAAGCTTCGGTTGCTCAGTAGACAATCTTCTGAAGAAACTCACCGACGATTATTAAAGGACCAACGATTCGAATACATGAATGATACAGAAGATTATATTCCCATGGTCTATAGACGATTGGAAGAAAAAGGTCTTTGCAATCAATCAGAGGATGGGTCCTTGGTCATCAATCTTTCGAATTATAACTTGGGAAGGGCTGTGATTCGAACATCAGATAAATCCAGCACATATCTTACTAGAGAAATAGCAGGAACCTTGATGTATTGTGAAAAGTACAAGGACGTGGAAAAGATTATTTATGTTGCAAGTGTTGAACAAGAAAATCATTGCAAACAACTCTTTAAGATTCTTCAAATAATATCAGATTGTCCCGAATTAGTCCACATACCTTTTGGCAGGATCCTCAATATGTCGACTTCATCATTGAAAGAAATTCTAGATACAGCCAAAGAGAATATGCTTAGAGTCATCAAGGAAGATATGAGACATGGAAAATATGCTGATATATTAAAAGAAGGTATTGTTGTAGATGAGCATCTCGTACAAGGAGAAAAAGCAGTTGATTACATTGCAGACACTTTGGGGATATCTGGTATTATCACTCAGGATATGGCAAACAAGAGGGTTAGGAATTATCATTTTGCTTGGGATAGAATGACAGATGCAAGAGGTGACACGGGTATCTTTTTGCAGTACACACACACGCGTATTTGTGGGTAAGTCAAGGCTAGACAAAGAATGATCAGATATTAATATGCTCTAGTATTGAACGTAAATTGAACTTTCCTGTCTCCCCTCACTGTCAATTTTCTTTATTGAATGAAGAAGAGGCATTTGAATTGACACGGGCCATATCACTTTATCCAGATATTATACAGACTACTTTCCAGTCATTGGATTCATCTACTCTTGTTTTGTACTTGTTTAAGCTGGCCCACATGATCAGCCAAGTCAACTACAATCTACGAATCAAAGATGTGGATCCCAAATTGGCAGAGGCAAGATTACTTTTGTTTTGGGCAGCCAAGACTACATTGGCTAACGGTATGAAATTGATCGGGCTTCATCCACTGGAAAGGATGTGATTATGCGCAAATAAAATATTTGGTTCTCGCTTACAATAAAGTAAAAAAAAAAAAAAAAATCTTACAGAGAATAAAGCGAAAACAGGAATCTTTATCATTTCTTCCCAGTTACTTCAATGGCCTTCTTCCGGTGATGTATACCAATGTTATCCATTGTGTCTTGGATATCCTGCTTTTCCAATGTATTCCATTTTTTTTAGATTACAAAGCCAAAAGAATATTTAGGCATTGAAGAAATCAACCCCCTTTTTTTTTACTCTGTTACTTTTTTTTTTTTTTTTTTTTTTGAAAGCAAGAAAATCTTCATATGCGTTGATGCTTACTCAAAAATCAGCTACAGAGATTGATCCTCCATCGAGCACACGGGATTTTAGAATTGCAAATCAGACCTCAGGCCTTACGATAAGATATGCAATCCTATTCTTAATTTCACTAACCCTGAACCATCTAGACTGCCTATCGAATATCGGGCTTGATGTGAACTGCTTGCTTAAATCAGCCAATTTGACTGCTGCACTTGGAAGCTAGTGGAATGGAAATTAATGTTTTCAAGTGCAAAAATGAGATAAATTTTCACTACAACTTGACAGATTTGAGACTTAATTTTCACAGTTTACCTAATGTGAGGATCAAGACGTGCTTCGAAAAGGAATGATATGGGCTAATTTAGTGAGACTTTAGTGCAAAAGATATTGTTGTTTTAATTACGGTTTGTCAATTCTACCTTTTTTTTTGTTGACATCATATCTTCTTTATAAAATCTAGTTTCATTAAAAAAATCACAACTGCTGCTTACTTGCAGTTTTCTGACCCTTTCATCATCTCTTTTCTTTCAGCTGTGCGCGTATGAGTGCAAAAGAAAAAAAAAAAAAAAAAAAAAGGCATTCTTCATCTACTTTACAAGCAGTGGCTAACTTAGCACAAAATATGAGAGAGAGAGGTTTGCCTTTAATGAATAGATGGAATTTTATGCCTGCACTTAACAAAAATAAAATCTTGCCAAATAGATTGCGCATCCTTCTTTTTAAAATAAAATGTCAAGGTTACGCAACTTTGTATTTGTGCTTGATTGTGATTCTACGTTGAGGCAAATGTTTCCCATACGCCATGTCTCTGCATAATTATATTTTCTTATTGTCAATAGAGTACAACAAGGCATGATTGATATGAAATGGATATAAAAGATTTACCCAGAGCTTTTCTTGAGACCTCTTGCCTTTCAGTCTAACCGATCCCCCCCCTTTTTTTTTGAATAATTTTAATCTTTCTCAAAATTACACTGAAAACTCTTTATATTCTACAGCCTTTGGTTCATGATCTGTACTCCAATGGAAAGCGACCCTTAAAATTAGACCCTGAATTTTTCAAAGTAAAAAAAAACTTTTCTTTTCTCTTTTACTATCATGCAACTATTCAAAGCACAAACCTTCACACAGGTTTGTCTTGGTCAACTTTTATCTTTATGTATCACAGGTACTAGTTCAGCTTCTTCTGCTTTATGGCAGCATTACGGCATCAGTATACCTTTTACACAGAATCTTGTGAATTACCTGATCTTATTTATTGTCTATTATGGATCTTCCATCTTGATTTTCAAACACAAATCTTTTTCAAAAACAAGTTGGCAATGTAAATAAATAGGCTTTATTTCATATTCATGTATTGATGAGTTTTTGATTAGTTTTAGGATTCTCTTTTGCTGATGTTGGAGGTAAAATAAACATTGATTTAAAAGCGGAACTTAATGTTTTTTATTAGGTAATGTACTCGCTGTATTGGCTTTCAAAAGGACCTCGGTTTTATCGGCATTAATATTATCTTCATGGTCAATTCCTTGCATCATGCTACTTTCAACTTATTTTTTACATGCAAAATACACTGCAACCCATATCAAGAGTGCAGCATTATGCTTATTGGGTTTGGCTATCCTCATATGGTGTGATACCGTAGAATCGGATGATGCATCAGGTGTGTTTTGCATATTTGCATGAATGAATACTTGTACTTATGATCTTTTAGCAAACCACAGCTGGATTGGAGATGTGATTTGTGTAAAAAGAATGAAAATGTATTTTTATGCTTTTTTAATTAGTTGTTTAGTTGATGAGCGCAAGTTTATATGCAATAAGTAATGTAACAGAAGAACATTTAGTAAGAAACCATACATCGTTTGAATTTCTGGGCAAGGCAGGCCTTTGGGGATCTGTATTGTGTGGTATACAAGCGTAAGTGAGCAGGCTGATCAACATCATACGCCCTAACATACGCTGTAGGCTCTATTTTGAATACGACACATGGATCACAACACAATGGTCTATTCACAGTGGTAACGATATCAGTTACAAGAGAAAACTTAGATTATTGATCATGTTGAGTTAGTTTTACTTGTTACAGTTTATGTCCTTTGTCTGTTCTGTATGTATTCACTTGTTCCTATAGTGTATCGTATGGCAGGTGCCGCCTTTCTTAGTATGAGCTTGATCACAAGTAATTTTTATTCATTATTAGTAGGAATATGCTTTTTAGATGCCAAGGTATATAAAGATAGACAAAATGAATGTAAACTAATGATCTGTAGATGCCACAATTTTATCCCATCTCATATACACTAGTGATTGTTGGTGTTGTGTTTTACAGCTTAGCTCCGTCACCTACAAGTGAAGATGATGAACAGAGACAGATCAACAAGTCATCTTTTAATATTCCATCCTACACTTAGAATCATCATAGAGCAAACATTACTATTTATTATTAAATTAAATCGGTGCACCCTCATAATCGGGCATCTTTTCTTTAATCAAGTCCTCTGTGAATTTCCATAATTCAATAGGTCTTTCTTGGTGAGCAGCCTCACCACGAGGTGTACTCGGGACACCAAAGGGTACATAGTATTGTCCACGAATGCCTTTTTCCTCTACCTCGGGGCTCGTAGCCAGATAAAGTTGAGTGAGCGCGCCGTCTTCTTCAGAAATGAAAAACAAACGACTGAGCCAGGCCATGATGCCCACCTTGGGATCATACAGATGACGGTAGAGATCACTGCTGATAGTGCCTGGGTGATTGCAGTTGACATAGAGATTGGTGATACCCTTGATTTCTAAACGTTTGGCGAGCTCTCTTGTAAACAAAATGTTGCAAATCTACAAATAAATGAGTAAAGAAAGCTCAAGAGTAATCTAGGTTACCTTTGATTTAGAGTACTGAGTACGTCGATCATAGGCCTTTGGGTCACTGATCGAATCAAGATTCAACTTGGAGAAGGTCAAAGCGTGTGCTAAGGAGCTCACAGTGACAATACGAGATGGTGTGGATTTTTCCAAGACGGGTAATAAAAGCATCGTCAAGTAATGATGAGCAACATGGTTTGTAGCAAATTGAGTTTCAATACCTAACCAAATAAAGAAAAAATATAAGCTATCAAGAAAGATGGAGATTATCATTTACCATCCTTTGAAAGTCCAAAGGGACACATCATGACACCTGCATTATTGATCAAGATGTGAAGTTCCTGATATCTGGATTTAACTTCTTGAGCAAATTGTTTAACAGAAGCAAGAGACATCAAGTCCAGCTTGATGAATTCAATCTTTTCATTTTTGGTGGCCGTCTTGATTTCTTCAACTACCTTTATTGTCTTTTCTTCATTACGACAAGCAAGGATTCTGTAAAATGGTTAATGAATAGATCACGAAAGATTTATATACATACACTGTACAGCCTTTTTTGGCCATTTCTAAAGCACATATTTTACCAATCTAGAATATCGTATGTTGGTATCAAGAAAGGTGACAATTTACTATACTTACACCCGTGTTACTACCTGTGATGATAGCTACTTTACCAGTCAAGTCTGGAATACTTTCAAAAGAGTAATTTCTCTTTGACCAAAAATCTCTCATTGCTAAAGAAGAAAAAAAAAAGAGTCCCTGAAAATCTTATTTTATAAATTGAAGCTCATATAGACCTTAGGTAATCCAAATTATTTTTCAATTGTGTACTGTAGTACTCATACTTCTTGTTATAAAAAGAAGAAAATTTCTATCAAAAACAAGTTCTTTTTGTAGAACAATTTGTTTTTCCAAGAAAACAGGTTTTTATAGTAAGCTTAGACAATTTTTCTTTCAGACTGTTCTGTGTTTAAAAAAACTAAATTTATAAGTAAAACTGGCTGTATTTGTTTTCAATTTTGGCTATCTGAAGTATTAGGGTTGATGACTGTAAAAACGGCATCTGAGGTTGGCCTATCTGCAAAATAGTTCACTCCATCTAAATGTACACGTATTTTTTTTTATCTATCTCATCAATACAACTGGATAACAATATTCTGAAATGATCAGATGGCAAAGTGCTTCCTGTGGGAATAGATGCTTTAATACATACATGACAACAGCGATCAAAATTTTAGTAAAGAAGTACATTTCCTCTTTGCAGGTTTTTTAGCATATTTATCCAAGATATTACTGTTCAATCATACTCCATTTATACGCTTATCGACAGTGCCAGAAGCACTAATGATTGTATTCTGGATCTAAAATTATGGAGTTGGTTGGTAATTTGGCACAGGAGGAAAGTGGCTCCACTCTATTAAAAAAAGACACTGTAGTATTGCTATCTAGAAAGATCCAAAAAAAAGAACACACGAGTTCGACAAGATATTTGCAACAGCATCAATTTATTTAAAAAGAGAAATGAATGCAATAAATAAGAATGTTACACATTATCATTAGATATGCCAGCAATCAGGAAAGTTCTTGTATTCTTTGTGCCGTGAATCAATGGTAAAGTAAGGATGACAGACAAGCCTGTTATCAAGTTGTTCGTTACTTTGATCTACTCCTTTTTTATCAGAAAGAAAAGCTTACGTCTGCGTATACAATTGAATGTTTTACAGCTTTTTTTTTTGTTGGATGATTTTTTTAAACACATTCTCTTGCCTGTTGTTCAATTTGATTGATTTTTAATTCACGTTCTCTAAAGAGAAAGAGAGATTATTGTCTAATGCATTGATTTCATTGTTTTTGGTGTGCTTATAGGATTCGATGGCTCTATGTCTATTTGAAAAGCAATGTTTTAATGATTTTTAGAGAAGAACATGTGATTCAGTCGAGTTGTGGCAATATTTTCAAAAGTAAAATCTTCGTAAAACATTTTCCTGTGCACTTTTCTTGTAGATTGAAAAGTAAGACAAATTTCAAAAGCTCAGACAAGACATTTTATAAAAGAGCCAACTTTTGTTCTTTATACACAAGAGAGGGCTGATCGTATAAGATTAGTTGAAGCAGTCTACATTATATCGAGTTTAAGAATCAATTCACTTCTTTACTTATCTCAAGAACCTACGAACCCTAAATACAAAAAAGGAACAAAGAATTCCTTATATTGTGATTTTTGATAATTGAATTTTACAAGAAATAAAATGCATCTTTAAACATCTTTATATTTTAATCGCTTTTTCATCCACAACTGAATTCTTGCAAAGACATGAAGCGATTTTACTTGTTGACATGGCATTCATCCATTCATGGATTTGTGAAACATTCGCTTCCACCTGCCTTTCAGACTTATCGCAACCGAAGCGAGTGTTCGAATTGATATTTTGAATTCTTACTTGTACTTGCTAATAATTTTGCAAGATAATACAAAAGAAAAATACGACTGGCTTGAAATTTCAAGGCTGATGCCTCATTATAATTTTTGTTCTTTTTTTAAATGATTGAAGATGTATACTGTATCTGCTTATTTGATATAGAGAATAGGAACAATGCTAGACTTGGAAAAGGCAGAAAGATAGAAAAAAAAGTAGAAAATGCTGTCATTGATTTTCACGCCATATCACAAATAAATAACATAGAAAGTCTCTGTGGCAATGCTTTGCATTGGTTGTAAGATATAGGGTAAACATCCAATAAAACTTTAAGTTAATAAATCAGTAGAAAGATATACAAGCTAAGGCAGACGAAGCTCTTGTAATAGTGAGGCTGAATTTGGGTACATGCTTATCAAGCTATTTGCTAAAGCATATTTCAACCTAAGCTAACAAGCTTCAGGTAAGATGTAATGGAGTAACTGGATGGTATCTAGCATAAATCATTATTATTGTACTAAGCTACATGCAATAAAACGACTCAAAATGGATACAATACGTTGCTGTGTAAATCCAGACAAGTATTTTTTTTTTTCTGTTTAGAAAGATTTGCCTGTGGTAAAATTCAAACTGACAAAATCTTGTTATGCGCCGACAGAAAATAATAAAATTTGTAAGCCAAACGTAAATGATCTTGAATGTACTGGTTGAGAAAAACGCTACGAATTCAGAAACATGGAATATTTTGAAATTTAGGAAACGGTATACGCTATTGAAATAAAAGAAGGTTAATAAGAGCAAGATTTGAATATTAACCATTCAAAACACATTGTTTATTACTAGAGATACATTGGTTGAATATGTTTAATGAGATGGTCTAAGATAAACTTCTTAAATATTGAAAATATTGCTAAATTGAATCTATTCATCATCTTTATCCGTTAATCTAATGCTGGTTTGACCGTCTTTTATGGTCTGTTCTTGCTGCCTTTCACAAACTCTCTTAATGTTCATGTATGCTTGTCAAAGAGTAGCAATGACAAGAGAGAAATGATGTAATAGATACGTTGATTTGCAATTCATAAGGCACTAAAATTAAATCCATATTCGTTAGCTTTAAAAAAAAAGCCCAACTGTCACACAATAACAGTGTAGTGTATTAATCAACTTCTTTTTTTTTTAGCGATTGTCTCAGTCTTTCTCAAAAATAATAATAATTACACTGTTCAAACGAACAAAAAAGCATACAGCTCTTTCAAGTACCTCATGGTTTAAGCATCAGTATAATTGAACCTTGTGTATGTTTGAAACAAAGACAAGTGGGGGACACTCGTCTTTTCCTCTTTTGGTAATTCAATGCTTTCGTTTTTTTTAAAGCCAATTCCAAAAAAAAGAACCTAAAAGAATAACTTGCTTCTTTACTACCTCACGAAGAAAGAGAATACCGTGTTGCTCTCTTCTCTATTTTTTTTTAAAAAAAAAACAAAGACAAGCATTTGTGACTAACGAATACATCGTCAAGTATAGGAAGCCAATGGCGCCCAGAAAGAGCTAAAAGTCCAAGACCCACAAACACGTTAAAATCACGCTTTTTGTACTCGAAAAAGATCAAGACAAACCCTTGTTCATTCAAGTTTTCTCTTTTTTTTTATTTTTCAAAGTGCTCTTGATTATGGAAATTGTTTATAGCACAAAAAGTATCCGGGATATTTCTTTGAAATGGAACACTAAACTTCTAGAACCATGATTTGTAGTATATCAATTTGAGGTTTGAGACAACGATCGGCAAAAAGAAAAAGCATGTGAAAAAAAAATCAGTTAGACCAACAAATGTAGAAAAAGTGAATTGAATCAGGAGAGAGAAAAAAAGCTTAAAATTCCTTCCTTTGTTTGAAGCATCCAATTCCTTTTGTCTCTTTCTTTCTTTTTTCTTTACTTTTGTAAACAAACAGAAGAAAAAAAATAGAGGAAAAATAAAAGATGAACACCAAAGTATCTTGTATTACTTGAGAGAATAGAGAGGAAAAGATAAAAGAGAGAAAAAGGGTATAATTCTATATTCTTTCTTTCTTTTTTATTTCAATTCTTTTTCCTTCTTTATTTATTCTAATGAACATGTATCAAGAAGGTAAAGACACAAGTTATTATCATTATTACCCAACAGATTACGGTAAAAGTCATGAAAAAGACATTTTTATCTTCTTCTTATATAAAAGACATAGCCATGGCAACCTTAGAACAACCATTTATAACTCAGATGAATCTGCATATGGAAGATCCTTATCCGACACCCGATGTAGTACCATGGCCGATAGACATGTCATCAACCACTACAGATGACGACGAATTGAATGTGAATAATAATAAAAAAGCCAATCACTTTTGATATTGAACATACTTTTTATAGGATTTACCTAATTTGTCTTCCCGTTCTAGTGTTATACAAGATGATCCATACCTCTCCTTTTATCATCTATCAAGAGAACAATTGATTGAACGTTTGATTCAGTTAGAAACCGAAAGACAATCTTATTATTCTCAAACCAAAGGTAAAATAAAAAGAGAAACTCCATAATTTTCTAAAAAGGAATTCTAGAGGAAGACACCATTGTTTGTCGATGGATAGGATGTCAAGTCACCACTCATTCATTGGAACAATTGATTGCTCATATTCAAGACGTTCATATTGGTTCTGGCAAGGTATTTTTATGATTCGTTACTTTCATAGCCTGTAGATTAATTCTCCTTAGCCATCCTATCACTGTGAATGGATGGATTGTGTGCGTAAGAAGAAGCCCTTTTTAAAACGCCACAAGATGCAAAACCACATGCGTACCCACACAGGCGAAAAACCCTTTGGTTGTACCGTCGAAGGCTGTGACAAAAAGTTTTCTAGACCAGATTCACTTCAAACTCACATCAAGACACATTCCAACCTACGTCCCTTTGCTTGTCCTCACTGTGAAAAGGCTTATTTTCATTCAAGGTCACTTCGTAAACATATCAAGTCGCATGAATTCACAACAGCTGGTCCTGTCACTCTGCCCTTTTATTATTAAAGTTTTTTTTTTTTCTTTTTTTTTTTTAACCCTTAAATTCCTATAGTGTGTTTAATATAAAAATGAAAGGGGGCGCCTTATTTTTTTTTTCTTTCTTTCAATCATGCCAACCTCAAAGAACAATACCTGGTCCTTTCTTTATGGTTATATCAAACGTATCTTACATACGAGTTCACCACCACAAGCCATCATGAATGACTCTGCGCTTTCCGAATTTCAAAAAAGCTATGTTTCTTTTCCAGAAATTGAAGAAACACAAATCATAAAAGAAGTATTGAATAAATCATAATACTTTATAGTGGTCGCTTTTAATCATACTGATAATAAAACATACTTAATTCTGAAAAGAAAATTTACCGAATGCTTCCAAGAATGCTTTCTTTTTCTTCTTTTCTTTAGGCTGTTGCTGTTCTGACATGTCGGGTTCGGATTGCATAAAAGAGGATTTGCCCAACTTGGCCGGTGTGGCACCGACAGAATATTTTCGAGATCGAAATGAGTTCAGGGTGGGTGAGGCACTGTTGGCTTGGTATTCAAAAAGGGATGAGCGTGGTTCGCTTGAAAGGGATGGGGTCAAGGAGGGTTGTGGTGAGGAAGGCATGGGTGAGGACACGGTCCGGGTCCGTTCTTGCTGCTGCTGAATCATCTTTTTGGCAGCAATCATCATTTTGAGCGCACGGATCTGAAGACTGGTCTGGTGGGAAAGCGCGGCGGTTTCGAAGATCAAGGGAGCTGTGGTCATGTTGAGCATCTGATGAAGGGCATGGGTGGCCAGTGCGCAAAGACGAGGAAGGTGATACATGTCGGATAAGAGTAAGAGCTGAGAAAGGATGTGGGGTTGATACTGTTGGGCGGTCAAGAGGTGATCGGTATAGATAAATTGTAAGAGGGCGACGACGACTGTTTGGGGGTAAGGAAAAGAGAGATATCGACTCGTGGCGGATTCGATGAGTTTGGCAAAGTAGGGCCATCGTTGACAGAGCACGGCCGAGTTTACAGGAATCGTTTGATTATCGAGTGTCATGATGTAAAAATCACAGACGGCTGGTTCGTTCAGTAGACGAAGACCCATCTCTTGGGCCAGAGAAGAACAGGTCGTCTTGGGCAAATCATAAACTCCAAAGGCTTCCAGGTCCACAGAGGCCATATGATCAAAGTTGATCTGTCGATGGTTGTAATCTTCAAGCAAGTTACGCTCTGTGTGTCCAAAAACCAAGAACCGATTCTTGTCCTTGTAAAGTACCCCACGATTCCATGAACCGCTCTGAAAGATACTGCCGGTCTCAATACGCGACCAAGTCAGCTTGGAAAGATCCAGAGACCAGATCGTGTAGGATTGGCTTTGTGGACAAAGATAGGTGCCAGCCAAGATGAGATGATTGCCCAGGGCATGGCCCGAAGGAAACCGAAGACCGGGCGGCATGAGGGAGCCAGTCATGTGACTCGAATAATCCTCCACTGACAGGTTGCTAAGGATCAGCTGTAACTCTCGATTGACGTCCGAAAAATTTGAGTTGGTGTACAGATAAAGTCCAGACATCGCCTTCTTTTCCTCAATCGCCTTTACGCTTTCCTCCTTGCTCTTTTCTTGTTCTACTTTTGATATCAAAGACACAGCGGTCGCCATCGAACGATAGGCACCTACATGTTTATCAAGCGCTTTGATCATTTCCCACTCCCATGTTTTCAAATCAAGCACATTCATCTCGTCTAAATAATTACTTTCTAAATCCTGTCCACCCAAGACCACCAGCCGATCATCGACTACCGTAGCCAGGTGAGCATATCTCGATTGAGGTGAATAAAGTGAGGGCTGTATTTTGATCTTTTTCCAGCACATTGTTTCTATATCCAACACAGACACATCGTCCATCACACAGAGTTCGCCTGTGGACTGTCGAGAATATCCCATACCACCAAAGATGATGAGTTGTGAGTCATGCACACTGGCCGAGTGGAAATAGCGTGCCTGAGGTGGTTTGTCTGAATCAGGTGGTGGAATGTGTCGAGTCCAACGAAGGTTGCAGAGATCCAAAACGTATAAATGGTTAGTCATCTTTCGAGAGGATGCTAAACGACCTGCAAACACATACACCTTGTCGTTAATCACATTAATCGAGGCTCCTACAAGCGGTGGAGGTACCTCGCCTAATGTGTTGTGTGTTTGTGTGATGATTCCAGAAATGGACTGCATTTGCATGGTGGAAGGCATATTATTGTATATAAATGTAAGTTGTACTTGTTTAAAAAAAAAGTCAAAAAAAAAAAATGTATAAATATCGGATGTTGAAATAAACCATAAATGGCAAAAGTGTTGCGCTTTAATGCACTCGCAAAAAAAAAAAAAAAAAGTTTTCATGTACCACTGAACCCAAAGTCTATTTAATAAAAGAAGCTTTTTTTTTTTTTTTTTCATTTTATATTAAATTGCATAAACTTTAAATATCAAAAAAAAAAAGGTTAAAAATTATTTTTTTTTATAAAACTCATTCTGAAGATGAAAAAGGAGTAGGTGAAGAAAAATGGGAATGTGTGTAGTGTTACCAGGAATAGGAAGTACAAAAGAGGACCGCGCTGCTTTCTTTATTTATTTTTAGGTTTCCTTTTTCTTTTTCTTTCTTTTTTTTTCATTTGCTTCTTTTCTTCTTCTTTTCTATTTATTTTCTTTTTTTTAAAAAAGGAACCATGGACTTTAACGATCGACTTTCAGACAGTGACGTGAATCACTCTGGTACATTACGTGTGATTAATCCCGATCTTGATTCTGAAGAGGAATCCATTCGACCTTATCAACCTCTTTTACACAGCTTACCTACCACACCAGACCTTCAACCTACACTACTAGGAGAACCCCGATTTGAATACCTCCCTCCTCTTCAAACTTTTCCACCCCTCATGGATGACGACAGCTTCATCCCCCAAGAAGATAAAAAACAGCTTGAACCCGAACCACCCAAGCTTCCTCCACACCATGATCCCATACCCTCTCCCCGACCTAACTCTGTCAACTCTCTCAGTTCTTCACATACCCTCTTGTCTAAATATGCCAAGGCCTCTTACAGTCTGACGAATCATCCGGATGCCATCAAACTCTATCGAACCATGGCTCTCAAAACCAAGGATCCCATGGTTCAATTGACCTATGCGAAATACCTTCTCGAAATTGCTCAGCTTTACGATCATCCATCTTCACTGCCAAGAGCGAACCGTCGGATGAGTTATCGACCGAGCAGTCTGGATCTTGGACGCCGTAGCAGCACAGAGCATCCACCTCAGTGGCTTGAAGAGCAAGGATTAAAACAGAAAAGACTGCAAGAAGAAGGGGTTCGATGGATCAAGAGATTAGCGAATCAAAAAGTGGGTGAGGCTGCTTATTTGTTAGGGTCTTGGCTGGATCATGGTCTGTATGGGTTTAAAAAAAGTCCGACCAAGGCGATCAAATATTATGAATTAGCAGCCAAAGACCGTGTGCCTCAAGCAATGTTTGCCGTGGCACAGTATCATGAAAGGGAGCAAGATTATATGACGTCATTTCAGTTATATGAAGAGGCTGCCAGTTTAGGATTAACAGAAGCTATCTATGTAAGTTCCAGATGGACTCGATCAGATTGGATGCTGATGTAATTGATAGCGTATAGCAATGATTCATTTGAACGGTGAATTTGGTTCTAGACAAAATATAAAAGTAGCTATCCAATTATTAACAAAAGCATGTGAAAAATCAACTTCTTATCCAGAAGCACCTTATACCCTTGGATTATTGTTATTAAATGATTATCCTTCTGTCAAGATACCCAAGTACGATAGCAACCTATCTATTGTTGATAACAACTCACCACTACTTTTATAGCGACCTGATTCAAACTGACAGTGGCGTCTTTCAAGCAGTGAGTTACCTTGGTCAAGCCTCTGAAATGGGTATGCCCGCAGCACAATATAAACTGGGTCATATTTATGAACAAGGCAAATACAATCATCCGGTTGACCTCACCAAGGCCTTTGAGTATTATCAGATGGCTGCCACCAACAACCATCCACTGGCCATGATGGCTCTCAGTCGACTTTACAATCAAGGTGTTCAAGTCCCTTCAGAACAAGCCGAGTCACAATATGACATGTTTGAGCATGACACATCGTACTGGATCAAGACACATCCGCGTGATGAAGAGGCTGCCTTTCGTTGGTGTCACCTAGCCGCCAGTGACCATCGATTACCAGAGGCATATTATTTACTGGGTTGGTATTATGAAGTAGGCACAGGTGTACCAAGAGATTATAAACAGGCATATCATTATTATATGAAGGCAAGTAAATCAAATCATAAACAAGCTCATGATCGTGCCTTGTTGTTGGAAAATTTGGCAAAATACAAAAAGACTGAAAAAAATAAAAAAGAATCCGGTTCGTGTGTTGTGATGTAAGACGAATAAAAACTTGTTTTATTTGGCCTTGGCGAAACGATCAGCCACTGTTTTCCAATTGATGACTTTCCAAACACTCTTGAGGTAGTCAGGACGAACATTCTTGTATTGCAAATAGTAAGCCTATGTACAGTGAATTTAGTATCGTCCATCTTGCTTTCATCACCTTACATGTTCCCAAACGTCAACACCCAAAAGAGGAGTCAAGTCTATAAAAATGAATAAATAGATTGAGTGTGAAATAGGGTTACTTACGAAGCAAAGGATCTTGATTGGGTGTAGTAGCAATTTCAAGACGTTTTCCTGATTTATTATAACCCTAGAAAAATACCATTCAGCTCTTATTTTCATGCCAAAGAAAAAAAAATTACCAGCCAGGCCCAACCAGATCCTTTTTTTTTAAAAAAAATAAATAAATAAATAAAATACAATGCAATGATCATGGTTACCTTGAACAGCAGCTGCAGCTGCATTAAACTCCTGGACAAATCCATCAAAGGATCCAAACTCCTTTTCAATCGCCTCATACAACTCTCCTTTTTCCAATTGACCACCACCTTCTTTCTCGGGCGCCAAGTTTTGCCAAAACAAGGTATGATTGATATGTCCACCCCCGTTGAACTTTAATGCATTTTGAAGTGCGATTTGCTGCGTTAAATCATTGGCTTGGAAAGCACTCGAAAGCTTTTCTTCGGCTTGATTGTATGCATTGACATAGGTTTGATGATGTTTAGAGTGATGAAGACGCATGATTTCTTCGTTAATATATGGCTCAAGTCCCTAAACAGACATTAATGACTAGAGACAAACAAGGCGTGTTGTCTTACATTGTAGTCATAAGGAAGGTCAGGTAAGGTCACCTTGGTACGAATGAGGGTTGTGATAGGAAAAGCAGTACGCTTGATTGTATTTGTTCTTAATGTGCGAGCAACAGTAGAAAGCATGTTTAAGAAACAAAGAAAATGCAAAAGTTTTTCTTTTTTAAATAAAAAAAAAATATAAGTTTATGATGTCAATGTTTAGTAAGCTCGTACAAGGTGAAATCAGCCAATAAACAGGGCTTTTTTTAATGGTGATAACTTGTCACTTTCATGCTCTCCATCAATCTCTCACCACTTTCCACGGATAAATCTTCAAGTTTTTCCGTGACCAAAGCAAGATCCAGGCCAAGATAATCTACAATAAAGTCTCCAATGTCCGTATTCTCATGACTTCCTCGTAACACTTCAGTGCCATCACCCTTTGCATATAGATTAACATCCACTGCTGTATGACCATGCGTAGACCACTAGAAATAAAGTTTAGCTTTCTTTACCTCAGAATGATGAACACTTACGCCAATAAGAGCACGACGAGAAACCATGTCTGCAAAGAGATAGGCTAAATCCATCACTGTCTTACCACTCTTTTCCCATGCTCTTATTCTTTCAATCTCTTGCTCTGAGGCATCTTCAATACCTAATCCAGATTCAATGATCCGCTTCAAATGATCTTCAACAGCCTTCACATCCTTTTCTTTCTTGACAAATTGATCCCAAGCAGCAGCCAAAGCCTCTGAGGAATTTTGTACACGTCGAATGACATCAGGGTTCCTATGGACATTAGGATAATTCGAAAATGAAAACCTTTTCTGGTGTCTATTACCATTTATATTCAGGATAGTCTTCCCCTACTTGTCTACCTGCAGTAAATCCACCTGTTTCATGATCACTTGTAGAAATCATGACGGTATGAGGATGTTCATCTACAAAGTCCTTGACCAATTGAGCTGTGTGTTGGTATTCCAAGATATCATGTACATGAGCAGCAGGATCATTGGTATGAGCTGCCATATCGATACGACTACCTTCAATCATTAAAAAGAAGCCAGTGTTTTGTTCTTTGGATTTTTTATCAAGAATGGCCAAGGCTTTGGCTACCATTTCATGAAGCGCTGGTTGTTCTTTTGGATTTCTATCCATTTCATAATCCATATGCTATACATATACATCAACATTCATTTTTTTTTTATTAACAGATGAAAGACTTACATCAGAAGCAAAGAGAGCCATCAGAGGTAGCTGTGCATGGTTCTCATCCAATACATCCAAATGTTCTCTTGATCCATACCTTACATTCCAACCAAACTGCTCTTGTGCCTCACGAAACAAATCACGGTCATCCGCTCGACAACTTCCCTCGGTCGTGTTACTCAAAAATTCACAGCTGCCACCACCAAACATCAAATCGACCATTCTTCCCAACGGCGTATGTCCAATCTGCTGTTCAGCAATCTGGTTTTCCCAATCACGCCAGGCGACATGAGACGAGAACGAAGCGGGTGTTGCGTGTGTGATACGAGAGGTCACGACCAGACCGGTCAGCATTCCCTTGAGCTTGGCGGATTCCAGGACGGTACCGCATGGCTTCTTGTCGGGATAAACACCGATGGCGCCATTGTACGATTTCTGTGCACAGGCAAAGGCTGTGGCGCCTGCAGCACTGTCGGTGATCAAACTCGAACTGCTCTGGGTACGACTGTGGCCGACGTGGATCTCGTCCAAGGGCAACAACGTCTTGTAAGGACCTTTGTTGAGCCATGTAGAGTATTGTCGAGCATAGGTCTCTGAGGCAGGACCAAAACCGTCACTGATCATCATGATCACATTTCTAGGTTGTTCTTTATTGGCTGTCAGTTTTTATTATTCAGTGTGGATAAAATCTGTTTTACCTGGTACAAGGCCCTTTTTACCAAAAAGAACAAGAGATCCAATAATAACCGAACCTGTAAAGACAAGTAGAATAGACCCAACAATCAAATGAAATTTCTTTCTCTATTTTTCCGGATAAATCATTTATTCTTTTATTTTTTATAAAAACTTACATTGTTGACAGGTGGAGAAGATTCTTCGGGATCTACTGGTATTGTGCTATAATTTATCTTTGATGTCATAAAAAAAAAGAAGAAGGGAAAAAAAAAAAAGGAGAAACGCAAATGAGGAGAAAGAGAGATAACGAAAAATTTAAAAAAAAACTATAAAATTGCCTTAATTGGAATGTGTGTATGCGAAAAAAATTTATGCGTTACTTTATTTTTTCCGAGGCAGTGCTGGATGCGTTTCGAGCCGGAGAGTGAAACGAGAGTGACAGTTAAAGGAGAAACAGATTGCCCAAAAAGAATGCATGATTTAAATGCTTACGCCACCCAATCAGCATTTTTTCTTATCAAACAGCAAATGGTCGGCTTCTTGTACTTTTTTTTTTGTATTAGCAGTCAGTTCTATTTTACAAGGGCAATAGCCCAATCGAAACTATATACAAGCACTTGTTAAAAATAAACAGTATCGCTGACCATAGTAATTTGTTATAAACACTTTTGCTTTCCTATTGCTGTGCTTCCACTCTCAATTTACCGAATTTTTGAAAACATCGCCCATTTTTTTAAAAACTATGGCGCACTTGTATAAGGGTAAATCGTCCGGAAATTTGAGGTTAGTTTGGTCAAATGTTTGAAGCTAATTTGCCAAGCTTTTTGATCAGTAGTTTTAGCATGTTTGCCCTGCTTATTCAAGTATAATGGGTGTCAATTTTACATGTATAGCTATGGATGCAGTACAATTTTATTTTTGATTATATTGCAATAAATTAAGACATGATGAAATTCTTTGATAAACTATTAAATTTGTCAGGCACCAATATAGCATGAATGAACGTGTTACATTGTAGTCATAGATAAATGAATACCATGTTTGGATAAATATAGTAAGGTTGCAACTTCAAAATGCTTGCTTTATTATATTTATCATATAACTACATGCTACAGATGTATACTATTACAACTGGCATACAGTATGCCTCAAATACATACTAAATTAACATGTACTACAATTGTAGGATGTCTTTTTACATTACCTTAAAAGTAAAGCTGGCAGTAAGCTCCAAGTTGGGTCAACAAGTGATTAGGATGATGGAAAAAGTAAGAGAAGACTTTATTCCTATGAAAATAGTTGAGGGTGTGCTATGATATTATATATCAATGCAATAACAAATTGTTTTACTAACAACTTACCTAAGAAGCATAGAGTTTAGTGTCATGCCAACTTGTTGTTCTTGGTTCCAATTCTTTATATATCCAGAGATATTGTCTGTTCAACATTAGAACATTTCGACGTTACAGTAGGTATCAGATATATGCAAGGCTTTATTTTTCAGCTGTCTTTGCTACACAATCATACAAAAGAAAGCGAATGAACAAATGATTGTACTACACTTATCTTTACCTACATCACAATGCACGTAGCAGTTCAGAATTTAGACTGATAAGTCACCGCCATCCCATTCGCCCAAGAACAAAAGTCCAGGGGTCTTAGAACATGCTACTACTGCCTGCCTTGATCAAAGCACAGCACCTGTTGTCAAGCGTCGGTACAGTCAGGGCAAAGAAACGCGGAATTAGTGGCAGTTGCGAATGGTTTTAGCAAGGTCTTGTGGAGATTACGTCTGGTAGAATGCAAAGTCAGTTTAAGTAGCAAACTAAAAAATGAAAGTTACCTTTTTGTCTTCGTACACTTTTCCTTGTTCAAACAAACCCATACATCTGCGCATCAGCACAAGGACATGTGTCAAATGGATACATCTCTATTATATTGTTACAGTAGCCGCTCTATTTAAGGGTGGCCAAAATTTTTGGAATATTCACCCTTAAATAGAACATACCCTTAAATCGAAATTCGTAGCTGTTAAAAAATTGAAGTCACTTAATATGTATTGTAGCTGCATTATAGACATATTTATACAACATGTTTCCACATAGGCCACTGTCGGTTGGTATAGATTTGGTAATTATGTAAGGATATTAACAAATCAAAACTTGCTTAAGACTTGATCAAAGTTGCTGGAAGGATAATATACGAGTCGTAGACTCAAAATAATTTTAATGAGAATAAATATGACATAACAACAGTTCTTTTCTTTGTTTATAAAAAAATGTCTAATAATAAACGTGTACGCCTTTCTTCCTCAAAAAATTGAGCTTTTGGATCAACAAGCTACTGGCCGACTTAACCAAACAGAATTAAATGAATGGGCTATAAAGAAATTCAATTTAGATCAACCACTTGCCCAACAGACTATATCAAACATTCTCAAAAATGTTGAAACGTTATATAATAATATTAATGTTGTCAATAATGGCAAAAGCCTAAAAAGAACACGCTATCCTCAACTTGATGGTAAAGTAGTAAAGTTTGTTGCAGACATGAACAATAACAATCTGCCAGTCAATCGAAACTCAATCCTTCGATGTGTAAGGCATATTGCTCGAGTGAAGTATATAAACAGAAGAAAATGATAATACAGAGCAAGATGAGCAGCGTGTCGATATAGTAGAGTGTAAAAAACTGTTGAGAGAAGCCTATGAAACTATTTTTATGTACGAAGTTCCTTTGGACGATCTTGTTCGTAAATTACATCGCCAAATTCGAATGCGATTGGCTGACTCTTGTGCTGAATTAAATAAGTCAAAAGAGCAAACAGATCTTTGATCTTATTTTATAAAGTAAATAATTTGTTGTAAGAGTACTCCAAAAAGCTATCATAAAAAATTTTCTATTTAGTGGTAAAAAAAATATTTACACTGCACCCTTAAATAGAATAGTGGTATAGTAGTATTTATGCTGGGGACCTATACTGTTCTTTAGAAATACACCCATAAATAGAACATACCCTTAAATCGAACACCCTTAAATAGAGCGGCTACTGTATCGGTACCCATAGGTACCGGTACCGATATCATTAAAATATCACAACCTATTGGTATAGTTTCAATTTTTTTTTTGTTGTACTTCACGTTAATAGATAAGAATAATCCTTTATTGATTTTTAGATCCTGATCTCTTACTCTTTAAATTAGACCCAAAATATTCACCGGGAAGCGATTTAATGACCAAAATGATTTTACGCGATTCCAATGTGGTTGACATGATTGTTACGACTGTTGTTGGTAAGAGACGCCCACTGACTTAAATGTATACAAGTGCTGATTTTCTGTATAGGTGAGAATGCTCGTTCTCTTTATACATCTAAGCCTACTGAATGGCCCAATGGAACAAAATCTGACATTGTTTATACTGCCTCAGCAACATCCTCTAAATTGCCACCAGTGTTAATTGAGGTCCAACTACCATTAACCTGGATTTTGTTGGCCGCCTTTTAGGGTGCTCCTTATTTGCGAAAAAAAGAATACAAAGCGAAGCCAATTGTGGTTGTGTTTGGTACCTACGCAACACGTAATGAAATCAGCTCGGACTTTGAGGGAACTTCTTTTTCATTTATGAAGCAAATCCCTTGCCAAGTACTGGGTAGAAAAATGTTATATTCTTGATCAAAACACAATCATGGAAGCTACCAAGACTGTTCCTCTCCCTCCTCTGGTGGCGATTGCCTACTTCTTCTCTTCAAAAAAGCTTTCATTGCTAGCATCTGAATATAGAGACGACCCTACTTTACAAACACTCTATGCAATTGCTAAAGAACAAACAGTGACCAAAGTCGCTGCAGAGCATTCAACTTCTGAGGTATTACTTGAGGTTTGCAATCAAACCAATCTACAATTCAAAAAAATTTTGAACACCCTAGAACCCATGCCTGACACCCTTTTGAAAAAGCGCCTACGCGCATATGCTGATGATGGTGCTCTTTACACCCAGACATGTAAATACAAGTATACAAAAAGAAACAAAGAATCTGTAAAGTCTATGCCACCACCACCCGAATTATCAGATTTGGCCAAAAGCATGACGAATGAAAGCAGTTCTTCTATTGATATTCTTCGTGAGGAAGTTAGTATACCTAAAACAGATGTGGAGTATGTTAAGCAGTTCAAGCAAAACAAAAGTAGAATGGACTGGAAAACATGTTATGAAGCAGGAAAAAGCGAAAGTTTTTTTAGTTCTTATTCCAGCAGCTCAAGTTTGAAGACTGCATTTTATAAAATATTAAGTAAAAAGATTAATTTGTTGCATATGTCAAAATAAAGTTGTAAATTCATACCCATTATATTTAAGGATTTGCTGATGAATATCAGGCTATTTTTTATTTTTTTGGCTTTTCTTAATCTTTAGAGCCCAAAGGTTTATCGATAAAAAGGTCCCAATGAATTTGGTCTATATAAGTATGAGACATCTGTTGCATTTACAAAGGAAGGAGTAGGCGAGATTCGTCCTTTCTTTTTTTTTTTGGGATCAGTCATCATTTTGACATGTTACACATTTAGATGAGAACATCTGTCCGTATTACCCTTTTTTTTTTGTAAAAAGGTAGAAAGACTCATTTGCGTTTTCTTTTCTTTCCAATACTTGAGAAAAGGAAAAAAAAAATGTTATTCAAGACTTCAAATTGTGTTTTATGTATCTAAATGTATTCTGTTGTCCAATGAAAAAGCCAAATCTCGTTATGAATTCTTTTTTTAAAAAAATGAGGCAAACTCGGCGATATCAATAGCGGTACCCAGAATATTAGCCAATCACAAGCTAATTTATTGGTACTGGGATACCGATAGCCAATTGGAGTTTCGAAAAGTGACCAATTGACGGTGGAAACACTGTACGTTTAAATGATACTTTATTTAATGGCTTAAATGAGCACGCGGTGTCTCAGGACACCGTAATTGCCCAAGCCAGATCAAATGAGACGTAAAAAAATATTGGCCGAGCTATAGTATTTTCGTTTGGAATATAATTAACGTAGTTCATTTTTATTTAAAAGATGTCTAAACTAAAAGAAATGAAATCGTCGAAAAACTTAATTTCTAAAAAACACTGTTTTTTTCTAAACTAAAAAGGGGCTAGTTCTCAAATTTTTTTCGAAGACTTCTCAAAAAAATTTATAATCTTCTCAAATGTAACCAAAAATACTGCAGCTGGGGCGTTGATTTTGACTGTCGAATACCATAAAAAGAATAAATATGCCGAAATGTCCAAAATAAGTGAAGATATGGACTAAGCAACCATCTGACTCGGGCAATTTAAAGCAAATATAGTAAATGCTAAAGATATATAAAGTTTGCCCTTGTTTTTTTTTTATTGAAACCAAAAGTATAACCTTTCTGTTATGAATTCCATTGTATTAGATAAAAAAGTAGAGCAGATTTGCTTATCTGTTGGTGTTTTGACTGCTGCCATTGTTCTGTTCAAAGCAACAACTTCTGTATTTTCTAATAAGGTATATAGAACAGCCTTATTTCATCCCATCACAAATTCATTCATTTTCTTTACGCAACAGTCAAGGAATGGCATCCCCCTTGTTCCCTACAAGATTCCTTTCGTTGGATCCACCATGGCTTATTATAAAAATATGCTTGAATTCACCAAGAAACATTCGGAAAAATATGGATCCGTGTTTCATATGCATCTTCACGGTCAGATCATCACCGTCGTGGGTGCAGATGATGCTCCAGAAGCCTTTACGCATCCCGATTTGAGTTTTCTGGCCGGTCAAGTAGAGGTAATGCTCCAAAAGGCAGCATAGACACAGTTACTTACATCATATCAGTTTCTTGGAGAGGCTACGGCCAGTAAATCAGCCAAGAAAGATGTCTTGCCAGCAAGCGTGATAAAAACAAGTATAGTAAAGCATTTGACACCTAATTTGGATCATTATGCTCCTCAATCATTTGAAATGGTATAGAAAATAGACTTTTTATCTCCTTCAATCATTAACATAACCCTTTCCATTTAGTTGTGCAAGAAAGCGAAATCTGTATTGGATGCTGAAAAAGGTATTGTGTTAAAATGACATGTTCAAAAAAAAAAAAAACTAAGCTGCGTTGATCATAAATCAGGCCCAGTCGTTATAACAAATCCAATCTCCTTTTTAAGGTCCCTGGTATCTCAGTACAGTGCACGTGCTTTTGTAGGCAAAGAATTATGCAGTGATCCAAACTTGATGAATGCTTTTGAGAATGCAGTAACAGACATTGGAAAGGAGATGACACCAGGTTTTTTCCGTGTGATCTTTCCTTGGTGGAATAAACTCTACATGAGGCAAGTCCATTGCTGACTTGGGAGCGCTAAGAACAAACTGACGCCTTCTTTACAGATTTGTCTATCCCAATGCGGTGTCCATCAATAAACATAGGACGCTGATTAAGACTGCCTTGAAATCAGAAATTGAAAGAAACAATGGTTTAGATAAAAAGGTGAATAGCGCAAAGAAGAAGCAAATAACGTGGGATGCTTATTTTCTTTTAAAAAAGGAACCCTCTAATATTTTAGAATTCATTCTTGATCAATACCCCGCTGAGATAGATGATGACTACTTGGAAGCACTCACAACCACAATCCTTATATTCATCTTTGTCGGTGTCCATACGACATCCATGGCCGTGGCTCAAGTCCTGTATCGTCTAGTGAAGCATCCAGAATACACAAAAGAACTCATTGAAGAGCAGCAAGAGGTCCTGAAGTCTGGCTATGATTCAAGTGCCTATAGTCCCTCTGCTTACAGACAAATGGTAAAATTGGATAGCTTCATTCGTGAGTCTCTACGTACGCGTTCAAACGGTATCGGGCTACCTCATAAGAACATTACGAACCAGGACATCGTTTTGAGATCTGGAGCTATCGTCCATCCAGGTAAACTACCTCACTTTTGTATGTCTCCTAAAAAAAAAGATGAATTTATAAAATAATTAGGAGAAAATGTATATATCAACATGTGGCATGTTAATACCAATGAGGTCAATCAGGAAAACATGAAGGATACAGAACAGTTTCAAGGCTTTCGATTTGTAGGACGTGATAAGCCGTCAACAAAGCCAGGTCATGATTTTATTTCATTTGGTCTAGGAAGGTAATCAATAATAAAGACAAGCCAAAGCTTTGGGTGTCTAAAATAATGCATTAGGAGATCTTGTCCAGGAAGATGGTTTGCAATTCAACAGATTAAAGGCATTATTTCCTTTTTGATCCTAAATTACGACATCAGTGCAGCAAGTGAAATCAAAATACCTGGTGTTGATAGTTATGCTGGTTCCCTTTCAGGATCCATTCAATTTCAAAAAAAGATTTAATACAAGACAACATTCATCCTTTTTATTCCCTTCTTTTTTATTATTATCTATGCAATAAACAGTTTACAAAATAGAACAATTTAAAGAACAATCGTGGTCGAGGTAGCATCGGCACTTGTAGAATTCGTGGTTGAGGTCGCATTGGATCCACCGATGGGCAAATTCGTCAGAGGATAGACATACTGCTGTTCCCAGTAGGGTTGTGTGACATTATTACATGCCAGTGCAGGTACGACATTAAAGACCTTTTGCACCTTGGGCAACCAGAACATGGTCATGTTGACCGTGGCATTGTTGAGTTCATGTTCAAGAACGATGTGACCGTGCGTTTGATTACCAGACTCTTCATCCGCGATCCATCCTTCAAAGTAACCATCGACCGTGGCCGGAGGCAGGTCACCACCACCAGGCGCAGGCATGTCCCAATCGTTACTGTCCCAATCCCAGAGAACGGTATGCATACCCATCTGCCAGGCAATGGCCCGAACACGATCATCGACATCACCTTGAGGTGGTCTCCAGCATTTGGGAGTCACGCCTGTGGTCTCCTTGATGGCCTTCAAGGTCCAGTAAAATTCGGCGACGATTTCATCGTTTGTCTTGGTGGTCATGGCGGGGTGTGACCAGGTGTGGACGCAGATGTAGTGACCGTCGTTGAAGCCACGTTTGGCAGCCGCGGGGTAAGTGACGACATTGGAGCCGATGTACTATGGAGAATGAGTATGAAAAAATACATGGCCAATCCTACTTACAAACAGACTCGCCTTCTGGTTGTTGTTCTCCACCAGAAAGTTATAAAGGGCTGGTTCGGCATACTTGTTTTGAGTGGCCGCGTTCTTATCATCATACAGGTTGAAGGGTCCATCGTCATAGGATAAACCCCAATCACCGGTCGTGGGACAGATGTAGTAATCTTCAGGTAGCGTCTTGACCTTGGGCTTGACACAGTTCGTGTCTGACCACCAACAGTAAGGGTCATCGTCCCCATCGGTGTCGGGAACAAAGTCACCGTCCTTGTTTGTCTTTCGAACGGGGGCATCAGGAACCAAAGACCAATCGATCTGTGCGATCGCGGCCTGAACCTCTGCGTGCGTCGTGCTCGGGGTCTTCCAGGTTTCGGGATAGCCCGTGAGTTCATAGGTGGGGAGGGCCGAAGAGGTATTGTAGGGACCATAGTTATACTCAGAGACGACGCCAGTAGCAGCAGTGACATTGAAGGAAGGTGAAAATTGAGGCATGTAAGAGGTGGTGGCAGTAGCCGTGTTTGTCGTGGTAGAGGGAGCTGCAAGGACAAAATGTCCTGTGGAAAGTAACGCGGTACCAAAAAGAGTAATTTTCATCCTTGCAATGGTGATGAAAAAGAGAAAAAGAATGAAAAAAAAGGGGTCCAGTTTATATATCTGTTTTTTTTTCATCACAATAACTTTAAGATTCTATAAATATCAATAGTTTTTCCATGTTTGGGAGTCATCAAGCGCTCTCTTTGACTATATCCTTTCTCATACTTTTTATGAAAAAAAAAAGGGGAGCAAAATGGGATCTAATATAACTTTATTTTACGTAAAACGCCAGATAGGAACCTCTATGTTTATTATTTTTCCAAATAAAGACAATTTATTTTAAAAATAGGAAAGAATACACGTCTTTATTTTCTACTTTCTGAACAAGCTCTCTACAAAGGATTTAAATTGTCTATTTTTGGGTATTTTGTGGGAAAAGGAAAAAGAAAAACTTTTTCCGGAAAAAAACGAATCAAATCGAATCATGATTCAAGTGCGGGGAATACATGTTCTTTTTTACGTATAAAATAACGTCAGCCATCGCTTTGATGTAATCAGATGAAGCTATTTTTATATCAGCCGAGGGTGCCAAGACTTTTTGATTACAAAACGAATTCAGTGTGTAGCTTTTTTCAAGTAGATCTAATCAACAACTCACTTCAAAACCTCAAGTCTATTTTTGAATGTTTGTTTAATAAACACCGAGTGTTCCTCTTGATTTAACCATCTTTCTAGGTTAGAAAGCAAAAAAAAAAAAAAAAAAAAAAAATCGGTTCATGTTGCCCTATTGTTATTGACAAAGTACAATAATTTGCCTTTTGTGGGATTTTTTTCTGCGGAATCTTAAAATGATGGATGACACAGGGTCAATTCTTCTTTTTTAGCAAACCCTTTTATCCTTGCTCATGGATAAGGGAACATAGTTTGAATGAAACAGAAAAAGGATTGGAGAGAGACAAACAATGTGTTATGTCTGTTTTCATCCTGTTGTGTATTGATTGAATAAAATGATCCATCGTAACTTGTCTTTATCAAGCACTCATCAGCCAATGATACGAATGTTTATCGATGGCTTTTAAAGACTAAATGGATTAGCCATCAGTAAGCAGCGCCATAAAAGTTTCATTGTGAATAGCCACTGCCCTTGATTGTGAGGAAAAGGTGATGGGTTTCTTATTTGGAGGAGATACGCACTCTGTTGATCTGAATAGATGTTCAGGGGATACACACACCTCTCATTCTATCACTTTTCCTCTGTCTAGACACCATAAAGAAAACCTGTAATAAAGGTTAAGTGCAGTAAAGGTATGTATGTCACTACTTCTGCATTCAACCTTTTTTTTTTTTTTTTTTTTATAAATAAGGTTTCTACAGAACCATGGTTTAATAAAGTTTGGCTCAACAGTCATGCAATTCTCCTATAAAAAAAAGAAAAGGACTTGAAGTCAAGCCCATCTCGTTTGTTACTTAACAATAACAAACAAATATGCAACAAGGAGAGGTTCTTTTAAGAAAAAAAAAAAACACGATGGGCCTCTACTGAAACGGCGTCACTGTACAATAAGGGATAAACCTAGCATCTTTCTTGATCGTTTATTAAAGCATGAATGTACGATTATTTAGCATCATCTATCATAATAAAGCAAAGCCATCATCAGACAATATAAACATCGGCATAACAAAGAAGAAAGGGAATAAACAGATTCAATGCATAATAACTCGAGAACTTTCTTAGAAACTCAGGGCAGCACACGCCCATCTTTTCTCTTTCTCCTTTTCTATCCAATCCATTGTTTAAATCCTCTTGTAAAACGATTCACTCGAGTATTTCATATTTTTATGAACACGGATATAAACACTGGCAGTGACTCTCCCTCTTTTTACCTATGAAACAGTCCATTATCCTAATAGGGTTACACTGAATCTTTTCAATGAGATATTTTTTCAAAAGATGAGTTCAAGCAGCCGTCCTTTTTGAAGAGTTTAAGCCACCCTCCTCTGGCACCCTCTCCCTCACTGAAGCGCATTTTTTTTTCTTTTTTTTTTGTTTTTTTTTTCTTTGGTTTTTTTTTTGTAAACAGGGTTCAACCAAAGTCTGCTTATTTTAAAGACATTGTTTTGAAGCTGTTGATGTCTTTATTGAGATTCACTACAGAATATGAGTAGCCACTGTTCTCTTGATTTCTTTGTTGAGATAAAGCTCAGCAAAGAAGGGAGAGAATTTTGACCACATGCAATTTTCATTATCAGCCGTTCAATAAGATGAGCCAAAAAAGAAGGAAAATCCTGTGTGTGTGTGTTCACATTTAATTATTGTTTTATATCCAATTGGCAATTCTATTGTGTATGGTTTGATTTCTGCAGGAATTTATTCATTCAGCATAACAAAAGCTTCTTTATATAGGGTCCAGAGTTATCTGTATTTACCCTACCTCCCTACCTTTCCCTCCCCCCCCTGAAAGGTTCCATTTTTCTCTTTTTCATCATTTCTTATTTTGTTACTCAAATAGGATTGTTCTGTGTATGAAAAGTGAGTCTTGTTTTTTTTTTCTTTCGGCAGTGTACAATTTTGGAGGATGGAAAGTTAAAAATGAAGAGTAAATTAAAGTTGGGCGCTGTAACAATAATCCTCATGTGCAGCATCAAGTTGTTTTCAAATTCAGTAAATGAACCCAAATAAACAACAACTGCGGAACTCGACAACCCACTTGAATTATTGTTCTCATTGATGGGCAAGAAGGGGTGTGTGTAGAGAAAAAAAAATAAACTTTCACAAAGAAAAAACATGAGACTAAGGAAGGGGTAAGCTTTCCGAATAATCCGGTGTGCTCAAGGTAACCTATCGTGAAATAAATCGTAATGTGTTTTATTGTTGTTAACAATCCAGAGCACGTTTTTCTGTCATAAATAGGCTTTATTTCGGTTATTGAAATGAAAACCAGTCGGAGAGATGCCGAAAAGAAGATGAGAGTGTAAAAATAGCACTTTTTATTGGCCGAAATAGTGTGCTTCACTTTATCATGACGGATCCGTTGCCCCCCTCCCCCCACCTTTTTAAATTAAATCACCATGTCAACAAAGGTAGCCTAGGAACCAAAGTAAGTGGAAGAAAAAAAAAAAAGTAAAGAGTAAAAAAAAATTGTCTACTTTTTTTAAAGATCGTTTCCATTAATCCCGGAGTTCAATTTTTTTATGATCCTTTTATTGTATAAAACCTTAAATCCTACTTTAGGGGAAATGAAGAAAAAGGATCTCTTTCACTTTGTTTCAGTAAGAATGAAGAGAGAGAGAGAAAAGTCTTTACTTTTTTTTTTTTTTTCTTTTCGTAAACAAGAATGATTATTCTTCGGCCATCTAATTTAAACAAGATCTTTTTGTGTACAATCATTCATGAGCTTGGTTGTACAAGGGCAAGAGAACGACTTGATCTTCAAAGTAATTCGTTTTGCATGTAACAAAGATGGATTGATTTTCAGTTGTATTTCTTCTTCTAGACACATAAACCCCTTACTGTTATCAACTTTATTATAATCCTCAGTAAAGAGAGAGAGAGAAGAGAGAGAGGGGGGGGGAAATGCAATGCGCCTCTTGTTTGTATTCTACGTTTTGTTCATTGTACAAGTTTAAAAAAAGTGTTCTATTTTTTAAAAGTCAGTTGAGCCCAGTCCAAAAGGATGAACCTATATTTGACTCTCTCTCTCTCTTCTCTTTCTTTCTCTTTTTCTTTTTTATTATTCAAAAAAAAGGAATTCTTTTTTTATTTGCATTTATATCCCATTTTATATATTTTATTCCCCCTCTTTTCTTTTTTTATATATTTAATACACCACACATTTTATAAATATATATAATTACATTAGATACCAAATGTCACATTCATTCCCTATCACTGTCCATCAACCTACCAAGCTGTCCATTAAACCTCCGCCAATGATTTATGATTTTGAATCAGCAAAAAATAGAACAGAGCGGTTTCCTGTGCCTACCCCTCCACTTTCTTCAGCTTCTCCCACAGTTGAATTAGCTCCAATGATGGATTTATGTGATTTGATTGGTAAAACTAAACTTGTAAGAAAAAAGAAAGAAATTAAATAGGATTGAATAGACAACAGACCTCCGTCTCCCGAATCACCCAATATAAAAAGATTCATGGTCCACGAATTAGATCATCAAGAAGAAAAACGTCCTAGTCCTCTTGAACCTATGCCTCAATCTCATGAACCTTTCAAGGTGTCCTTTCCCATTCGTCTCTATGAACCCTTACAACGTCCATTTTCATTTCTTATACCCAATCCAACTATCCAGATACCCATTCCTCGTCGACAAGTCGAGGATCCCTTTTTTAAGGCCATTCAATCTTCACCCATGTCACCTACCATGGCAGCTGCCTCTGCTTCGGCAGCTGCTTCCGCTGCTCACAGACATCCTGGATCTCAAGTGGCTGCTAGTCTTTTGAAGGCGATTCAACCGGATGATGAAGAAGTCGATATCGCTGTGGCTTTTGCTGATTGTTATTCCAATAGCAGAAATAATGTTGATCAAAGCATGTTTCTCACAAAGAACGCTCATATCAAAAGACCTCGTAATGCATGGATTCACGTAAGCCCCTCTTGATTTTCACACCCAAATAGAGACTAACTTTTTTTATGACTAGTTTCGATGTCATTATGGACAAGCACTTAAAATACAAGATCCTACATTGCGTGCAGAAGAAATATCAAAGTAAAACAATGAAAAAAAAAAATCATAAATCATCCTCTCACACACATTCTTTTTTTTTTTTTATCAGGCGTGCCTCACGTAGATGGAGTCAACTGTCTGAAAATGAAAAGAAGCCATGGCATGGACTTGCCGAACAAGAAAAATTAGCTCATCGGGAAGCATTCCCTGAATACCGCTATTGTCCCCGTCGTGCGACTCCTTCTTCACCTATCAAGAGACCTATCAAAGAAACAATGGATGAAGATGATTGTAGTAAAAAATCAGTCAAGCGTAAAACCAAATAATTTCCAAGTATATAACCCCCCCCCTCTCTCATACACACTCCATTTTCTTTCTTTTGCCTTTACAGTTTTGTTTTCTTTTTCTTCTTTTTTTGCATTTTTGTTTTTTGAATACCCTTTTTTTATAAAAAAAAAAAAACAATTGCTCTTCTCCTCTTTGATAAGAGGAGGGGAAGCAAGGGAGCCTATAAAAAAAAGACTCTTTGTATTAAAATAAAACACAAGCATCCATCTCATAACACAATCGCTCTTTGTACAAGGGGGGGATCCGTTAAAAAAAAAAGAACAGGGTAACCCAGCATTTTATTATTGTTTTTGCATAATGTCACACTACATATAAACCTTTCCGTAATCTATATGACAATGACAAGTGCTACAATAAAATTAAATCATCGCATAGAAATGCACGGTCTTTTTTGAAAAAAAAAAAAAAAAGTGCTCCTGAAGCATTTTTTTTTCTATTTTCTTTTTTATATAAAAAAAAGTAAGCCAAATTGATTTTATGTAAATTTGTTTCATAACAATAAAAACAAGGAGGAAGAGAGAGAGAGATAAAGGTATGTGTACTGTTTGAGTAACCTTGCCTTTTTTCTTCATGAAACCTTAATTTATAAACCATCAGCTTTTCTATCCTAAACTCCATGCACATTTACCCTTTTCAACATAAACAGCATGAATCTAGAATGAGGTCAACCAGTGGCATGAAAAATAAACTGTGCATTTTTTCTGAAATCTGGAAAAATCTTTTTTTAAATAAAGACAATAAGGTTTGAGGCACAATTCGAATGCCGATAACGAATAAAATGATCCTTTCCCGAAATAAATAGGATTCTATACTTTATAGGAAAAAAAAAAAAAAGTCTGGAGACACTTTTTTCTCTAAAAAGTCCGACAATGCCCATCCAACGACTCGTTACTGAAACAAGTAAGCCATGGGAAAGTAAGCTGTAGAGTGTTTGATGACTGTCGATGACGTAAAAGGATCTTTTCTCTCATCTACTTTAAAGCATTCCGAATCATCTTGATGACCTCAGAGTCCATCAAGAATACAAAGGAAAGAACCTATTTTGGGTCCACTGAATCCTCAAACCTGATCTATCCATCTTGATCTTGCCTCACCATCAACACCTTCCTTTCTTTGACTTTGCCTATAAAGTCATCAAGTTTTAAAAATTCGGATACAACCACTTGTAACCTCACCATCCTTCTTCCTACTCCAATTCTCTGATAAACAAAACCTTGCTTTTTGTTCAGCACACTTTCTGTCAGGACATCAGAAGCTTCGAATTAAATCTGTTTCACTTTGGGTTCAGCCCACTTGCAAAATGATTCACTTTACGAACCTGTCTTACCTCGTGCGTGTTTAGATCACAGCATTGTTGTGTTTGAATTCAGGTACAGCTCAGGCATCAGTACAATAAAACACCATCAACAGTGTCTGTATTGAACATCAAAACGAAGGAGGATGGAGTCATCAAGGGATTCGTCTCGTACTTTCTTTTACTCTGCAATATTTGTTGACCAAACCATGTTTGCTGCCAAGCCCTGCCATCGTGAAAGATGAACTATCCTCTCACTCTTCTTTTTCAGATAGATCAGACTGCAGCCCTTCCCTGACAGCTTTGGTCTGTAACAAATACGACGGTCGTGAAAAGACGTCTAAAGATAAGGCTGTTTGTGAACAAGTGGATGTCATACAGTGAGCACGTCTGAAAGAGAGGGTTCACATTCAAAACAATAGACAAGTCTGTCTGGGACAAACCAACCGGTGATAAACGTACGGCGACAGGCGATCTCAGCTTATTTCTATTGAACACATCCTAGCTCTCTGTACGTCAGTGAGACAAGAGATTGGACCTTTCAGATCACGCAAGCAAGACCTGTTGAGCCTATATCCCACCAGGAGCTTGAGTTTTGTAAAAGTAGCAGAAATTCATCTGTCCATATGAATCGCATACTTTTCTTATCATCCAGTGATTTTGTTCTCTTTGTCTTCAGTGGGAAAATCACCATCTTCTGATTGTTAAAAGATGTATTGGAACTTTTGTAATACAAACGATGATCATTTCACTGAATGGTTTGTTTACAACAAGACCATAACTCTAGAATAACACAGGTCACTGCAGAAAACTTTTGTTGTTTTCCAAAAGATATTCAATACAATGAACCAAAGAAAAGTTTGGACCGAATGAAAAGGCTTACATGTTTTTGTTTGATAAAAAAAAAAGGAGGAGGGGAGGGAGCGTGATACGAAACACAAAGGAGAAGGAAATAGAAGGGATAATGATTTGAGAAGATACGTAGATAGGAAGACCGCTTGCATACTTCTCATTCTTTTTATAGACTCTTTTCGCTCTTGTCGTAATGGCTCACCACTTTTGAAAATACTTTTTAAAAAAATTTTCACTTTTATCAAAGTGCGAAAACGATCTGATATGGGGCCAGGATTTCCGAGATGATTGGACTGAGATTTTTTCATTTTGTCCAATCCAATAAAATGATTGGCTGATTAGAGTAAATAATTTTGCCAGTGAAGTAAATTGGTCACTTCATTTTATTTCGTTATTCTACAATTTATTATTCCTTCTTGACAAAGAGGAATAAATGAAAGGGAATACTTGATTCAACCAGAAAAATCCTCATGCCAAAATTGATTTGGTGGTCTCAATGACTCCATCAGGTACTACTTCGCCAACTTTGAAGCGTTTTCTGCGGAAGGACGCTTTTGATTTGCTCCAAATTCTTCGATTGGATTCAAGAATGACGAATATGGAAGCCAATAGACACAGTGGTAGCCTCTTTTACTGACAGTTTCTTTTCTTTTTTTTTTTAAAGTGGTGGATCGATGCATTGTCCATGACCAAATTGCATTCTTGCGCATGTTTGTCAAACTCGTCAAGAACTGAGAAAATAAAATTGAAGTAGTGCTAAGAATTCGTTCCACCTTACTTTGAAGTAAACACATTTCATTGTCCAGAGAACTTTTGTTTCTTGCTGGCCGACGGAGAGTCGAACAGAGAGGGATACCAGATCTCGATGATCGATTGCGCCAAAGATCGTCAGTGATGTTCCTCTATGCAAGAACGCAGACATAAGCTGGTTCTCCTTTTCTTGACCAAGCCATAAGTCGAATTCTATGCATAGAGAAACCAGCTTTGTCAGTGAAAAATGGTTTTCTCCCAAAATCATCCATCTTCAAAGCCCCTACCTTACGAAGCTCTATGACACGATCAGAGCGTCTATTACCACTGATCAACCTGATTTGTTTGAGCGAAAACAAACATTGCTCTCTTGTGTGCTTATGAACAGTTATTTTTGACATATTGAGCTCTTTCAACTGCTCACAAAGGGCATCTACAACAGCTAGAGGGGTTTTCTCCAAGTAATTGATCAAGTACTTGTATTTCATAAAGTTTAGTCTTTGGTCCCGTTCTTCGCGTTGTGTTTTTCACCGGCAGCTGCTTTTCATCATCTTTGTACTTTTAAAGCGTATTTCTTCCTGTTCTTTTGTTGGTTCCTGCTTTTCTAGCAGCAGATAGTTGTTCCTCATATCTATAATACATCAAGTCTTCAGTCTAGTTTCTATAGACACCTCTATACTGACTATTTCGATTTTTCATTACAGCCTTCTCGTCTTTATACTCTCTCTCTCTCCACATTCTGTCACGCATTTTACGCTTTTGTGTTTGCTCTTTTCGACTCCATAGGACCTGGCAAAAAGCTGCCACTTATTTATTAATATCAGGGTTTATACTCAGTATTCAAGTCCATTTCCTTTACAAAATTATCTATTTGTGTATCATCGGCTATGTTTTCATAAGCAAATTTGTATGTGGTAGGGTTACTCATGTTTTCTTGCAGCAGTTGAAAAGACATGATGGTTTAACGAGCCAATGATTCTATTTGATTTGGCAAAATGAAAAATCCCAGTCGGCCAATCACAATTTCAAACGGGGGAAATCCTAGACATGAAGTCAGAATTATAAAAGGATCAAGAACAAAACTCTACAAATAGCCGAATGAAAACGCACATGCTTTGTACTCTAGTGTAACACTTGTGCACTTTAGAGTCACAATATGTCTAAAAACATTACGTTATAGCTTGTGTCAAAAGATAGCGATGAATCACTCAAAGTTCAAAAGGCCGCTTCAAAACAAAAGTTTAATTCTGTCTGCATGCGCGCTATAGGACGATAGAGAGCGCATTTATTATTTTTTATAAATTAAAGTGTAGTTCTTGGTTGATTTCTTTAAACAAATCCACCTGTAGTGTTTGGTATATTAACTTGTCTTCTTCTTGTTCTATTGAGTGCTGCTCGCCCTTGAGTTTGCCCACTTGCTCTATACTTTTCTCCAAGGCATCACAGTAATTTTGGTACTTGATGATTTCATGTAGCAGGTATTTAGCTCTCGCTTCCCAATTTGTAATGACTTTGGTATAATTGTTACATTTACTTGGAAACTACGTTATGCGTTTAATCACACTGTCATGATGAATAAATACAATTACCTTGATCAATAACTTTGTCTTTCTATCTCTGTGTTCATTAATTTCATCGTTCAACTCACTCAAATATCTCTGAAGTACTCGGTATTGTTCCTTTTCACTTAATGTACTCGAGACCATGCTTGGAGTGGGCGGTAACCAATCTTGCACGACGACAAGATCAGGGTCCTCAAGATAAAAACTTTGAGAGGCATCCAGGTCCATAACAACGTCATCCAGACAATGACTCCATCCGTATTCCATGTTACCCACACCACCCGACAACGGCTCTTTACTATTTCTGGCAGCCCAATAGTTACACGTCGAAACCCACTCTTGTGCTTGTTCACTGGAGGTCGTCTGAAATAAATAGACACCGCCGTCCGGTTGCTGAATGGCAAACACGTGAGGTCGTTGTCGGTTGTAACCCGGAGGTGGAAGCGGGTTCGATAATGTGTGATTCAGAGCTATCTTACCCATCAACTGGGCATTATTCTATCCAGAAAAAAAAAATGAGCGCTATGTTTGTCACATTTCGTTTATTTGCTTACCACCCATTTTGTATGACCCCCGAGTGTATTGGATTTCCGATCCGTAAAATGAGCACTTGAATGTCTAAACAAACTTTTGTCTTGTGGTGCCTGTTCCTGTACTTGATACATGCAGAGCTCTCCGTTTTTACCCACTTCCAGGTAACATTCTTTCCACTCACGATGTTTGGCCTTCTGAGATGCATTTTCCAACAGGTGTTTTCTTATGACGATGCCTTCCTTGTAATAAGGAGGTCGGCTTGAAAAGAAGTGATTCTCAATCATCATCGGTTGGTACTGACTATTGGAAGCACTCATGTTGTGGACTGGAGACCCGCAGCGAGAAGAAAAAGAGGTGTTGCTGGACGTGACGGATGAAAAGGATTCTCTTCTGGGTGAAGTCTGATTGGAACTCATACTTGCTCTTGGCTGCTACGCGAAAAAAAAAGGTCATGTAAGCAGATTCTATTGGAATGGTATGCAAAAAAAAAAAAGAAGGGGAGTGCTTACTATAGCAGGGTAAAAATCTTCTGGTATAATCATGCTATCAACAATGCCTGATTTACGTATAATGGAATTGACACTTCGCTTCAATCCAGCCACTCGACGGTTACCCAAGATACTTCCTCTTTTCACCAAGCTTGTCTTTCTCTTCAAGGGTTGCAATATTTGATATTGTTTAACGGATGTATACATTTCCTATCCCAGTTGTAAGTATTTACCAAGAGATGTGTATTATCAAGTATACCTTCAAATAGTTCTCCACTTCCATTTCCCATGTACGATGATCATCACTCTGTGGTCTTCTATTGCCCAATGATTCTTCATGTTCCTTTTGATCCAAAACAGTCGACATTGTATTTCTAATAAACTCTGATCGTGTCATTCGAACATGTTTGCCTTGTGCCACATGTAAATCCGTATTCAATAACAATAAAGAATAGACCACCGCATAAACCACATCTGCCCAAGACAGTTTTAGTATAAAACGAGACATAAGAGATGGATTTACCTGAGCTGCCCAGCAGACAATCCGTATTGCATTCCCAGTATCGATTCGCAAACGCCTCCAGAATTCGATCAATCTGTTGTGCCTCTGCCTTAAAATAAAGCTTGCTGCACAGCTTTCTGAATCCGGTATCCAATCGCATGTCATCAAAATTGAAATATTGCATGTAGTGTGCTAGCACGGTCGAGTTGAAAGCCTTGCCTTGTCCTAGCCACTCTGCCATCTTTTCTTTGCTTACGATCGATTCATCTTCGTTCCAAAGTCGCTGTGCTGTTTCCTTGGCTTTTGCTTCTTGATCCTCATCCTCCTTTGCCATCAAATCGTCAGTGATTAACACTTTTGTGTCTGTAGCTAATTCTTCCTCTTTTGCTTCTTGTGGGGAGATTTCGGGTAAAGAGATGTTGTATTCCGTATTTGAGGTCCACACATCGCTATCAAACAACGTCTCTTCTTTTTCTGTCGCTGTCTCTCCGTTCAATGCCTTTTCAGCCTCTTTTCTTAGTGCCATCTTGTCTGGTATCGACAGTTCTTCCTCTTCTTCCTCTTTGGTCTGTCTGAGATCGATGACGGTGATCGTGCTCTGATGGTGGTTTGCTTCCTCTGGCAGGGGTGGGCTCTGAGCACGAGAGATGTGACTCCAACGTTTGTTTCCACCACTGTGTCGTTTCCAGTTCAGCAGGGATTGGGCAAGCTCATCATCCTCAGGCATGGGCTGAATGCTAACCAACAGCCCACCCGCGCTTCCAACATGTCCGCCACTCAGTCGGTTTGACAAGTTGCTGTTTTCAATCATCAGTTTCTTTTCAAATAATTCGATATCTTCTTGAGAAAACCCGTTGGCATCCACAAATTCATCCTCATCCTCATCATCTTCGACATCGTTGTGTTGTGCTGGAGTTGTGTGGTGCTGGAGTACTGTATTAAAAGAATCTAAACTTTCTGAGCTGATCTCAGCATCAATTTGAGATTCAATAGAATCTCTACCAAAAGTAGAGTAAATCGAGATGGATCCTGACGATTTCCTCATCATAGATATCGCGTCTTCATCTCGTATTGTATTTGTCATGTGGGTTGTATTGACTGTGGGTCGTTTGACGATGTATTGATCTGGTAAATCAGACAAGAATTGCTGCGAAGGCTGAGAATAAGTACGGTGTCGATTTAATGTGGGTGGTGGCGCTAAGGGTATCTTTGAATGTTGTCTTGATTGTCGAATTGGCCTTACTTTAGGTAAATCATCCTCAATGTTGGTATCTAGCATAGTCTCTGGGTAGTTGTCCTCATACACTGCCTGTATGCAGTATTAATCATCTTTTTTGTCACACGAAATTTTATTAAAATGTCACCTTATTTCCACCTATTTTTTTAAATAGTTTGCCAATACTGCCATTATTCTTTTGATGGCTATTAGGAGTCTATAGGTCACATAAACTCATTGAGTCATAAATCATAGAGCAAATTAACTGTACCTTTTTTTCTACTCTGTATTCATGATGGGTAGGTTGTTCAGTACTTGATTTTGTTAACAATCGAGACATGAATCCTTTTTTTGTAGTGGATTGATGATATACAGGGGCTGCTGAGTTGGATCTTTTACGATTTGTTGTTGTTGTAGTAGGTGTAGTTGGGATTAAGCGAGAATTAGGCATCATTTTGGTAAGAGGAAAGAAAGAAGTAAGAATAGTAAATGAAAAAAAGATCCAAAAAATTTATTGCTTAGTGTAACCAAACATGGTAAACTTGCATTTAAAAGGGTTTTATCCACATGGTTTATTGTTCTCTCTTCCACCTTCTTCGCCCTCCTCTTCTTTCACGATCATATATCATTTCTCTGTCTTGCGCAAAAAGATCAAAAGACTTTTTTTTTTTTCTTTACTAACATGGCACTTTGTTGTGTAACTCACTATTACTTTCAGTGGGCTTTTACTTGTAGTGAATACAAGATAAGAAGATTGAAGACTTATTCAAGTCACTTTGATGGTTGTAGTCAATTAGGCTACAGTAATTAGTGTAAGTTTAATTTGATTGGCTTATTAGGTAACAAAAAAAAAAAAAAAAAGGGAAATATTCTGGCCACGTTAACCAAAAGCAAATCACAACTTTAAACACATCATTTTTTAATCTATATTTTCTCTGTGATTATAATAAAATATATATGAAAACACAATTGAACAGTATTAATTTCTTACTATTCAAAAGGTTAAAGAGTTTATTTACGCAAAAAAAAAAAAAAAGATAGGGGGAATTAGTCAAAAGAGACTGGCATATACTGTATCTATTGAGAAGAAAAGAGTTAGGAGTAATCCACAGCCAACCATTTTTGTCGTCTTCATAATATAATTCATCTAATTTAGCAAGATGTGTATTTCGTGTACAAAGAACTCAAGTTTTATGTGAAATTTATACATGGATTGCTTCATGTCCCTGCCACTTTTCTTTGCCAACCATAAAAATGACATATGCAACTGCCTTGTTTAAAAAACGCTCTCCAAGATATGCATATTGTTCAGCAAGTGCTGAATCATGACATCAAATGTGTATATAACTTGGGCTTTTATTAAGAGGGGTAATTTATGATCTGGGCTTTTCCTTCTTTTCCTTGTACAAAGCAAGGAGAGAGACACCAGCGACCTTGACAATCTTGAAACGGACACCAGGAATATCACCAATAGCACGACCCTTACGACCGAAACCGGCAATCAAGACTTCATCGTTTTCATCAACATAGTTCAAACAACCATCGTTGGGAACGAAAGCAGTGACCTTCTTACCGTTCTTGATCAATTGAACACGGACACACTTACGAATAGCAGAGTTAGGTTGCTTGGCTTCGACACCAATCTTTTCAAGAACGATACCCTTGGCGTGGGAAGAACCACCAAAGGGAGAAGAACGGAAAGCGGTTCCAAGAGCTCTCTTTTTGTATTGCTTATCAGCCCAACGTTGGTCGCGACGGTGGATACGAAGCTTACGGGCAGCGTTTAAACCTCTAGGTTGTCCCTTACCTATGAAAATGAAAGAGCATTAATAAACTGATGATACAACATCTGTACAATTCAAAAAGGCTTAATGCTGATTAAAAAAAAAAAAAAGAATGTTGCATTGTAATGAATTCATCAAAACTGTCTGCCAAATCATTAGTTGTTGTCCATCATGGTTTTTTAAGCTGTCTTTTTCATTCTAATGCATCCATCCAATAAATAGTATTTCTCTCTCTTTTTTATAATCAACAGTAAACCTCAACAAGAATGTACAAGTTACATACCCATGATGGATTATATATTGAAAGAAGGATTTTAGGCTACAGGCATATGCCATGTTTTCTATCATGTGCACTCGCACCACCCAAAGTTGATTCTTTTTTTACTGCTTCTCCCATCCTAGATAAAATAGGTTTCCGGACCGGAATTCGTATCCAAATCGGACCATATGCTTCTTTGCTATTGTCATGCATTTCTTTCTATCTGCAATTCTAATCATATTAAGCTTTATCATACCCCACTTTCCCCCTGGTTTCTCCTTGATTCCTTTAAATACCTGTTATAAATTAAGCTTTTAGGTATGTATTTTTAGTCCCTGTTAAGGAGGTGCACAGTGCTCTAAATTTCTTGAGACCGTGCCAAAAAAAATATTTTTTATTCTTTTTATCACTCAAATATTACTCCTCTTTTCTTTCTTTTCTTCATATTATATAATTAAATGAGAGATAATGACGAAGAATATGGACCCTTGGCTTCTACTTGGGGCTCACAACTCGCCGATTCATCTTGGCATACACTTGCCGATCCTCAAGATCTACCTGGACCCAATGGCCTTGGTAGTGGACAACTTCACAGACAAGGCAAGAACTTTATACCCATTTCTGAACAACATATTCTTGCTCATCGCCTTCAACAAACTAAAAAGAAATTAACACCCAAGGAATCCAAATCTATCAAACAAGTTAAAAAAAACTCGACATCAACATCGATCTCGACTACTCCAACTTACTCATCTACTGTTCAGCTCTCGAAAAATACTCCAACGTCAATGATAAAAGAGGCAAATCATTGGAATTCAAAAAAATTAATAGAGACTCCATTTTGGGAAGAAAAAGTGAGTACAACACATGATAAAGAGAGAAAAGAGACTGATTAACATCTTTATAAATAGGACCCATCTACCACTGCAAGTTGGATTAAAGAGGTGAAAGAGAGTGGCAAACATCAAAAGAAACCAGCACGAGTAGTTGTCAGCATACTGGAATCAAAGACAGATCGACACAAGGAAGCGAGACCATTCATCCGCCAAAAAGTACCACCGGTGAATAACTACTGGATAAAATCAGCCGAGGCACCCGTTGATTTAGGTCTAGCGAAACCAAAGGCGACAGCAGAAGATTGGGCCAAAGCTGCTGAGGATACCCATAATGGATGGGCAGCGTTTGATGCGGCTCAAAAGGGCTCGGATCATTGGGAATCGATCACAGAAAGCTCATCAGAATGGGGAAAAACGAGTACAGATGATACATCAGAGACTTATACATCGGATTGGCCATCGTGTTCTGATGATATTAACAGTGCTCCAACAAATGATCTGGGAGGATGGGGACAAGCAAGAAAAAGTCCGTCTCAGAGCAAGAATACAAGGAATGTGTCTAATAGTTTTATACAAGATACATCCAATCTAGAGAATAACAAAAATACGACAAAGAAAGCACACACCTTCTCTCATCCTAGCAAGAAGAAGGACTCTGATCATAGTAACAAACCTTTGGATACATCACCACCCACAAACGAAGTCTTGATCACGGTCAACGTCGAATTGAGTGACACGTTAAAGATACCTGTGAAAATTAGAGAGCTGGATGAACCTGAAGAGCTAGCCAAGGAATTTGTAGTAAAGCATAATGTGAACACTGTAAGCATCACTCAGGCCTTGACTCATCTCTTTGAATCGCAAAAATCCTCTGCGCTTCGACAAAGAAACAAAATATTGTTACACAAAAAGAACTATCAAGCACCCGATTACTTTCAAGCGAAATGCTCTCCATCCTCACAAGGGAATGTATATAATAAGCATACCTATACCTCATCATCATCTACAACATCAAAAAACTCATTTTATATGACTACCCAGACAGTGCCATATACAGGATTTCAATATTATTAATTTTCATTTGAAGAAGGACAATTTGTTCATATATTAAACATGATTCGCTATTTGTATCATATCTCACTAAAAAGTATCCAGTCTTTAATTCAAACAGACACAACATCCTTTAACACAGGAATGATTTCTCTATAAATTCTGTCTATTTTGATTCGGATTCATCTTTTTATAGGCAATAAATTTTAATTCATGCCTCTTTAGCCTACGCGATGATTTAAGATTAAATTTCATATAAATCAACAAAGATTTATACTCTTACCTTTTTTCTTCTCAAAAGCATCACTAGCATAGTTTGTGCTAAGTTGATATACAGACGACAAAAGATATAGAAGTACCTTTCATCTAATACAACCGAAATTGCATATCGTATGTATGACATAGTTTTAGCCTTCTTTTTTATGTGTTCAAAAGATTAGCTTCAGTGCTAGCTGTACTGCGCTCATATATTCACCCATTAACTTATTCAATATATTATTTATTGCTTTTATTAAATTGTATTTGACTGCATAAATAAATTTGCTAAAGAGAAAAAAAAAAGCGTTATTGTGATATTTTGATGATTGCTTTTCCTCTTAGTGGCATTATAGTAAAAAAAAAAATTGAAAGGAACCGTATGCATACTGATCAGCGTATAGAATAGAATTATTTACTAAATAAATATCAGCTTAGCTCTATTCAGGATATAATGAGAAGCATAGAATGTGTATTCTATATAAATTAAACCACAAGGTCAGCATTAGTACCAGTCTTGAATCATAACCTATGTCTTTTATTTCTTTTGATACATAGTCAGATTTGAGATAAAAAGAATACACTTTTGCAACAAAAAGGAAAATTATTATGAAGCAAAGCAGAAATAAAGCCTACTCTTGCTATTCTTGTTTGTTTTTACTGTGACCTGTGAAGCCGTTTGTGAAAAAGGATTTCCTGAAGGATGTTTTCCAGAACAACTTCTTAAAAGTGGTATTCCTCTATACATAATATACTCAAATCGTTTTTTTCCTGGGTCAACATTGGATGAGTAGATCATTCTTTACCTTGTTCTCCTCGCTTCGCCGATTTGTACTACATTACCTAACATCAACGTAGAAAACAGGGACAAGACTATGTTCTCAAATAGTTGTTGAAATAAAGCTTACTTTTTTATTTTGGTTTTATCGTTATTTTAATTCTTTATTCAAAGCATGCATAATGTTTTTAAAAAGAAAAACAAATTAGTGGAAGAGAGTGTGAGGATATAAAAGAATTATAGTTTGTATCTAAATGACAAGTAGCTGTAGACAGTCTGCAGGAGTACATTGTGGATAGAAAATACATCAGAAAAGGAAATATCTTTAGAACGATGCTTACAATTCTGTTTTTTCAATGATATTCAGATGCTTTGCAAATATATAATTTCAGGAAATAATCGTTACAGTTGTAAGTACTTCTTTAATGTACTAACAGGAAGATTTTTTCTTTAAAAATAAAGATAAGTATCAGTAGTGTTGATGCAGTGTTACTGTCTTTGTTTACTCTTGAATGTCTTTTGAGAAAGACTGTAAGCTTACGAAGTTTAATTCCAATGGAGTCTAAAGGTACATTGATTGAAATCGCTTATTTCAAGTTAGCTTTTTTTTTTATCTATTTTACTTTTGCACATCACTTTGGCACGTAATTCCATTTGTAATTACAGCAAAAAGTACTGGCAAAAAAAAAAAAAGGGAGGTGGGCTATTGGCTTCAAAGCAATACGCCTACTTGTTGAATCTATAAAAAAAAGTCTCACTACAAATCAGATAATAAATAAGATTGAAGATTTGCATTGTTTGAACAAGCTCATTATTTGCTACATACTGCTTTAGTATACATTATTTTGTAAATATCAGTTTGCTTTTTTATTATGTATGTATTAGTTAGGTTCTGAAAAAGCAGATTCTGTTTATCTTATAATTGGTTTTATATTGTATTATAGAAAAAAATAGTGTCTTTGGGCTTTGTATAAGAGTATCTATTTGTCTCAGAAAGGTAGAAGCTAAATACTACGAATTCTACTTGTGCTATCCTTAGCTCATTCTTTTTACTTATAGTGACATATAAGATGTATGCTTTCTATAAAAGATACATAGTATTTACTTTCCAAACGAAATGACTTACTAAAGCCTACAATTGAATACATTTTATATGGTCCTGATAGCAGTTATAATAAAGAAACCTTGAAGAAAGAAAAACTTAGATTTTATCTTATATTGGAAATAAATAGAAATGGTTTCTGTGGCTATTGGCTCTCTCTTTCTTTAATAATATTTTTTTGCTTTAATTTTAAATAGAAAAGGGTCTGTCTGTTTTAAAGCAAATTACGACAAAAAAAAGGTATCCATGATATTTTTTGTTGCTGCTAAGTTTCCCGGAGCGTTGATTTATCCGAGGGTTTTGATGCTGTTATAATGACTTAGACAGATCAACAAACATAAAGATCATATATATATCATAGTGAAAGTAGTGCAATTTAATATTTCAATAACATTATTTCAATATCTATACATGTAGCTGCTCAAAAGAAGCTCTTCGGAGAAAGTTACTGCTAGATACAAACAATTGCGATTCGGATAAAACAAGCATCTCCGCATGAATTTTTAGCATAAAAAAATTACTTGAATCAAATAAAATTCACAGAACGCAAAAAGAAAAGGGCATAGGTTGGGGTGGGAGGAAATCAACTCGAGGTGGATGATAAAAGAGGAGATAAAAAAAGAACAGAAAATAGATCAATTTGACGTCAAGTTGAAGTATGATTTTCAAGGAAAATGATTGCATTTCTCTAGACATGTTCAAATATAGGCTTGTCTTTAACAGAAGCCATTTGCCTTATGAATGTGTACTAAAAACCTTTCCATGGTTGTACTCTGTACGTCAATGAAGAATGCCATGTAATTTCGTGTGGATACACACATGCATAAGCACTTTAGAAACAACAAATAGTCACAAAAACTTTGGTTTTTTTTTATTTTTATTTTTTTTTATTTTATTTTGGCTTTCTTATCTTTATATATTCAATATGAGCCATATACCTTCTCAGGATAGAACATCACCTACAGATTTATCTAACAACCAAGATACTAGTAAGACTTGGCAAAATAATCAACATGTAAATATATAAATAAAACTATATATTATATCGATGCTTATTCGGAATATATGCATAGTATTCTTCTGTTTCTACTTTTCAACCCTATAATGATAATAGTGGTGCCAATTACAGCAGCCAAACATTCATTCGACCACCTACCGGAAGTAAAGCTATTCCGATTATTAACCCCAATAACAGAGAAGTGATTCAACCTCCAACCAAAGAACCTGATCAAGAAACTTCTTGCCCAGTCAAGATGGCTGACACTAAGGTTTTGTTAAACTGACATATAAAAGTGCACGAGTATTAATGATGTGAACTATTTAGGAAGCAGAGAAAGAGGGCGAAAAAGAAAATAATGTAAAAGAAGAAAAAAGCAAAGTGAATAAGGATATAAAAGACCAAACTGAAGCCAAGGAAATTGAAGAAAAAAAAGTAAAAGACGTCGAGGAAAAGGGATTGGAAGGATCTGAAGAAGTGAAAAAGGATGTACAAGCAGAAAAGAAAGGCGAGGACGTGAAGGAAGAAGAGAAGGATAATGTTATCAAGGAAGAAAGCAACATTAAAGCAACAGATGAAACCCAACCCAAAGTATCCGCCAAGGAAGGATCAAGCCCAGAGACTACCTCAAGAACCGAAGGCAAGGGTGATCGAGTAGTTTACGAAATTGCCTTTATGATGCAATTCAAAGATACCTGCAAAGCACTTCCAGCCGGAGCCAATCTAGTACCCTTTGAAGACATGAATGCCGAAAAACCTACCGGCCGCAGCATGTCACGTCGCCAAACCTCTGAACGCGGTCGTGGACGCGGCTTGGCGGGTGAGGCCATGCTTCGCAGCGGATCGGGTCGTCGTCGTCAAGACAGCTCACAGGGTATGGAGCGTTCGGGATCCAGTCGAAATCGTAGCAGTCGTGGGGGTAAATTGCGCCGGGCACCGAAAGATCAAGAGGGTGGTAGTACACCAAGCACACCACTGGAAGAGGTAGCACCTTTGATTAAGAACGAAAACCGCTGGGTGCCCAAGGTTCAAACGACTGAGGCAGGGCCTAAAGAAGAAGAAGAGCTTGTGTCTCAAGAGATGATTATTCGCAAAGTCAAGTCGCTTTTGAACAAACTCACTTTGGAAAAATTTGAATCCATCTCCAGTCAGATCTGGGATTATGTCAAGCAAGCCGAAAAGGAAGAGGATGCGGTTTCCTTAAAGACAGTCATCGACCTTATTTTTGATAAGGCCTGTGATGAACCCGCGTTTGCCGTCATGTGGGCTCAGTTGGCCATGAAACTTTATGAACTGACAGCAGCCAATGAGAACATCAAGAATGTCAATATATTGGATGAAAAGACCAAGAAGCCTGTCTGTGGTGGCCCACTGTATCGTAAATATCTCTTGATTCGTTGTCAGTCTGACTTTTATAAAGGTTGGAAGAGTGATATTCCCAAGCTGGATGAAAATGACCCCAACGTGATGCTGACAGACGAATATTATGCTGCTGTCAAGGCCAAACGTCGTGGCCTGGGTCTGGTCCAGTTCATTGGTGAATTGTATAAGCTTCGTATGTTGAGTAATAATGTGATGAAGGAATGTCTGCGAAGGTTGTGCAGTAATGTCGAAACACCAGAAGATGAAGAGACTGAGACGATGTGTAAACTGATTACGACAGTCGGTAAAACATTTGAGTCGAATGATATTAACAATAGACAGTGGCTTGATGTTTGCTTTACGAGAATGAAAGAAATGTATGAAAGCAAGACACTGAGTTCTAGAGTTAAATTTATGATTTTGGTAAGATTCACATCTTCTTTTATATACAGTCTTCCTCAACTCATAACATGTAGGATGTGATGGATCTCCGCAAGAGTCGATGGACGCTCACACGTGGAGGAGCACAAGCTGGACCCAAGACGATTGCACAAATCCATCAAGAGGTCAAGAAAGCAAATGAAGAAAAAGAAAAAGAAACTATGAAACGCTCTGGCAGCTCCCGTAGTTTTGGCTCCCCTATCTCTCGTCAGGGATCCTCAAGAAGCACATCGAATCTCAGTAGATAAACACATAATAGCAGCATGATTTTGTATTAAAAAAATTGATTAAAAGCATCATTATTTAAACCCATTCTTGTCAATATTACAATAATTCCTGTGTGTTTATTAAACGTGTATAAGGTCAAGTAGAAGGGAAGGGAATCTAAGTCTGTTTTGATCTGAATTTTAATAAAGGCGCCAAAATTTCTAAAGGTCCAGCCTTTTTCAGAAATTCATGCTATAAACCAGTGAGTTTTTTTTTTTTTTTTTTTTTTTTTTGGTATCAAAAATTGATTTACCTTTAGCAATTCTGCTGAATTTGCACGAGATCGTACATCGACACAAAGACAAACAGCCAAAAATGATTTCAGTTCGGTTGATAGTCTTTCTGGATGTTTCAGAGTAGGCGTTCCATTGGTTGCAATTAAATACAGTGCCTTGAGCGGCTCTTCATCCAAATAGGGTGGTTCATTCTCAATCATCTCAATGGCCATGATGCCCAGTGACCATATGTCGACCTTGGCCCCATATTCCTTTTGCTTGACAACTTCGGGTGCCATCCAATAAGGCGTACCGATCATGGTCGCTCGTTTGCGTTTTTGGTCCGTGAGTTTAGCACAGAATCCAAAGTCGCTGATCTTGACATGGCCATGAGCGTTCAAGAGGATATTGTCGGATTTGATATCGCGATGAATGATGTTTTGTGAATGTAAATGATGAAGGCCGTGTATGGACTATATAAACAATGAGTCTAGATTATATCACCTTTTCAATTTACCTCAAGGCAAACTGTGGCTATTTGCTGTTCTGTCATTGTGCTGTTATTATCAATCACATCAGTCAACGCGCCTCCTTCCATATACTCCATCACCACCCAAAGAACGTTATTTCCAATAAGAAAGGAATCCAGATAATTCACAATGTTGGGATGCTGTGACTCTTTCATCACTAGGATTTCGTTCACAATCAGCTCTTTACGAGGTTGACTGCTCAGATCCATTTGCTTGACGGCAACTTTTGTATTGGTGGCTAATGAAAGAGCTACAAACACTGAGCCGGAAGCACTAGAGACATCTATCAATATCTGCGCAACACACATAAAGTCATCACTTACCCTTGACCGACTCTTTTTACCTTTTTGTAGCATTCACCAGGGTTCCCTTTGGAAACAACAGAGCCTAAAGAAAATGATGAATAACTAGGTCGAGGCACAAGCAGAACTTACGAAGTTTCTCCATGATTTGTGCTTCCGTCATCGTACTGATTCTTTGCTCCACCTTTTTTTTTGAAGAGACCTGAGCCGCTGCCTTTTCTCTTTCTCGAAGGATACGTTCTCGCTCTCGTTCCCTTTCCATATCAATCAGCTCCTTGTTGGTAGGCATATCGGGTAGTTTTTTATTTAAAGCAAGTTTTGTCTCCAGCCATTGATCCAATTGACCCTCCTTGGCTGAAATTTCATCTTTTGCGGGTGATGTCACCTTTGCCAACAGATCAGTCAATCAACCTTCCCCCCCCCCCTTTTTTTTTTTTTTCTCTTCTAGTATTTACCTTTTGCTGACTGGACTCATTTGGATGTGGCTCGGGTGGAGGAGGTGGAGCAGGCCGTGGGGTAGGTGCTGTCTTTCGTGGTAACTTGACTGTTGGCTTCTCTGTTTGTTGTTGCATCTCCTTTGCCCAATTCAATCCGCTCATACGTTCAACAGCACCTTGAAGTTCTGACGTACCATACTCTTCTTCTTCTCGTTTTGTCTGTTCTGCATAAAACTCGAGTACGTCCAATACGGCTTGTGGATTTTTAGCGGCATCTTCGGCTGTAATGGCTGAGCCTTTCAGTAATCGAGTCCATTGATCAGGGAGTCCCTATCCTATCGGTTACTCTCTCTCACCCTCTCTCTCTCTACACCTCTTTTCTTACAGTGAAAGCACCCGTGATGGGGTCAAAGCCGACATGAACTTTATGTTCAAAATTAGTTGGACCTGAGGTACCCACAGAAGATCTCTATGGAACGCATTAGCACTCAACAGACATGTTTATACCATCATAGTTTACATTATATATTTCGTCCATCCAACCATAAAGTTCTTCATCACTTTTACAAGCAATGTAATAAGTTTTATCTTTTGCAGTGATCTCAAAACAATAGGGTTTCAAATCAATTCTAGTCACTGATCCAATCTCTTTTAAAAATAATAAACCAATACACTGTCCAGCCTATAAACCAAAGGTGTGAGTGTAAAAAAAAAAAAGGAGTGGAGGGTGCTTTCGAGTTGTCTTACTTCGTTGCGGTGAAAAGTAAGTGATTGGTCTCTTAACACACAATATCTTTTAGACCATATCCAAGCTCTCAATCCTTCTTCTTTTAAAGAAAGATAACCTTCTTTGATAATAACGTCAGGCATCGATGAAAATAAAAAGAAGGAGAAAAGGAAGAGGGAGAAATCAATAAATGGGCCACTTTGTCGGTGTTCCAGTGTAGTGTAACATAGAAACATGATTTAAACAGATGTTTTTGTTGTTGTCTATTGTTGTAGGATCACCCTGCATCGCATTAGACAAAACACAAAGTGAACAATGATGAATGGGTTTCTTGTTTGTGTATGTGCGAGCATTGAAAATATCGCCTGATGTCCCTTTAAAAATACCCATCATATTTTAATTAATAGACATCATTTATTCACAGACGAAAGGACAGACAACTTATTTTCTCCTATGCAAATAATTCAAGACCAATACAGATTTTTAATTACGACGGCTAAAGTCTTTTACAGTAAATCAGCCGAATGATATTATTCTGATGATAAAAGACAAGAATAAAAATTGTTTTTCTTAATATAAATCATTCTAAATTGTGTGTGTGCGAATATACGGAATTTATTTTAGATTTTTTGGTAATTTTTAATTGCTAAATAATTAGATGATTCAGGAAAAAAAAGAAAAAAAGGCAAATTATAGAACTCAGAAAGTGCAGCCATGTGTATCGATTGATATACACATTATATTTGGAAGGGATCAATTATCATGATTGAACAAAGTACACTGGATCCACAGGTACCGAATCAAGTAATTTCTCCTAATTGTAAAGAGAGTACCCTGATTGACTCTTTACCTGGTAATAAATTCTACTTCCAATTGAGGAAGTACTCATTAGAATTTACCATTACTTTGATTAACTCAAAAATCTATATAAATAAGCTACAGAATAAGTTGTTTTATGTTATCATTCAAATCATGTTGAACCAATTGACTCTCTTCTTTTTCTTTCTCCAATGGCTATTGATCCAAGCTCGTCCAGTCAGTAGCAATTCCAGCGAGTTGATCAAAGGGAAATATTTTGATCGGGTGGTGATTATTGTATTTGAAAATCAAGATTATGATGTGGCAGCCAAGGACAAATATCTCTCTACTTTGACGTCTAAATATAAGGGAATGGCCCTTACCAACTATTTGGCTACTACCCATCCTTCTCAGCCCAATTATGTAAGTTGAAGTATTTTAGGAATGACATGATGATTAACAATTCAATAGATTGCCATGATCAGTGGATCCACTAAAGGAACAAATGAAGATGATGAATCCAATATCAACAGAAAGACCATCGTTGACTTGCTGGAAGCCAAAGGTATCTCATGGAAAACGTATCAAGAAGATTATCCAGGTATGATGTTGGATCAAACCGAATGATTCTTTATTGACATATGTTTAAAGGCAACTGTAATAAAAAGATGGATATTAAAGGTTATGCACGTAAACATAATCCATTCATTTCATTCAAGAATATTCAAAGCAGCAAATCAAGATGTGCAAACATTGTAAACTCAAAGCAATTGGATAAGGACATTAAGGATAACAGTGTGCCTCAGTTTGTGTTCTACACTCCTAATGTAAATCGTCATAATACGTGCCATCTGTAGACTAATATGAATATAGATTGATAATGATGCTCATGATACAAATATGGCTTATGGATCAAGATGGTTAAAGAAATTCTTGTCGAATCGAATCAACAAGAAGGCATTCAATAAGAATACAATGTTTGTGGTTACTTTTGATGAAGACGATGGTGCTTCTGATAACAACAAAGTACTCACTCTCTTGTTTGGTCCTGATTTCCATCCTTCAAATAAGAAAAAGAAGGATAAGACAAGATACAATCATTATTCTTTGCTTAGAACTATCGAAGACAATGTAAGTTTCAGATGAATTGTAAAAAATTAAGTTGACAATTTTGTTGTATAGTGGAACCTTGGTAACTTGGGTCAGCATGATAAAAATGCTAAAAAGATTAAAATATAAAATAAAAAATGACTTTTATAACCAATATTTGCTTTTTATTTTACACGTAAAAGAAAGATGGTTGTCATCTAAATCTTTCAACATTTATACACAATAAATAAATACTTTCTTAATTCTTGCCAACATTTTCAGGTCGAAGTTGACGAACCGTTTTACCCGTTCTCCAGATTTCAGACTCACGGATTTCACGTAATTCCTCTTCGAGCTTTTCACGATAATCAGGTTGAGAGTTACGATCCAAAGAACGAGCGGTTTCGGATCCATCACGGACAGATTGATACAGTTTTTCAAACACGGGCTTGGAGGCGTTGTGGAAAGGCTTCCACCAATCAAGAGCACCACGCATGGCTGTTGTTGAACAGTTGGAATACATCCAGTCCATACCACGTTCACCGATCAAGGGGTAAAGAGATTGTGTAGCTTCTTCGACCGTTTCATTGAAGGCTTCTGAGGGAGAGTGACCATTGGCACGTAAAACTTCGTATTGAGCTTGGAATAAACCTTGAATGGCACCCATCAAAACACCACGTTCACCAAACAAGTCAGAGTAGACTTCTTTTTCAAAGGTAGTTTCGTACATGTAACCGGAACCGATACCGATACCCAAGGCAACCGTTCTTTCCTTGGCCTTACCACTGGCATCTTGGTAGACAGCAAAGGAAGAGTTGATACCACGACCTTCTTGGAAGAGACGACGGACTGTGAAACCGGAACCCTTGGGTGCAACAAGAACAACATCGACACCTAAATAGCTCATCAGTCTCTGTCTCACTCTCACTCACTCACTTTTTTTCTTACCTTCAGGAGGAACAATGTTAGTTTGATCCTTGTAGACAATAGAGAAACCATGAGAAAAGTAAAGGGTCTTTCCAGGCGTAATCAAGGGCTTCATTTGAGGCCAGATTTCCTTTTGATAGGCATCGGACAAGAGGTTCATGACAACAGTACCTTTGTCGACAGCATCAAGCACAGGAAACAAGTTCTTGCCGGGAACCCAACCTTCATCAATAGCTTGTTGGTAAGTCTTGCCTTCACGTTGACCGATGATCACATTCACTCCGTTATCACGCAAGTTCAATGCTTGACCACGGCCTTGAGGACCGTAACCGAGAACGGCGATGGTGTCATCCTTAAAGGTTTCGAGTAACTTTTCTTTGGGAACATCCGAACGTTCATAGACAGTTTCTTGAGTTCCACCAAAATCCAAAGTCTTTAAACCACGGATTTGAGTTGTCATCTATTCAAACCGGTCAATCATTGTTGGGTCTATTTATCTTTTTGTTACCATTGGCTTGACAGCAGTAGGAGCACGTCTCATGGCCATCACGGACATGGATCTGATTGAAGGACGAGAAGCACGAGTGGCAGTACGAAGAGCGGTAGTGAAAAGACGAGAAGCCATGGTTGTTGTTGAAAAAGAAAAAGGTAAATCAGTGGTTTTTTTTTTTTATATCCAACTTATAATTCATATTATCCAATCAAATTCAGTTCATTTTTATCAATCATCAATGCATAATGTGTATCCATGCGCTTTGATTGGTGTGAGTCATTACAAGTGGTATGAAGTTTAGTCCTGATCGATCATTCGTCACTGACATTGAAAATGTTGACTGCATATTCTTTTCATTGGATCTTTCAATCTGTGTGCATACTGTCTACTGAAGAAAGATGTGAGCTGTAACAAGTAAAAAAAAAGGAAATAAAAAAAAAAAGAGCTAGAATACAAAAAGTAGAGTATTTGATCGTTTCAAAGTGACTTACTGTGAACTTGTATCAAAAAAGCTTAACTGGAAGATAGAAGGGGAGAGAAGGGAATTTAAGCGCAAACTGAAGAAAAAGATGCTTGGTTTGTCACTGAAAAAGCCTTCGATGAAAGAAAGCGCTTGTAGATTATTTCCGAGACAAAAGCAATTTTCGATCAACTTTTGCTGTATTTGTACAATTAAAAACCTTTAATCAACAGTCCATGATCTATGTTGCTTGACTCACTAGAAATTATCTTTGGATAAAATACAAGAAATTTCTGTCCTGTTTGGGAGCTTATTTTAGACATGTAAAAGTATATTTATTCTATTTCTATATTTTATGAACAAATCTGAATATTCCAATCTTTTAAAAGCCAGAGAAAAAAAATACCCCATCAAACAATTCGTTAGTACGTCTGCAAATGGAAATTTAGTTAGAGTTGACTCGGTAACTTGGATCGAGTTCTGCAATGCTTTTACAGGCAATAGTTCCAGTCTGCACAAAATATAAAAAAATGCAATCTTTTTTTTTTTTGCACTTTTCAAAAACAACAAGTAGGAAAGAGGGGTACCTTATGCAATTTTATTGTTGGGTAAAAAAAAAGGAGAAAAAGAATGGGTAATAAAAAGGTACAGACAGTTTACTATGGAACAGTTAATAACACATAGAGTCTCAGTTATATAAAAACTTACAAAGCCCACAGAGATCAAGTAATCAGCTAATGCTTCAACAACCTTGGCACAGTTACCAGGTTGAATGCCTTCTTTATAAGTACAAACCAAAAATGCTTGCGTAGTCTTGACGATACAAATACCATCAGCAGCCTTTATTAATCGAGAAGTCAAGTGAGTATCCCTTTCTTTTTCTTTTTATTTTACACTTTATTACCTTTTTACCGTAGATGGAACGTTCATCAGCTTTAATTACAAAGTATTTCTCACCTGCGACGTGAACACCATGAGCAGTGGCATTTTCGGGATTAGCATAACCAGCAATAATTTCTTGAACTTCAGAAGGTTGCAACTAGAAAAAGTTTATTTCTTTTTAGCTTTCGAAAAAAAGGAGGGACACATTCGCGTCATTACCTGGAAACCAGCAGAGGTAGCCCAAACACCACCAGCATGACCATAGATGGCGGCTTGAGATACATTTCCAGTACCAATAAGGTTATTATCAACGTAGGCTTGCCAAGACATGTTTGCGAAAAAAAAGGAGTTTGTTTTCTTTTGAAATAAAAAAGGGAAACAAGAAAAAAGTAGTAAGGAAAAAAAAGAAGTTTTAAAAATCGTCTGTTGTCGGATAATGAAATTGTCACGTGTAAGCAAAGTTCTTTGAATTGATTCAAAAGCAGTAATAAAAGCGTGCTTCAATGCTTATTGAACCTTGAGCATGGTTTATCTACACATGTATTGATTAATATGAATGACGTATCCTATAATAACTCAATCTAAATCTTGTGCAAATAATTTAGTGAGAATGTTATGATCTCAGACGATGCTTTCATATAAATTTGATCCATTTCATAAACTATGAAAACGTTTACAAGATCCACAAATGTAAACATTTAATTTGACGTCTAAACATAATACCATGTGGCATACAAACCTATATGGCACGTCGCTCCGCCTCCTTGAATAAGCAAAAGGATTTCATTTCTCCTTATAGAACATCTAAATTGGTTGAACGCGCTTTTGAATCATACAAACATCTTTATTTTTTATACTCCCTTCCTCAATATTATTATCCAATCGCTAAAAACGTTTGAATTTTTTTGAGAATTAAATAGAGGAATGATGCTGTGGGGTTCATATTTCAATTTGTAAAGATAGATGAATCTTACTTTTTACTGTTGATTTTTGTATATTGTGAAAGCGAATGTTTCTTTAAAAAAGTTTTTATATTTTAAATTGCCACTGGATTCGGTATTGTACACTGCAGTTAAAAAGTAGCAAGAGTTTTTTTTTGGATAAGATTAATATTTAATGGTTACAATGAATAATATTCAACTTTAAAGGACTTGTCTTGTTGCACAAGGCTTGGAGATGCTCTAAAATATGTTTATAGCTGCGCTTTTTTTATTTTCCAGTCATTTCTAATAGTAAAGTCGTAGTTTTAATATTTGATATGGTCCAAAAAGCTTTGCGCCCTAAAATGAAGTCGTACTCACATTTCATGAACCTTGTTTATCTTTACTTGTCGCTTAGTAATTACCATATAAGCGAACAGTTCTTTTTTTTTTCTTTTTTCTTTTTCTTTTATTTACAGTTTATTTTACAGATATTCAAAATGTGTGTACTTTTTTTTTTTTTTTTTTTTTTTTGCATGTTGAAACGGATTCAGCGTATTTGGCAGCTAGTTTCAACATGCTCAATGTATATATACCAACCGTGACAGGCATCATCACCCGCGGATCAAAACGAAGAATTAGCCAACAAGGCAGCTCCGGTTTGATATCTGATGATCCTTCTATCAAGAATGAATGCATTATCGTCGAAGACACTCTTTTCTCTACTATTGTATTAAAAAATAGAGTCAAGCTATAAAAATGATCAAGTGTTGGCTACGTCTATTAAGAAAGGGATGCGAGAAAAGAGAACGAAAAGTTTGGCTTACCAAAGATCAACCTCCAATGATAGCGATGCTGAAGCTGACACGCGTTGAACACGAAGAACGTGGTTCTCAAATTCAAATCCCGATGATCCAAGTTATATCTTCTGACGTTTTATGCCAGAGATTTCATTCATTTAAAAAATTTATGTAAATTCAACGTCATAAGGATTTTTTTATATACCGTCCCTCTACTGCTGAAACAAACTCTCTATTTATATGCTCCAGCCTATCTAGCTTATGGAGACAAAGTGACAAACACGAATGTTAAGCTTAAAACGTATACTGTTACTGTAAAGGATTGTTTACGTTGAATTAAGCATTCTGAAAGCTATTGGGAATTGATGCTTAAACAAAGAATTAGGTCGAAAATAAAATTCAATATATATTTTCTCAGATAGTAATATCATTGAGTGTTAGACAAAAAGATGTAAGATCTAAACTAATTTCCTACTGTGCCCATAAGAAAAACATTTCATCCAGTAAAAATTCCTAGTGTGTCTAATTTGAATGTGTGCATACGTCTAGTTCTCAGTTTCCGATCGGCACATTGGATCAAACAAAAGCCCATGGTTATTTCCGCTATTAATTACGACATTAATAGCAAGACTAATAATCCTCCTAGGATAGATGGTTCTCGCCATAATTCCAGCAATAAACCGTTTGAATTCAAAGCATGGGCGCAAACAGTTAAAAACCAAAAATGAAGCGCCTCATTTCACAATCATTCAAATAATAATAACGATGCTTTTTTGGAAGGTCAAACAGTTTTTCTTCAAACTATTGACAAACATTCCGTTGTTATTGTCGCTTCAGAATTTGATATCTTAAAATTTAAAGATAGAAGTCTTAACCTTGTCCTCAGAGAAAGAAAAATTGGTAGGGCTCATCAGTACTTTGAGCTTAGTTTTGATAATGAAGAAGATAGAATGGAAGCATTGAATAAAGGGGTTTTAATTCTCGATAGAAAAATCAAAATATAAGCAACGATGGATAAAAGCTCGGATGTGATCAGAATTGGGATCACCAATATTCCTTATGAAAAGGATGACAAGTTCATACTTTTAATGATATAGTCATTTGAAAAGCATGGAAGTATTTTGAAAATAGGGCTTCATCATGCAGTGGATAGTGGATGGTTTAACGGCATAGGATATGTTATTCTTGTCAAGGATAAAGTAAAAAATTATGAACCTCTTACACTTCAAATTCCATCTTGGGAACAAGGTTACTACTTATATATTGTCTGGAGTAATATGAAGTCTATTTGCAATCCTTGCCATGTTGACGATCATACAAGAGTTAGTTGTCCAGTTCTCCTTCGTAGAAGAAAAGCCTACTTCATCTGTGAGAGTACTCAACATTTAAAATCCCAATATCCTGATGCCCCTTGGAACCCTAAGAGAAAACAAGTGGCAACCTACCGCTCTAGGTTAATGAACACTAATATAGAATTGACGAACACTGAAAAAGAGGCGCTTTTATTGAACAGTCCTCAAGAAATGGATACGGAAATGTCAGCAGAAGATAACAGTAAACCCGACAGCATATCTGTAACCGAAGAAAAGGTGAATTCCAAGAGTCCATTTTTACTTTAGGTTCAGTAGATGAAGAGAATATTGATCGTAGTAACCTATCTACCCAAAATAATGAAGATTCAAGTCATAAGAAACCGGACAGAAAAGAAGTCACCAAGAGGTTACTGCACCCACTTGTCACATTTAATAGCCTCTCTATGAATATACGGAAACGTAATAACTCTGAAGCATTTACACCTACTTCAGCCGCGGAAAGAGCCAAGAAAAAATCAGCCCTTTTTGATGATAGTTTAGAAGTAGAAGATGTTGCTTTTGAAGACGAATATGATAGAAATAACTTTGTGCCAGAAGGATCATCGCAGCCCTCTACTAACCCAACATATAGTCACTATGAATCATCATAATACTAAGGTCATAAACATGAAGTTCGGCTCAATTAATTGCAGAACAATTTACAACACATTAATACATATATCTGATATCTAAGACAACAGCAATTAAATATATTATTATGTCAAAAAACAAATATACCTCTTCATTCATTTGGCGAAATAACTTAATCACTCAACATGAGGTTTCAAGTTCATCAGATGCTGTGAACCAAGTATTGTGGAATCATTAATCTCAATCAGTCCCAAGATATGGAACTAATTCAACAATCTGATGATCAAAGGTTTTTATTTGTAATGCTCACTTGGTCAGACGAATCTATACAACCTATTTTTATACTAAATCTCTATGCTCCAGCAAGTAATGCAGCCGACAGAAATATCTTTTTTTTCGAGTGTACTTCATCAACTAAACTCCACAGATAGTTCAAATACTATTATTCCAAATCTCTTCATAGCAGGAGACTTTAATTTCTCATTTGACAACAATACTTATCAAAACACTAGACAATCGAACCTCCCACATCACTTTCTGCGGTTTATGCTTTTTCAATTTGATGGCTGTATAGATTACGTGGAAGAAGATATCAGCTACCGACTCACTTTCCGAAGAGCAGATCCATCCACTTGTATAGATTTATATCTGCAAACAAAAATATACACAACAATTTCACTAACTGAAACGTTGAATACATGAGCAAAGAATGGACAGACTATACCCTTTTATCTATAGATTTCACCGTATGAATCTCTTCAACTGGAAAGGGTCTCTGGAGAGCAAACCCAAATTTAGATTACACCACTTCTACTTCAATTTTGGACAAAAAAATTCTTACTTGGACTAATTGTCTAATCAATTTAGATTACTTGCATTCATTTTTAGATGTCTTAAAGATTAATTCAGACAATTTATTATTTTTCATTTAAAGAAAACGAACAAGATGAATTACATCTACAATGAACCATATAAACAAAGTAGCTTTCAAATATAAATCTATTTGTCTTTTAATTGATTTGCAATATGCACTATACCAATATAATTCATATGGAAACTCAAGCTAATTACTTTTTAGATACTTCCATCCATTGCTATTTTAAAGTCAGGGCTTACCATTGTTCTTTAAAAGTGTGTCGCTTTTTCATTTAATTTCTCTTTCTTTTTTATGGATGAAGGCGACGATTTATTTGACGACGACATTTTTAATCAAGATGCTATTGCTGCCATTGATGCACAAGTATATGAGTATACGAGCACACAACAAACCAGCAATGAAAACCAGCCTATTCAACATTATGCATCTCAACCTTCAACTCACGTCAATAATCTAGAAACTGAAAAAGTACAAAAAAAAAAAAAAAAAAAAAAAGGCATGATCTAATTTTATCGTGTGTAGCTGAAACAAACAATAGAAGAATTAAAATTTCAACTCGAGAAACATCAACAAGATTCAACACGTAAAGAAAGGGATTTACAAATACTTCAACAAAAACAAGCCCAACTTGTCTACAATGTGAGGATGAGATCAGAAAACAAGAAAGAGAGAGTGATTAATTGTACGCGTTTTTTGCTAGGCACATGAATTTGATCGATTAAAGAGACAAGTGGCTGTATTAAGAAATAACCAATCTTTTACGAAAAAGAATGTTCTTGGTAGATTATCTCCTGAATGTGAATCAAATCTACCTCGAAAAAAGGCAGCTGTATTTCCAACAAGTTCTTCATCTGCTCGATTAGGATCCTTAACACAAAGTCAAATTGATTTGAATAGATCAGAAGTAAAAGCAACTCAGCAACAGCCACAACAGCAATTTCAACAGCAACCATCACCGCCACCACAGCTTATTAAAGTAGATCCTACAGATTCAGAGCAAGTCGTAAGTACTCGTGTTTACAATGGTGTGAAATAGTCTTTAAAGTCTTTTTTTTTTTTTTTTTTTTTTTTTTTTTTTTTTTTGCAGAATAGTTTGTTAAGGGTCTTGTTAGGACCTGTATTTCAGCAGTGGAACATCCAACATCATGAAAACAGACGTGATTTTACAATGTCTCTTTCACCAAAACTTTTAAAAGAATTTAGTATTAAATTCGCAAAGCAAATCATTCCAACAGCAGATAATGAAGCAAAGGAAAGATTATCACTTTTGGCATTTGATTTGGCAGAATATATTATTAAATGCGAATCTGCAAGTGGAACTATACCACAGATCTTGAACACTTTGAGTGGGTGTTTAAACATTTGCCTTCAAGAAAAGTTGGCAAGTATCCAATACAGAGGAATAATGTAAAAAAAAAGGAAATAGGAGATACTGATTCAATTTACAAATAGTTTGCTAGTTTGGGAAACATCTCTTCTATCATATTCACCTTGACTTCAAAATTTGTTGATGACACAGCTTATTATTTATATAAAGATTTAATATTAGGCAGTACATCCATCCTGCACAAGTTATCACAGGCATTGGATTTATATTGCTTTTATGACAAGCCGCTGATGCAAGTGATACAAGATAATCCAGACATTGCCGATAGATCCTATACAGAGATCATGGCTATTTGTGATCAATACAACACAACACCAGTAGAAATAACCAGTGATTTAAACAGGAAACGTAAGCCAGAATTTGCAGAGGAAACAGTGCTTAATTTGCTACGGACTTTTTCAATCATTGTTCATGAAACAGATGATACACCACTGTAAAGTAATACAATCGGAATATTTGCAGAGAGATTAATTTCTTTATAGTTTACCATTGATTGGACAGGAAGGGTTTATCCAACTTTTATCTTCAGAGACGCCTATCAACATCATTGAGGAATGCCTGATGCTCATACAATCAATAGATATGATTAAAAGAAAGGAAGAAGTGATGCCACTTGCCAATAAATTAGCGGATTTGGTTTCTACTCAACAAGGGAGTTATACCACTCATCAAGTAATTAAGATGAACATACAAAGTATAAAAAAAAACGCAATTTCTCATTTTTATTTCACATATAGTGGCATCGAGTAAGACGAATGTCACTGAATTGTTTGTACGACATGACCAAGGCAGGCATTCAATTAAAAAAGAATGTAAAATTAAAAAAAGAAAAAGTAATGGAAAAGACAACTTACATTTTACCCTAGATCTTGGAGAAATTGGTGCGTACTGCGGAGGATGTTATAACCTATTCAGGTATTCCAACAACGCTCGTGGCGCATGAAGAAGTGTAAGTAAAACTCAATCTTTCCCTTGTTTCTATCCTAATGATGTTGATTAGTGATCGAATATTTTATTTCATTTTTAAAATATTACTGTTGACTCTAATGGAATATCCCGAAGTGATTAATGAAAAATACAGCAAGGAATTTGAGAAATTTATTAAAAAAGTGGGTGACTTTCTCGATGAAAAGTATTATGGTAATATTTATTATGGTTGTTATATATAAAAAAGCTAACGTATTTGTATAGCTTATAATGTGTTTCAAGCGTTGGAAAGGCACATGTCTCAGAATATAGTTTAAGAAGAAACACCAAATGAGTCAATAAGCATTGCATTAATAATATTAACCCATTCTTGAGCATTTTTTCTATCTTCAAATGTATATGATTTTTCAGGCTATTTTTTCCCATCCAGAGAATATTAGCTATAATTTATAATAAATAACACTATAATGGTACTTACGGTATGTATACAAAATAAAGATTTCCCTTTTAATTCGGGTAGTAGTTGGGAAGTCCAAGGTATTTCACACCTTAGATTACCATCCAATTTATCCTTTTCTGTACCTTGATCAAGATAAAGCAACCTTGGTCTATTGGTTAATATCAAATTTCTCTTTCTTGAAAACAATCCTCTTCGTCGTATCACCCTGCCTGATTTAATGATAGATTCATTTGGATAAAGATGTGGTATCCTTTTTTGCTTTATTATTATATAATATGAATACATTGTATATTACTATTTTTACTTACCATAATGGATGGGATTGTTCCCCTAATCTTTCGCCGATCGCATGTTTATCGTCCTTTGAGAGATGTGTAAAAGAAGATTGCTGACTGGGCGGTAACTTGGGTTTTGGTGAAACGGAAGAAACAGAGGAAGGATATGAATCCATACGTCTTTCTACTGTTAAATGATCACCAAATGGATCCTCTTGAAACCAGACATCATCTTGTTCTACTGGTGGTGGATTCCTCCTCAAGTCCTCCATCATTTTTTCCTTTAATGTTGAAGGTGCAGTAGATTCAAAGATGCCTTCCCAATCAACACCTTCAAAGAAGGTATGCGATTTAATGGCCTCGATACTTAATCGCTCTGCGGGATTAGAAACCAGCAGATGCTGAATCAAATCCTTGGCTGCAGGTGGGAATTCGTTGGGTATTGTGTATTCTAAATTTTTAATCTTTTGAAATATTAAATAATCTGTGGTTGCCTTGAAGGGTGATTTTCCAGACAGCATTTGATAAATGACGCATCCAAATGCCCAATAATCAGCTCTAAAGTAAAAAATGTAAGCAAAACGAGACATGACAGTGTATTCTTTACTCTTTTGATACTGGTTCACTTGCAAGTAATTCTGGTGAAACATATTCTGCTGTTCCTACAAATGATCTTGATCCAACAATGTTGTTTTCTTCTTCTGTAGCTTCACCAGATGATAATATCTTTGCAGATCCAAAATCAGTCAATTTGATATGCATATTATCATCTATTAATATACTACATATTTGGTGTAAGTCATGTATCCCATTCTCCCTTTACTTGTTTTACAAACTTACTTTTCAGGTTTGATATCTCTATGATAATATTATGTTATTAGAATCACAGCAACTATTATTATCGTTGCTATTACCTGTGAATAACCCCTTGTTTATGAACATGCTCAATTGCTAATAATATTTCTGCTGCATAAAACTGCGCTGTCTTTAGATCAAAAGGTGCAAGCTAAAACATTGTTACTTTAGTACAGTGATCACCATAATGTCAAATGGACATTTACTCTTCTAATAAAACTGTATAATTCACCATTCTTTGCTAAATCCAATACAAAATCTATATCATTATCAGAAAAACAGAAAATACATTAAACACATCTTGCTTTTCTCTTACATAAACTACGATTGTCTTTAAAAGTCCAATATAATTTAACAATTCCCGGATGATTCATTTTGCTGAGCGCATCTCGTTCAATCATTACATATTTAACTTTATTGTTTTTCACAATATGTGCTTTATCCAGTCGCTTTACTGCATATAATTTCCCACTCTTCTTGTCTCTTCCAACAAGAACCTAATTTCGATAATTAAAAAAAGAACAATAAACAAAGGACTTTCTGTCGTACAGTTGAATAAGATCCTTCACCTATAATGTCTCCATATTCAAAATCAGTAACAATACGTCTGTGATGGTGTAAAGGATCTTCTACTGATAATTCTGAATTAAGAATTGGTGAAATTGGTGTTTCTATCATTAAGAAAGCAGAAGAAGAAGTAAGACTAGCAAATCTGAATTTTAAACAGGTAAAATAAAATGAGATCAATTACTTTAAATGGCTATATTGTGCACACTGTATATTGAAATAATAAAGTGCAAGAGGTAGCTTCAGCTGTAATTTGAACAAATATATAAGAGAAGAAAGAAAAAGAGAGAGAGAGAGACCGAAAGAGTTCCTTATGATTAGAACTTGTTCTAGACTCGAGTATTTAAAAACGTCATACTAGTTCGAATGCTTATGATTGTTCTATAAATCGCTCAAAAATCTGATTTCCTATAATATTGTCGATCAACGATAACACTCCCCCCCCCCCTCTTTAGTTTTATAAAGATAGCTCGTGCATAATAAAGTTGGAATATTTCACATGTAAAGTTATTTATTTAATATGTTAAATTTATATTCCCATTTACAGCACTTAAAGAAACTGAGTTTTTAGTTTGCTCATGATCACCATAGTAACCGCTAGTTAACCCGAATGACCTATGGGTTACATGAATTGCTTCCCTATCACCTTTGACGACTTTTCTGCCATTGATTGAGCTAAGTTTGAATTGACTATCAAAATCACTGGGCTTCATGTAAAAAGTAAGTGTCTATGTACACACAGAGCGAATTGCTATTATTTACCAATTGAACATTAATATGGCCATTAGCAGAACTGACAGTGATTTTGGTACCTTCTTGTTGAATAATTTCTTTAATGACAAGTTCAGTTGAACCGTTGGCTGTACTAATATTAACATCATCAGATAAAGATACAATTGTACCCTTGATAGATGAATTAGCGCCAGAAAGGGAAATACTACCAGAAGTGATACCCTAAACATAGAACAATTAGTTTGCAAAAGTATCTTTTTTTCGTCCTACCTTTTTAAATTCAAATCGACCATTGGCAGTATTTAAAGAAAGTTCTTTAAAGACTAGACCTTCTCCAAGATTATAGCTATTGTCAGCAAGAGACATGTAAAGACCTTCTAAAGCAGATGCATCGGGCACTTTGATAGTGATTTCAATCTTTGCACAGCCTTCATAGGAAATCGATTTCTCAGTCTAAATGAAAAAAAAAGGTGAATATTTCAAAAAGCCTTCCTCCCCCCCTTTTTTTTGCGCATGAGAAAGCTTACGTTCAGGTATATAGCATAAACATCATCTTCAATTGTTTGTTCAATATCAAATGAATCTTGCAAATCATCTTTACTAAGTTTGACATCCACATTTACAGTGATATCAGACAAGCTTTTGTCCACAACTACGGTGGTACTACCTCTCTGTCCCAGAAGAAAATATCAGAGTTCATGTTGTACAACAATCCCTGGTACTTACCATAAGACTCAATTGTCTGCCATTTCCATGCTGTTTGTGTTTGATACTTAATTTCCGATAATCCTCAGGTTTAAACGAAAAAGAAGAAACACCATCATAAGGAATGGTGGGTTCTTTTGTACAACCATACACACTTGTAACATCCATATCATTTGACTACATTTACTGAGTAAGCATCATTCCTTTAATCGGCACAGCCACTTTGTTACCTTGTTTGTATGAGCAATATGATTATTCCAGTGTGGATGCTCATCGCGTCGAAGCATGTAAAAGATCAAACATACAAGGAAAGCATAAGCAGCCACCTTAAACGAACGTCTCTTGGCCTTTTTTAATTTTTTTTGACAATCATATCGTTCACAAGGTTGCTCATCTGCCATTGTAGTGGGAAGCAAAGATTGCTTTTCTTGATAGTTCATTTTTGTTTGGGTTTGGAATAAAAAAAAGATATTCGTCTTTTTATACCTTTTAGAGCTTGTATTACGTAAGATCTTGGCCAAGTTGCCAAGTTGCATGGCAAAAGAAAAAAAATAACTTGTTTGAAAAAAAAAAAACATCAGTTCATTTGCATAATTCAATTAGTTAATATAGGGCTTTCGATATTCTTTTGGATTAAAAATATCACCTCTGTTATAACTTATAATGCCTAGTTTTACACTGAACATGAATTATTGGCAATACTTAGTCTTGGAAGGGGTCTCGGCGGCGCAGTTTTATGTAACCTGAAAAGTTTAGATAAAGTATATCATTTCAATCTTTATTATATGTATGCATAAATTATGTGTTTTTGTTTTATTATAACGAGAATTCATTATTGCAATCTGCGTTTCTTGATGATATGCTCAGCTTGCTCATGTAGCTCTGCTACTCTTCCAGCCAAAGATATATACATGCGCTTCTGTCCAATCATGACTTGCGATAACAGCTTTGGTGTCACTTCAGTCTTCTTTTTCCCAAGAGACGCAACTGCTTCCTCAACGAGCACCATCCTGTTTGAAAGACTGCAGATTCTTTGTTCCATACTTTTTACTGCATCTTTAAAGAATTGCCAGTTCTCAAGGGCACCTCGATGCCATTGGGCTTGTTCAGATAAGACGACACTACTTGCAGCATGTATGCTAAGTCGTTGATATGAACAATGATCGATGAGTTGGTCCAGTGAGCGATCTTGTATCTCAAGCTTTTTGTATAAAATGTCAGCTTCCTTTTTCAACAAAAAAAAAGTTAAACACACAATTAAGAAAGAATGAAAACATAAACATACAACATTGGCATTATCTGTCTTTGTTTGAATATTTTTGATCATAGGCATATGGAGCGAATGAAGTTGTTCATTAATCTTGTTTTGCTTATCTCGTTGCTGATTAATAAAGTACTGCAATTGTGTAATCTCACATCTGACTGTCTCTGGAAGCTCCCATAGTCGAGTTGCATATGAAACTTGAGTAGGGTCAATGATTTCAGTTTTTAAAGTGGTAAGTGTAAATGATGATTCGCTATCAAAAGTACATTAAGCAATTATATTAGCTTCTTTTTTTTAGTGATTAACCGAAAGTCATTTTTGGGAATAGGCTTAAGTGAGAGAACGGATGTGCTCTGATCGCTTTCATTTGTTTTACTAAATGCAATAGCTGTGGATACAGGTTTTTCGACTTCTTTACTGGTATCTAACATCACCATGGTAGAGGCAGTAACCTTCATAGATGAGCTACCTTTTACACTAGAAACCCTTATTGTTTCATCAGGACTGCTGATCGTAGATGTCTTCTTGATACCAATTGATTTTTTCATAGTTGCAGGTGGTGTGCCAAACACAATTGTGCCTGCGTCTGCAGTATGCTCTCTGAAATGGGTGACAGGCTCCTTGGAAAGGCTAAAAGTAAATGGTGTGGGGAGATCATTTGAAGCGGTTCCAAAGGTGGGCAATGAAAGCTTTGAGTTCACTAGCGACAGAGATTTTTGAACAGGAGACTCTGATTGAATGTCAAACTGATTGTTTTTTAGTACAATAGGAGAACCAGAATGTCGGACTGAGGAAGGTAAAGAGATGTTAAAAGTAAATGGCTTATTGATAGAAGAGGCTTCAAAAGAAAACATTTTAGGTAGGGCTTGATAGGGTGCACCTTGGTTAATAGCTTCAGTGCCTGTATTTAAAAAATAATGTTGTGGTATGACACGAAAACGCAGCAATTTTTTTTTATTTACTTGGTGCGTTAAAAATGTTTTGTGCTTGATTTCCAAATGATGAAGACCAATATGTTGAAGGTTTTCCAGTACTATCTAAAGAAGTGGTCGTCTCTTTTCTTTTCAAGCGACGTTTAGGAATAGCGATCTTGCGATCTGAATGAACATTGAATTTACTATAAATAAAAGTATTACAATAACGCAAGCATATGTGTTAAAATTCATACTGTCCCATAAATATTTTCAAAACTTAATTCCTAATGAATTTATATGCTAAATAAAATAAAAAGCTAGAGAATGAAAGAAAAGAATCAAATATGATGCTGTTTATGTAAAAAAAATTATGCCCGCTAGTTAGTAACACGAACAAAAAAACGCCATTGTTCAACTATAAAGCATAATTATTAATTGGTGTTTATGTCTTATATGCAATATAAAGTAAAATCAATAGTTTAATTTCACCACGTTACATTTTACCCCTTCTGTAACTCTAACCTCTAAATCCCATTATCAAGCATATCGTCATCATTCTTTCTAGATTTGAGGAAGAATTTGCTTACTACCGTTGCGCTGAACGTTTAATCAATGATTAATTATTTATTTGCTTTATAAAGTGTTTATATTGTAAAATAAATATTAATTGATTTATCTTTTTTAGTTCCTTATAACCCTCAAATAATTTGAATTTTTTTAAAATTTTGATTAGTTTATATTGCATTTGTTATATGTAATATAATACATTTTTCAATAGTAATAGATTACTCTTCATCATTTATAATATGCTTATTGAATATAATGGTATACCATTAGAATCAAAGATAATTTATTTATTTACTTCTAAACTTTGACGTTACACAAATATTTTATTTTTATTCTTTTTTGTTGTCATGTTTTGACATGTCAATAAGATACAGTCTTATTGTTCTGAATTAAATCTTAACAAATAAGTTTGAATAAGAATAGATCATAATAATTATCACTGCTCTGAACAGCCAAGTTTTGTTTTCATCTTAATAGTTGATTATTAACATCAGTTTATAAAATTTTTCTTCTGCCTAATCATATTGGTCGTAACTACTTTTTGTCATCTAATCTCAGGTCCTGCTCAAACTAATGTAAATAACCTTGAAATCTTTCTTTAATAGAAGTATTCGACTTTAGAAATATTGTTCAGTCCTGTTAATTCTTCTTTGTTCTTACTTTTATACTTAAAACACTTTATTTGTTTTCTTTTTATTTGTATAGTTTAATATTTTTAATTTAAATTGGTCCTACACGTCCACCATGTTTTTTTTTCCATTTTTCATCGTCATCAAGATGTTTTTCCAGTCGTTCTTCATCTTCTTTATCTTGTTTTTCCTGTTCTTCTCTTTTTTTATTTTTTGAATATTCTGTTTCATGAAAATATACATCAGGACTACCATTTGCACTAGTAAAGTTCCCTATAACAGCCCAATTTAAATAACCGCCATCTCCAAGGAGTGTAAACCATGTTTCTCTGTCATTAGGAAATGCCAAGACCGTATACTCCCACTGAGCAAATGGAAAATCACCATAATATTCTATTTTCCAGCTATCTATTTCTTCAGAAGTTCTATACTTTACATCGGTTATAATGTAACCAGCAACAGTCTCAGAGCCTTCTCGTTTCCACAATTCCGAAACCGTAGCTTTTGTAAATTCACTTCTACCGTCCTTAGCATCAATCCAATCTCTTATGCTGGGCCAGTAATTATCAACAAAATATCTAAGCGCTGCACCAATCTTAGCACCAGTTTCTCCTGGCTCTTCCGGCCTTCCTAACTTGCTTATCTTAAATCCGTAATTGTCATAACCCATATTTGTTTTAAAAATGAATTTTGCCTTTTAATATTTAAACAGACTTTCTTTATATATATTTAAAAGAATATAGTAATTGCTGAATAAGGAACGCGTTTTTTTTTTATTATTTTTCAATAGTAATACATCGCTCCTTCTTGTCGGAATTTTCCTTAATTGGTTTTTGCCGGTCGACATTTCTCTGATTTTGAATAATTGCAATTTTTCATTTTTATCTTCTTTGATAAAGTTATGTGGAATAGGCGTGTTAATACCTCTCGATTAATAAAACTAACAAATAAGTCAAACGATCAATGAGTCACTTGAACCTCTATTGAGTAAGGACGAGAGAGGGAACCTGTTCAATGCAAACTATGTCTTAGAATATAATAATGCGATTTAGGATCCGAGGTAGTATGGTATAAATTGTAGGCTTTTTATCGTAGATGGCACAAAGTGGTGTTTTTGTAGTATAGATGTATATATGTAGAGCATTAGTAGCAATATAAAATGGTTTAAAACCCAAAATGAGGATGATCGCCGAACTTCTTGTGTGAATTTATACGTAACACACACTACAAATACAAACTCACCATAACTATGTCATCTGGCTCTACTAAGCCAACAAATACTACAGTTCTGATAAGTAATCTCAATCCAGGGGAAAATGAAGACCTGCTTTCAAAGTTTGAAGCTTGTCACAAAACTTTAGCTTGTCCCCAATGTGCAAAAAGAAGAGCCTTTCGCCACAATGGCAGCACTAAGACTGAGCCCCCCCCCCCACAGCCAATTTTTTTGCAGCGATGGCTGTGGCGTCAGCTTTCGAGTTGCAACTATGAGATCAGTTGTCTATTCTTCTCTTTCTACTTCTTCGCAGTTGTCTCCCATAAAGGAAAATTTGAAATTTCCAGAACTTCTACGGAAATTCCAACTCCACATACGGAAGATTTACAAACATTTAAACATGGTTCAACGTCTCACCAGTGAAATTGCAGCCGCCAGATCCGAAATTGAACAATTACACGTCATTAATGCTCAATTTCAAAGCCAATTAAACAAGGATCATGTATCATTTAGCCAATCTGAACCATTTTTGGCAGCGACTTCTCAACTTTCCCTCAATTTTCCTTGGCATAACACTACTTCTACTCCCTGGCGCAATTCTGAATGACTCCAACATATGAAAGAGGATTTATTGCAAATGCAACAACAAAGCCGTCAACAACACCAAGAGACTGTCGCAAGTCTTTTGCAACCAACTTCGGCAAACCAAGGTTTCTAGTACCTTTACCTCCCCACGAAGGCCATAGTGCCGTATCCCGATATACTTTAAACATGATTCAAATTCAATTTACAAGAAATCAGAGTAGTGAACGATTTACAAAGATTTATTACATTCTTTTCTTGTAAATTGAATATGAACCATGTTTAAAATATATTGGGATACGACACCAACTAAAGCGATTCATAACTACCCTGAAGGATGGCTTTGACAAATTCCGTAGCGCGCTGGATCAGGCTTTGTGCCCTGCCGAGATTTGCAATGTACTACATATACATCATCAAATCAAGCCAGTACTAGCATTCCTCAACATCAAATCTGCATACGACGCTGTCAATCTCAGTTTCGTATGGGAGACTCTACATCATTACATCTCACCTCCTATGCTTGGCCGGTTGCGATGTCTTTTTGATGAAGTACAAATCAAAGTCCTTCTCTCTAACGCAACATCCTATCGATTCAGTCCAAAAACTGGTGTACTACAAAGATCTATACTGTTTACATATCTTTACTCAGTATATATCAACCAACTTCCAGCTCAGCTACGTCTTCAAGCTCTCACTCCTAACATTTCGCCATTGGATATGATATCTTCCCTGAACTGCCTACTCTATGCTGCCGATGTACCCCTCATTGCCGAACATTCGAATATGGTTGATCTACTTCAGAAATGTGAATATCACAGTATGCAAATGGGATACGAGTGGAGCCCATCAAAGTATGTAATTTTAGACAGCCACACTGATCCTACTTCATATACAATCACACCAAATAAATTTTCGGACAAAGAAATTTATTGAAATAATTTTAACCTCATAACAAAATAAACTTGTCTTTTTCTCATCCATCAATACATTAAAAAAAAATGTCTGCTCAAATCTCTAAAGACTGCACCCGACCTTTAATTATATCTGAAGATGAAACAAAAGAAAGTAAAGCATGGGGGGTTTTTTATCTTCTTAGAACACATCATACGATTAGAGAGATTGCAGACCTTGTTGGATTGAACAGGTCTACTGTGCAAGACATAAAAACCAAGATTGATGACTATGGCAGCCCTTTACCTCACAAGCAAACAGGTCGTCCATTGAAAATAAATGAAAGAACTGAAAGGCACTTGAACAGGATTATTAGAGAGGATCCTTTTACCTCTTATAAAGAAATAAATGTGGAATTAGCAAAGCTAGATGTTTTTGTCTCTATAGAAACTCTTCGATCGTATGTCGATCGACTTGACTTCAAATCGTACAGAGCAGCCCACAAGCCTAGATTGACTGCAAGACATCGCAAAATTAAGCTTCGCTGGCCGAAGGAAGACCCCAATTGGACCGAAGACCACCAATGGAGAAGCGTAGTTTGGTCTGATGAATCGCGCCTTTGTATGAAAGGCAGTAAATGCGGAAAAAGAGTGCTCAGGAAGGAAGGAGAGCGTTATGACGAAAGAAATATAATGTCCACAGTCAAGTAGGGTGGTGGTGGTGCTATGGTTTGGAGATGTTTTTGGGGAGGAGGTTTCGGACCTTTAGAAATTATTGATACCAGTTCCGTAGACCAAGAAAAATATATCAATATTTTGGCCAATAGGTTCCATCCTTGGTTTACAAATGTCACGGCACATCAGGAGAGGGATTTTATCTTCCAAGAGGATGGTGCTTCCTGTCATACAGGTGGTTATGCTCGATGGTGGAAGGAGACCCACCAAATCAAGGGTTTTGAGTACTGGCCTGCTCAAAGCCCTGATTTGAACCCCATTGAGCATGTTTGGAATACTCTTGAAAGGCGAATTGAAAGAAAAAGATCGTCGATCAAAAACTTGGAGCAATTGAAGGTGGCTCTACGAGAAGAGTGGGAAAGAATGGATGATGAGTTTGCGGACCGATTAGTTCGAAGTATGAAGAGACGGTGTGAAGCAGTTATCAAAACTAAAGGCGGCGCAACAGAATACTGAGAATCATTTTATGAATATATTCTTAAAATAAACATGTGAATCTTTCTTTTCTCAAAACTTGAAATCCCAAGCTTAAGTATACACATATTAATTGGTCTTGAACTTACATGCCATATTTTTTAAATTTTTTGTTTCAATATTTTGTCCGGAAATTTATTTGGTGTGACTGTATACTGTATGGCCAACTGTTTCCTCAGAAAACCATATTTGCAAATCTTGGCGTCCCGTTCAAACAAGGTGGTTACCTCGACCCAAAGGAACTTATTCAGCACAACGCTCGCAAAGCCCTTGCCACGATGAACCTGTTGTCATCTATTGGGATAAATCCATCTGGTTTTTCCAAGATTCTCTCCACTAGATTCTACGCACATATTATTCGTCCACAGCTCGAATACGGAGTGACCATTAATCGATTCACAAGCTCTCAACTTTACACACTTGAAGAAGCGCAAGATGCATGTATCAGAGGGATATACGGCGCTCGTGGTAAAGCTTCTACCAAAGTGACGCTCCACCTGTCCAAACTACCTCCCATGTCCGAACGGGTCAATATCCTACAAGCGTAGTTCCTCTTTAGTTCTCTACTTTTGCCGGAAGCCTCACTGCTCGATTGCCTACTACCATACATACGATGTACTAGAGGTCATCAGTAGTACTTTCTTTCTCGAACCACACTTTGGAAGATGATACCCGCCTCCGGTGATGACTTTTATACCCGCGCATTCAAAGCTTTCAAACGGTAATTCCTGCAGCAAAGCTTAGATAAGCGCCTTACGAACCGTAATTCTAAACCGCTTTCCCATCGTCGTCGTTCTGTGTCTTTCGACCTCATCCTGTGGTTGCCCATGTCAACTTCTGAACATAGTCGCTGTATATTCTGGAGGTTAGGTTGGCTACCTGGTGGCAAGCCGAAACCATGCCCCAGACACCCTGCTCACCATCTCTCGAAGAAACATGTCATTAACTGCATAAACATGCATAGGCGTCTCTTTATGCCTGAAAAAATTCAGGATTCCTTGTCATTCCTTCTGAGTATGCTTCCGTCTCGTCCCTCAGTACCCTCAGGTCTGGCACTCTTTTGATCATAAAGTTGGACTGTTATTTGCTCAATATTGGATGACCTCGGCCAACTTCACTGAGCTGCGACAATCCCAACTACTTATCCACATGGCCAGATGCTTCTTGAATGGATCCAATGATTCCTTTAGCTTATTGATTCTACTCACTGCTTTTCCTTTTACTTTTTTTTTACCCTTGTTACTAAAGAGGTTTTTCCATAGCATTAACTTCTAATCGGATTGAACTGGTCCGGGTGGACATTTATGTTGTTTATTTTATGCACCCAATTGGACTTTAAATAAAAGGTTATGTTTAAACAAAAGGAAGATGATGTTTATTTCTAATAAATATTTGATTATTTATATTATTTATAAATTTGAAGTGCAAACAGGGATTGTTATAAACCATGAGTCATTGATAATGAACATGTGTAGTTCTTCTGTGGGTCATAGCTTGCAACTGCTTGAACTTGAAAGGTAATAAACAAATCTATATAAAGAATAAAAAGATAAGACAAAAGTGCTATCTACAGTATACAGTCATACTATTAATATAAGGATTTTTTGAGTGATCTCGCACGACGTTAAGGAAATTATTAAGGTAAACAAGATAAATGATATACTTTATTAATTTACATTATATTTGCTATATGTAATATAATACATTTTTCAATAGTAATAGATTACTCTTCTATTGAAATGATTAAATCTTTCTTTCTTTTTGGTACTTTCAGATAAGAATGCGTACAAAGTATACTTGTGAAATCTTTCAACTTTTCTTTTTCCTCTACACAAGCTGTTAGCTCTACATATTAAGCCATTTGTAATCTAGCAAACTTGGGGCGTATCTTGTTAGCCAATGTCAACGAAAAGTGACATAGCTACGAATTTTAATAAAGAGTGATTAATATATTCATATTTTACACCCAATCCCTTTCAATATTAACTCTATAAACAACTATGTCATATTAAACTTTTTATTTTATTTTATAAATCATTTTTTTTTAAAAAAAAGAAGCTTTTTCACACAAACTATACAAAAATTAAAATCTTGAAGGCGTCCAAATGCCACCACCGGGCGTCAGCCCAGAATAACCAGGAATAAGAGGATCTTCTAAAGGAAGGGCATTAAAAATGGAGCGTATATTATTATTGTCTGGTATGGAACTATCATCATTATCTTGAGTGACTGGTGTCCAAGCTAGATTAGTGCCAAGGATATGATGAGGGAAGGCGACGTAGGTGATAGGTGCAGGTTTAGGATCTAGATGGATATTGTGCGATTTCAAATAAGCAATTAAATCAGAGAGAGCCTTGGGTAAATCCGTATCAACCTGATGCCTAAAGAAACCAAGACGAATCAGGTCGTTTTGATATTCTACCTTAATATGGTATGTCTCCAGGAAACGACCGGCGATTTCTTGCTGGAATGCATGATCCAAGTTGATGATATTGGGCACATAGAGATGATAAGTCTCAGGAACGATGGTTTCCAGTAGACTGGAGGCATTGGGAATATGGGCTTCAGGACCCAACAAAGTGACGTAGTTACATGCAAGCTCACCGGGAGGCCAGATAACACGGGTGTGCGATCTTTTGGCAATTACCTCAGTGATAAAATCAGCTTGATAGTTATGAATCAGCTCTCGATGAAGTACAAAGGGAATTCGGACCTGTTTGCTTATATAGTTTTTGTCTCGAGGTTGAACAAGTTCCATAACGGCATGACGAAGGTTATCCAAATTAATACCATTCTTCATTGGGGTCCTGGCAACCACATTATCTTCATTGTTATAGTATCCACCTAACGAGGCAAACTCTTCCGTGTTGGAAAATTTCACAAACACACCATATCGTTTCATGATTCGCTGAATATTTTTTCCACCCACACCAATGATGCGCTTATGGTACGATTCGGGTACAAAGAATGAAATTTCAGCGGGAAGTTCTTCCTGAAGTAGCGTCAAACCGTCCAAGGCCTTGGTGAAGCTTGTACTCTCGACCTCAATTAGAAAGTTATAATCATTGATAAAGGGTGAAAACTTAATCTTGGCGCCCGAAGTTCGCATGATCTTGTTGATTTTGCCATTCTTTTTGCCAGAGATAAAATCTTGGTGGTCATTGGAGGATTCGAGTCGGAAGATGGTTTGGGCATGAAGGGTTTGAAGGGACTGCATCTCTTGAAGACGTTGATACACATTACGTATCGCTCTTTCTGAACCAAGGATCTCAATGCACCCTTGTTCGGGTTTGTAGAATACCTCCGAACCAGACACTCGAGAGAGCTCGGATACAAAGACGGTCAAGTGAGATGGGGAATTGAACAGTGCATTGTATAGATCGTCTTGTTCATCATTTCCGTTATTAAAGTAAAAGAAGGCTTCATAAATAGTGCATGTTTGTAAGTTGAGTGCACGTAGTGTACGTTCTGCGTTGACACGGTTCTCTGCATAAACAGTAACACGGGTTTCACCAGAACCTATAGGTGGAAACATCATGTAGGCGCCTACATACAGCAATCATTAAAAAAAAGAAACAGAGTTTAACTTTATAAGTTTACCATTGTCATGCATTATTTTTCGTAATTCATCACGACGATGTAGTAAGAGCCAGTCTATTTTTTTTGAAGATAAATCTATGTCTTTGTGGTACATTGATTTCGCCTATTATTGGATTTTTTTTTAATTTTACTATAAAGAAACCCCTCCCATCCAAGAAGGTTGTTTATGTATACCTTTTGGATTGCAAGTTTATTCAACATGCCTTTGACACGCGTCACTTGTGTTTGTTCACCTGTGATATAAATATCAACTTCTACATCACCTTGTTGATCGAAAGGTGACGGGAAATAAATATTGGTGGACGTTTCTTCAATAATAGGCAATAAACCACCTCTCTTTTTCCCACATATCAGATAGTGTAGCTTCAGTGGTAATTGCAATGTCTCTGTTTTTAAATTTTGCTACAAATGGATTATTGTCGGAAATTGAATAACAAGGCTTTTTAACTTTTTCTTTTACTTTTTCATCTAATAAAACAAGTATACGAACGCGACAGTCTTCCACTTCCTTTGGTGTACCGATGATTTCAATTAGAGTAGGATTATCTGAGACAAGGGAGGAATATTGAATTTTAGGCTGTATTACATTAATCTTGACATTATAAATCTTGAGTAGATCTGTAAAAAGATCGTTTGAAATGTCAGCTACAAGTAGGATCTGAAGTGTCAATTTTATCTATTGTGTGTTTAAAGACATGTTCTTAAATATTCAGTATTATTTTCAAACCTTGAGTGAACATTGTTGAAGCAAATCACCGCGAGCTTTCAGCAAGGCGTTTTCGATCGTACCGATCATGGAGAGATTATAACCAGTAGGTGTATCGATGAGTGAAACGGTTTCCTTTATTTTGTCCGTCTTTAAATTAATTTGACATCCTCGAGATAAACTAATCTTGCTACAATCTTCTCTTAATTTATTCAAAGTGTGTTCATTACCATCAACATTATAGACATATTGTTCAGACGCTGGTGGTCCATAACAAAAAGATAATGCAAGCATAGTGTACTATAGGGAAATGAAAGAAAAAAGAAAAAAGAAAAAATACAATGATACATGCAAACTAAAAAAGTTTCTTTACAAAGTAAGAAACATGATGAATGAGAACAATCAAAGATTCTTTGACAACGTTCTTTAAAATTATGCTACATATCCAATCAATGTATAAACTTTTGCCTTGAAGGGAGTTTTCAGTCCTGTTAAGATATTATCCGAGGCTATCACTACCACTTCATCATTCTATACTTGTTTCAAATGAAGAACGTCACTTTCATCAGTTGATAAATGTACAAGTACAATTAAAAATTGAACAACTAGAAAGTCAACTTGGCATGCTGTCCCTTAGAATGATGGGTGTGTGTAACAATCGTAGCATTATTCTCTATGTCTCTTTTCTCTTTTGTTAAATCTTATTCTTTACTCTTTTTAGTAATCAACATTAGCCAATCAAAAAAGAACAGAAACGTCAAGAAACTAGTGGAAAAATTTTAAAAAAAAAACCAAATGTTTACAAAGCTAAGCAGCTTTTTCTTCTTCTTTATATATCAAAAATGGTGAAGGATACAAAATTTTATGACGCTTTAGGTGTAAGTCCGAACGCTACTGAAAGTGAACTTAAAAAGAGCTATAGAAAATTAGCTTTGAAATACCATCCTGACAAAGTAATAAAACAACACTTATTTTTCCTTTCTTGTATTCACCTTCTTTGTTATAGAACCCTGAAGCGGGTGATAAATTCAAAGAAATCTCTCATGCGTATGAGATCTTGTCTGATCCCGAAAAGCGACAAATGTACGATCAGTTTGGTGAAGAAGGCCTGAACGGTGGTCCTGGTATGGGTGGTATGGATGCCGAAGACCTCTTTTCTCAACTCTTTGGTGGTGGATTCGGTGGTGGATTCGGTCGTCGCAGTGGTCCATCCGGTCCTCGTCGGGGTAAGGACATGGTCCATGCATTAAAGGTCAGCTTGGAGGACCTCTATAACGGCAAGACGAGCAAATTGGCTCTTCAAAAGCGGGTTCTTTGTAAAAAGTGTGAAGGCCGGGGTGGCAAAGAGGGTTCGGTGCAAAAGTGTAAGACATGCCACGGACAAGGTGTTCGAGTCATCACTCGTCAGATGGGACCCATGATTCAGCAAATGCAGCAGCCTTGTGGTGACTGTCAAGCGACAGGTGAAGTGATTGATGAAAAGGATCGCTGTAAAGAATGTCGTGGAAAGAAGGTGGTGGGCGAAAAGAAAATATTGGAAGTCCATATTGATAAGGGTATGCGAGATGGCCAAAAGATTACTTTCTCGGGTGAAGGGGATCAAGCACCCGATGTTATCCCTGGTGATATCATTATCGTTGTAGAAGAAAAACCTCATCCTCACTTTAAGCGTTCAGGCAATGACTTGATTTATGAAGCCAAAATTGATCTCTTGACGGCGCTTGCTGGTGGTAAATTTGTCATTCCTCATCTAGACGATCGTGTGCTCATGGTTTCCATTCTCCCTGGTGAGGCAATTAAGCCTAACGAAACAAAAGTGATTCCTAATGAAGGCATGCCTGCTCCTCGTACCCACTCCAAGGGTCATCTCTTTGTAAAGTTCACTATCGAATTCCCTCAACCCAACTGGACCTCACTCGAAAATATCGCAGCTCTCGAACAAATCTTACCTTCTCGTCCTTCTCTTCCCTCTGCTGGGGATAAGCATGTAGAAGACGTTGTTATGACAGATGCTGGAGGGTATCAAAGAAGCGGTCCCTCTAGAAATGGAGGCATATACGAAGACGAGGATGATGAAGATGATCATCATGGCCATGGCCCTGGCGTGCAGTGTGCTCAACAGTAGTTTATTATTTATTGTTAGATAATGTATTAAAATTCCCACTTTCTGCTTGCATCATAAAATAAATATTTTATTTAAGAAAGTTTGGCAGCCTTTTGATATAAACTAGAGACAACCTTATCAACCTGTTTTAATGTTTCAACAGCACTTTCATAAGTCTTGTCTTCTTCGGGCTCATCAAATACAATCAAACAACCTGCTCCTTGATCAAGAATACCATGAAACTTTTTATCCAAAATCATTTGAGATAATTTAGCTTCTACTTGTTGTGTAGGTAGTTTGACCATGTCAGCAATATGACTGATCTCCACACGAGAAAATGGCTCGATAATACGAACCAAGTTTTGTTCCAATAAAGTGTCATATAAAGCTGCAAGTTGATTACGAATAATAGGATCATCATTCAACTCTATTGTTCATCATGAGCATCTTGTCTATCGTATCTTTCTTTCAATTTACCTTTTGTGTATGTAGCCAAAGCTGTTTCAAATTCTTGAAGGTTTCTATTTTTATGAGCTTGTGCAACAGCCTTCATTGCTTCTATCTCTGAACCTGCATATCTTAATGCTACCTTTCCACCAACAATCGAGTGAACATCATCTGTCTATCATGTCAACGTCAGTATAAAACAATCAGCACGGTTGATTTCAATGTCGGTTACCATATTGAGCATAATTTTACAAAGTAACATGTATTTCAAAGCCAAGACAGCCTTAGGATCTTCTTGACTCGAGAATCCTTCGAATGTCTCAAAAAAGTAAGAATAAGCAGTTTTATAATCTTTATCCTCTGCATGGAGAATGCCTGATTGCATATCCAAAGAGGCTTGTAATAAAGGAGGACAATAGATCGAGTTGGCAGATGTACGAGCTGAGGTCAAAGCAGCTCTGGCCTTTGGGAGGTTTCTGAGCGCATGACACACACGGCTCTCGAGCAACTGAACTTCGACAAGCACCATTTTATCATCCAGACGTTTTAATTCTTTCAACAGTTGTGCAATCAAATTGAGAGACTCGTGGTACATTTTGTTTTCCAAATAAAGCGCTACTAGACGAGTTTCCAATGCTTGCTTTAAAAACAATCGTTTTTCTTGAATGCACCATTCAATGTTTTCTTTACAAATTTCAATTTGAAGTGGGAGACAGTTGGGAATATCGCTAAAGTAATCAACAAGCGTACGAACTACGGACAATAGTGATTTAGTCTCTGAATTCTTCATTTTTGAATGGTTTGCTTACTGAGTTTGGCTGTCTTTGCTTTGGCAATAGTAAGCATGAAAGGACGTGAAGAACGGATCAATTCAGCAAGCTCACGAGAGAGACTAAATATGGATGTTTAGCGTGCACATTGTATTGTTACATTTATATACTCTTACTGAAGATCACGGTAAACCTCTCCCAACTGAGAAAGGGCATATTCTTGTTCTTTTATTGTTTCTTCGTCGTTGGATGGTTGTGCCAAGATGTTTCGGTAAGTTACTATAGCCTCTTCAAATTTTTTTGCTTTTTTGGATAAATCAGCTTGTTGTAATCTTTCACTTGGTGCGGTTTTGGTGATGGCAGTAACCATAGTTGTAAATAAAAGAAAAGAAAGAAAAAAAAATGTGTTTTTCAAAAAAAAATTAAAAAAAGAAAGACGCTCAAAGCTCTATTCAGTTGAAGGGGATTACGCGTTCACAGTCACTGGGATGAAAAATGACACTGTTGATATTAAAGCTAATATATTTATTCTTCTTTTATACATAATTATTTAGTCATGTCTAATATTGCTGACGAGAATCAAATTCCAAAGATTCCTGACCTTTATCTTGCTGTAAAATATATATTTTTTTAGAAAAAATAAATAGTGTGTTTATTGATTGAACATAGCACTATCGGTTTTTGATTAACCAAGGTCCTGCAGAACTTCGAGAAGATGCCCAAACCAAACTATTCAAAGCCATTAACGAAAACAGTAAAATGACATAAAGCAGACAACCTTGAAGTATGACAATAACTTTATTTTGGATAGATATGGCGCCTTTCTATAAGATTATGATTGATGAATTACAATTAACTGCAGATCCGACCTTATACAATAATATGGTTGCCAAAAATGAAGAAGAATTAAAGAAGCAAGATGAAAAAGCAGCCAATGCTGAGCAGAATGAAGGCGAAACAGAAGTGAATGAAGCTTTATTAGCAAAGGCAGATTATTATGCCAAGATTGGAGACAAGGTATTTCTTGTTCGCGACGCGCACGTATGCCGTTCGATATTAATTGAGCTTGTAGGAAAATGCATTGAAAGCTTATGAAGGCTTATTGAAAAGATCCATCACAACGGGAACACGTATCGATATCATCTTCACCTATGTTCGTATTGGCTTTTTCTTTAATGACAACAACCTCGTTCGCACCAACATTGAAAAGTTGAGAGAGTTGATTGAACAAGGAGGGGATTGGGATCGTCGTAATAGGTTAAAAGTCTATGAAGGCGTTTATCTCATGTCGATTCGCGATTTCAAGGGAGCTGCTACTTTATTTTTGGATACCTTGAGCACCTTTACCAGTACCGAGATTATGTCTTATAAAGAATTTGTGAAATATGCCGTCTTGACCAGCTTGATTAGTATGCAACGTGTTGATATTAAAAAAAGAGTAAAGAGATTTGAATAATAGGTTCTGGATGTATGTTGATGTACTGTTTGTAGGTTTTGGATGCTCCAGAAGTTTTAGAAGTTATTTCCGATATCCCTCATCTTGAAGACTACATGAACAGTTTATATCATTGTCAGTATGCACAATTCTTTCGTTCACTGGCGGCCATTGAACAAACACACTTGAGATCGTCTCGTTACCTTTTGCCTCATATGCGTTATTACGTTCGAGAAATGCGTATCCTTGCTTATGCTCAGTTATTAGAAAGTTACAGATCTTTGACGGTGACAAGTATGGCACAAGCATTCGGTGTTAGTGAAGATTATATTGACAGGTAGACAGAGTGAATATAGTATGATACAAGTTCTAATAGAGACCATCAAAAGGGACCTTTATAAATTCATTGCAGCAGGTCGTCTTAATTGTGTTATTGATAAGGTGAATGGCATCATTGAAACAAACAGACCCGATGCAAAAAATGCTCAATACCAATCAGTTATCAAGCATGGCGATGTCTTGTTGAACAGAATTCAAAAATTGAGTCGAGTCATTGATGTTTAATAAGATGTGTTAATAAAAAAAAACAATTTTTCATTATGTCTTATTTTTTGGTGAATTTCATAGGAGAGTTTATACGAAAATGCGTCCATGTTGTATGCCAATAGATATATAGTTTGATTTACTTTTAAATTTGAAAAAGGGAATATTTAAAGGCTATCATTAGATATTCGCTATACTCTATGATCCTAATAATTCACTCTATACATTTTCTTTCCCCCCCTCCTCCTCTTCACATGGATAGAATCATATGTCTTGTAAGACTTAAAAAAACGGCAGTTTTCATTTCAGTATTGGCTAAATTATTCATCCGCTCCAACCCTTGAAACTCTATACGCTTTTCAATTGGCTGTGAGAGTGGTTCGTTTCTGATGTGTCTTTACTTGATTTGATTTTTTTTTTAATTCATTTATTTTATTTGGCTTGTTTACTTTTGTAAAAGCATGTGTGAAGGAGAAAGAGAAAAGCTTAGAGTGAAACTTTTCTACTTTTAATGCGGATTGATTTTCTGTTTTAAAAATTTTAACATGTTTGATTCTTTTTACTCATTTGTATCTATTTCGATGAATTGAACTATTGTATAAAGTATGTACCTGATATATAGTAGCACGAGGTTGACAAGTTGTATTCCCATATGTGTCTTTATGACAATTTTTGTATTTGAAAGGTAACTCATCGTGCAAGAAGATGACACGTCATCATATAAAGTAATGCTATTGTCACAATTATAGGTCTACTCTAGTTTATCTTTTATAACTAATTGAGTGCTAATGTTTAAATGTTAAAGATGAAACATGCAGGAGTTGCAGAATTTAAAAGTAGGAACGTGGTATTATTTTTTTTTCTGCGCTAATCATAAAAGGATCTATAACTTAAAAGTAGAAAGAGGCTAAAAAAGAAGGGAAAGGGAAAAAAAAAAAAAAAAAAAAAAAAAAGAGAAAGGATGAGTTGAAAAAAGTTAGCTGTTTGTTTTGTGTAATAGGAAAAGGAGGAGAGAGAAGGACAAAGATATGTTTGATAATTAAGAATATTTTTTTACATCAAAATGACACACAGACAGACCCCCAGAGCTATGACCACCTTCATCTGCCATAAAATGATAACCTAATGACACTTTAATCTGTGCAACCCCTGAAAATTACTTTGGAAAATCACTGGGAGGGATCGTATGATACGTTTGATGGTTTATATGACTTGGTTTTTGAGAAAGAATGCACGTGGCAGAGACATGTTACTTTTTCCCTTTCATCCTCCATGTATCACTCAAGAATTTACATAGAAACCTTACGATTAATACTGTCCTTATTATACTCAAGTAATTAATGACATTAATCACTATTATCATTTTATCTATTCAATACCGTTGCACTGAAAAGTAATCAACATATGTTCTTTTATCATCTTGAGCTCCTTGGCCATTTTAAATCACCAACGAAACCTATTGAGCCAAGAACTATTTTGATTCGCAAAGAAGAGCGAATGAAAATAGTCACAGCTTGTGTTTATCCAATTGTCCTTGTGATGCAACTATTAACATTTACATTACTATTTAGCAGGTTTACACCTTGGTTTCTATTTTTTTTTTTTTCTTTTTGTAAGCAGTTGATAATCAATATGCTTGATTGTCACCATCTTTTCTTCTTTACTTGCAATAAGAATGTATTCAACATCATTTTATAGTTTGTAAAAACCTGAATTCTTTTTTTTAAAAAAAAAAAAAAAGCAAGCAAAATCAGCAAGTAATTACATAATAAAGAAAATACCTTATTTCAATACCCTCTCAATTTTAGTTGTTTTACTTGACTTTTTTTTTAACACAATAAGTACTGGATGCTGTACTACTGTTCAAAAAAGAAATTGAAACCCCTAATTTTTTTTGTATAAATACCAATGGTTGCATCATTTTTATGCTCCCTCCTTTGTTTCTGTTTCGTGACATTGACAACGCACAAACATTCAATTAAACTTCATTTGTTGTGACCTTTTGTCCCTTTTTTAATCTTTGTAAACGTCAGTTCAATTATGCAAAACATTTGATAAACATCCCGTTTCAATGTAGCCTATTAACCTCATCTACTTTTTATATATATTTATACAGGTCATCTCCTCATACAACTGTCACTGCTCTTTTCATCACTGCAGTAGTAAAACCACAAGTGGCTAAACGCAACTGTACCATCATTTGTTGATCTTATATAAAGTGAACAAATGTCAGTCACTGCAGATAAATTTACAAATAGAGTCTATAGAAAGCCACGACCGAATAATCCAAAGCCGCCGCCAAGACCAGACCCTCCGGATCCTTCACCGCCTACATTTTTGAATTTCTAAATCTTTTATTATTTATGCAACTAGAAACATATGCTTCATACTTCATTTCCATTTCAACGATTAACAAAGCACATACTTGATACCATCTTATTCATCATTCTTTTAACAACAATATCAGAACAAGACCTATACATTCACCATCTCTCCTCTTCCCTTCCTTATCACATAATCAATCTCTATTTTTTATGCTCAATACCGTTTATAGAACTTAATAAAATATGCTCTATGCAATATGTGTACATTTACTTTTTATTGGCTCTTTACTATATATAAAATAAGAAAAAAAACATAGGTTGTTGGGTTATTCAGAGAAAAGAAAATGATAATCTAGGTGTGTTCTACTGGAGGATCTTCAAATGTAGATTTTTTTAAGAAGCTTTACCATAAAAAAGAAACTTTTACCAAAAGAGGAAAATGGTACAACTCAATTTATCTGTCTGTGTGGAATAAGATGGCTGCAAAGGATACTAAAAGAAATATCTTGTCAGTTTAGCTTCTTTGTCTGTCCATTCATCTTTATCCTACTTGATCGTAATCTATTTCTTTATAAAAACATGCGAGGGGTTGTATGAATGAATAGTGATAAAGGTAAAACTAAGAAATGTTTCATTTTTTTTTTCACAAGCAATTCATTGCTTTTTATTCTCTTTTATTCCGTTTGTTCATCAAGCTTACTTTTATTGCCAAGGATGTTTACAAGTAAGTTTTATTTGGATATCTTGTTGGTTAGAGCCAAAAAGCTCTTCCTTCTTAATCAATTACACGTGCATGCAAAACATAATCCACGTTTTATTTCCAACTTCCAAGCGGCGTAGTTTGCACCTGAATGTCCCAAAGAAGTGTAACAAAGATACGTCAAATCTTGTCCTATTTCCCTTTTACGTGTCTTGTTTATAATTTTCAGCATCTTGGGCCACTAGGCCAGCGAACGACAAAAGGTGATCAAGAGATTTGTTTAGAATCAAAGTCCAATGTAAGCTATACATTTGAATTCAAATGGAGATAAAATGCAGAAAGAGAGAGAGAGAGACAGAGCCAAGTCTTTTTATAAAATACATACACAGAAAAGCCTGTTAGTAATCGAATCAAATCATTTACGCGAAATGCTAATAACAAAAAGGAAAGGGATGACAAGTGAAAGGTTAACAAGGCAATTGACACACTTGTTATCGATAATAACCATATACAGCAGCTTCCGACTCTCTTATACATTACTCATCATACTTTCCGACACGGCTATAATTTCTTGTTATCTTTTAGCACTATTCAATCTCATTTTTTTTTTTTTTTTTTTTTTTTTTTCATTCTTCTTTCACTTTAGCAAATGATTGCAATAGAAATTTTATTGGGAAATCTATTTTTCCCAAACGAGTATAAATCAAAGCAAAGCAAAGCACTGATATCCAGGATATGTTTCTACTTGAAGCCAATGAATATATCATTTTAAATATACCTAAAAAGTCGATTGAGTAAACTTATTTCATCCAAACAACACAAGTCCTCTACCTCCGTCTTTTTCTCCCTTGCGTATGACAATCGTTAGATTAGCTTATCCAATCTTGATCCTTTTGAGAACAATTTCAATGTTGTTTTTTCTTGCCTCACGTTTCACGTCTGGGGATTTACACGATGCATTAGTGACCTTACTGGGATTAGCTTTTATTGTTTGTCTTACATTGTCAAATTATGTCTGTCTGATGACAGCATCTATTTTTTTATAAAAGAAGAAAAAAAAAAGCTTCGAAAAACAAAAATCTGATTCTTTTTTATATTATCATCTTCAAGCAAAAACAGGGGGGCTTGGGAAACAGAATCCTTTTTTTTTTCGGCGTTTCTTTTTTTTTTTTTATTTTGTCTTAAAAAAAAGCTTTTGCTTTCTTCATCTCATTCTAGACCGGATCATGAAGCCGTCATTTCCATGCACCCAAGCATGCCCCATGTTGAAAAAAAAAAGTGTGCAAAGAAAGATGGTCTATCTTGAAGGATAACCTGTTCTTTGAGTCGACTTTACACTAGACTGGCTGCTTTTTTCTTGCTTTATTAAACGATATCAAAGATAAAAATGAATTTTTTTTTTGCTACCCCATGTTTTTTTTTTCTTCTTCTTTCCATTTGTGATGCACATGACGATATTTTTATTTATTTATTTTTTCTGAAAGAATATGTTAATAAGCCTACAACAAGTCAAACTGACAAAAATACTTTAATCCCAAGTTTGATAATAAATGGTTTTATCCTATAAAATCAAGCTCTTAATTGTCACTGTCTTGTTCATGATCTTTTACTTTTCTTATCAACAAAACATTGAGGACTTTGATCATCTTATTTATCATCTTGTACTCCCAATTTCTTGTAAAAATGCGTTTTTATCTTCTTCTGCAGCTCATAAGGGCTTGTAAAGAATACAGGGTCAAATTGAATCATTGAAAGCTGATCTCATGTTTTATGTCTGTGAATTGAAGCTATTTAAAGATTATAATAAGAAAAGAAAGTGAAACAAGACAATTTTTAAAAATAAAAAAGTTGCGGAATTACACAAAATGCTAAGATAAAGAACATGCTTCAGCGAAAATAAAACGCCTAGCATAAAAAAGAAAAAAAGTAGCTTCATTGGGTTCAATGGGTTTCATGATAATCATAGAGTCAAATAAGAGACAAGTACATCTCTTTTTTTTTTTTCTTCCTTTTTCTTTGCTGTATGTGCTCAGTCAAAAAGTCTTTCTTGAATACATGACAAGAACGATCCATAGCTTCACACGGAGCTTTTACTCATCAGCAAGTTTTCGATAAACGACAGCATCTCGGGTACCTTTGTTACACTAACCCGGTACCGACATATGCAACAATGCACTGACTTTAAACGATTTCAATCGCATATGTCGGGTATTGAATTACCTTTTTTTAAACCAAAACCAAGTAGAGATTAAAGATCGATAGATAGTAAAGACAAATGAATACGTGTATTCTTTTCATCTAAAGCTTCAATCACTGACTTTCATTGTCAAGAATGGACAAGGCATCCATGGTTTCTAGACTGATTTGCATTTTACTATAAACAATCCATGTTGTAATATCATACACATGTCGTGATTGGCGAACTTTAAAATTGAAAAAAATGTAATCTCGATTTACAATCTTTGATCCGTCTCAAAGACTGATTCTGGTATTTGCCATTGGATTTCCTGCGAAATAAGCCTTATATGAAAAGAGTGTACCAATTCACAGAAATAATTAGATTGTTAGCAAACTACTCCAATGTACTTTAAGAAATCAAATTAGCTTCATTTACAAAAAAAAAGGACGCGAATCAAATACGAACGCGGTTGTGCAAGAATGGAACATTTACTTTCTTTTTAAGGAAATTCAACTGCCACAGAACCCTCATTTGTGAAAGATATTTTTTTTAAAGTGTTGCATTGAAGAAAGGAATATGAAATCCAAATTTAAATTCAAATAATAATAAAAAAAAAACCTTAAAATGAGTGCCAAGAAATAATAAAGTACTTGTATATTCTAGGGCTAGATACATGTGCTACTGGTATTTTTACAGGATAGAGCAAATACTTACACTACCATCTACTTGATATTACTAGATTCTCTCTAAGCTATTCATACCTTCACAGACAATCAAAGTTTGCTATTTACGTCATCTGTTTACTGTTTTACATTGAAATATGAACCTACCTCATTCAACCTTGCTTACTATTCTGTGTTTAAAATGCCCACAAATGGAATAACCAGACAATTATGTAATCATTCGGATATACGTGTAACCGAAAAAGAGAGTGACTTTTGAAAACATGCAATCTCTTTCCATCTCCTTTTCCTTTATTTTTGATTAAAAAAAAAAAGAGCACAAGACAAAACGATGCGCGTAATTTTTGTTCATTGAAAGATGAAAAGTCAGGACTAGATCATGCCTATGGGCAGCGGTGAACTTGCTACCAAAGGTCTTTTGTATATGTTATCTTTCCAAACCTTCTATCCCAGTCACTCATACGACAGTGAGATGCCATAAGCCAACTGATTAAATCCAATTCACGCTAAGAGAGCAAAGAAATCATACAAAAGGTTAAGAAAACCTTGGTAGCAATAGATATCTAAGCCATCAAATAAACCCTTTCTTCTTTCTAAATAAAAACAGCCTCATTCGCTTCTTTTAATAAAGATTAAATAATAATAATAATAATAATAAAAAAAGTCGATTTTATAGAGTTTAAATGGAAAAATAATAATAATGATACGTGATTTATTTTATAAAAGAATAAATGATACAAATTCAAGCCTTCTTATTCAACAAGTCCAGCTTCTTTTGCCATCGAATAAAAGATGGATTCTTTGTTATCGAGAAGCGTTTGAGGTGCATCAAATTCAGCCACGTTACCCTTATCTAAAACAAGGATTCTATCTGAATCCATGACGGTATTGATTCTGTGGGCGATGGTTAAAATGGTACAGTGAGCGAATTGACGACGGATGGTTTCCTGAATGATGGAATCTGTTTCTACATCAATCTATATGAAAGGAAGGGTTAGAAAAAAAAAAAAAAAAAAAAAACGGTAATGAAACTATGACGAGAACTTACAGCAGCTGTAGCTTCATCCAAGATTAAAATGGTCGTACGACGAAGTAAGGCACGAGCCAGACAGATCAGTTGACGTTGTCCTACAGAAAAGTTTTCACCCCCTTCGAGCACGACAGCATTCAACTTGCCGTCCAGTGAAGAGATGTGTTGATGAAGATGAGAATGTTGAAGGGCTTGCCAGAGTTGAGCATCATCATGAGCACCAAAGGGATCCAGGTTATCACGGACCGTACCGGCAAACAAAACAGGGTCTTGAGGAATGATCGTCAGACGAGAACGTAAATCAAAGAGACGAAGGCTAGAGATATCCACACCATCAATCATGATCGATCCCTTGGCAGCCTCCACAATACGGAACAAACTCAAACTGAGCGAACTCTTGCCGGCACCCGTACGACCGACGATACCGATCTTTTCCTTGGAGGCCACAGTGAACGAAAGGTTTTTGAGAGCCAAGTCCAATCCGGGACGGTAACGAGTGGCATAATCACGGAATTCGATCAGACCTTTCTCGGGCCACATCGGACTCACACCACGGACCGCATTGTATTTCTCGGTAGGCAAATCGATGTATTCCTTCACACGTTCGACCGACACAATGTTTGTCTCGATCTCACAGTATTGTCGAATGACCCAGTTCAAGGCCTGTGTGACGCTCAGGGCATAAGAGACCGAGAGACCGACCAGGCCGGCATCAATGGCCGATCCACCATACAGGATGCCAAGGACGGCAAATAAGGCAGCAGACAAGATGATGATGGATCCCATGAATTCAAGACGAACAGCAAGCCAACGGTTACTTGAGACAGAGGGATAGTAGGCTCTCTGGTTGTCGTCCAATCGATTTTCGTTTTCAAAGATAAAGCGTGTTTGCTGTTCATAGGCACGAATCGTCGATACACCCGAGATGGTTTCCTGAAAGTGAGAATAGATCGGACTCTTACCGATCGAGTCCAGTCGCTTGAGTTCACGAGAGGTAGCAAGATAGTAGCGTTGGATGTAAATATAAATCACGCCCAAAGGAATCATGACAATCAAGAAAGCAGGCGTTGAAAAGGCAATGATGAGCACGGTAGAGATGACGACAAACAAAACACGGAAATAACCACTAAAGATCCTGGGTAAGGCTTCATCGACCGTGTGTTGATCTTTACTGAACCTGTTCAAGATTCGACCCAAGGGAGTCGTGTCAAAAAAGGACATGGGTGACCGTATCACGGTCTCGAGCATCTCCGAGTGCAAAACACGAGCGGAACGAATGGCACAGTAGACCCAGAGGACGAGGGTTTGGATCATGGAAAGAATCGTAGAGGACCAGCCGATGAGAGCATAGATACCGAGATAGAACCAAACACGATCATTGTTACCCGTTTCTTGATTGGCAGAAGACCAATGCTTCAACCACAGGTTCGTGCCCACCGAGGCCAATTGAGAGAGAGACAAGAGGACAAGGACGGCAATGACACCATAAAAGGAGCAAGATCGGGCGTATTCCTTGTATACATCCCAGCTCACACTGCCCTTGGCGGCTTCTTCTACCGTCATCAGACGTTCATTTTCAGCCTTCTTCACCTTGCTTGTCTTTGCGAGCGAGGCAAGCGAGGCACGACGGAGGGTGAGACCACTCATGATGGACGCTTGACTATTCATCCTTTGACGCTGACGGTTCAAAAGAGCTTCTTCCTCACGAGGCACGAGATCCATCGAGGCCGAATCGGGCAAGAGTTCATCTTCTTGACCGTCTTCAATCGTGCTGTCTTCATCGGATGAAGCCGACACGTTCTTTTTGCCAAATTCGGTGATCAACGCGTACAGTTCTGTCTTTTGGTCCATCAAGTCATCATAGCTTCCGATGGATGCAATCTCGCCCTGACGAAGGATGACGACCTGATCGGTACGTGAGAGAAAAGAGATGCCGTGGGTGACGAGCAGACGGGCCTTGTTTTTCAAGATCCCTTCGGGTCCAATCACATGGTCAAAGATATGACGACCGACGTGCGCATCCACCGCACTCAAGGGATCATCCAGCAGATAGATATCCGCACGGGCATAGATCGCGCGGGCCAAGGACACACGGGCCTTTTGACCCCCCGAGAGATTGATACCGCGTTCACCAATCTCGGTTTGATCTCCTCCGGCGAGAATCGAGATGTCCGTCTTGAGTGAGCAGGCCTCGATGACCTTTTCGTAAAATTCAGGATCCCAGCGATGACCAAAGACAATGTTGTCCCGGAGTGTGGCGTTCATGACCCAAGGTTGCTGAGGTACGTAGGCGACAGAGCCTCGAAGGATGACTTCACCATCCGCCTTGATCGTGTCTCCCAAGAGGGCGCTGATCAAGGTCGATTTACCGGCACCCACACGTCCCACGACCGCCGTCAATTCTCCCTTCTTGATCTTCAAGTCAATGTTCTTGAGGGTCGGCTGAGCGTCTTCTTCACACCACTTGAACTCACCGTGATTGATTTCAACCAGGGGCGTGATGGCCGTGTAGGATTCAACCAGTCGGTAGTCCTCACGGGTGACGGCATGTGGATCGAGTTCGGGTGCAGACAAGTATTTCTCAATACGGTAGAGTGAGACGGAGGCTTCGATCAAGGAAGTGATGACGTTTGGAAACACATTCAAGGGGAACTGTAAGAGACCAAAGAGAGCAATGGCCACAAAGGCAATGTCGCTCGTCAGGGGTTGACTCGAAATCGACACGTACACGGCAAAGGTAGATAGCGAGACAAAGAAGGGAACTGACATCCAAGTAAAGTTCTGAACGGCTGACAAGACACCAATCTTTTTAAGTGTAGCCAATTCCAAATCGTTACGGATAAAGTTGATCTATTATTCCAAACAGGGTGTTAATTACCTCTTTGACTTTGGGTTTTTCTTGTTTACCTTGTCTAAAAATGGAGCTTCCCAAGCATAAAGTTTGATGACACGAATACCATTCAAGATTTCATTCTGATATAAAAAAAAACAGGGTTAGAAACACAGCCCATCCATCACTCATTTGATTACCATCAATTTGACTCTTGAATCCTTATTGCCCATCTGTGTCTTTTGATAATCACGCATGTTACGAGCAATATAAGTATTCAGTGGGATGGCCAGGATGAGTACAGCCACACCAGCACCTACGCTTACTCCCATCGTGTTATACAAAAAGAACAAGGCAATCACAATCTGGAATGGTCCACTCCAAACTATAAAAGAGATGAGAAAAGAAAAGTGACTGAATGGATCGCTTACCGATATGAAAATAAGTACACAAGTCCATCAATCTTTGGGCATCGACACTCATGTGATTCACAATCTACAACGCAAAGCTTAATACAACAAAAAAAAATGCATTCAAGTCTCATTACCTCGCCCACAGTAGAGTTCTGTCGACTCGAGTTACTCAACACCAACGTCTTTCTATAGATCGCAGTGACCAAGGCAGCACGAAGACGCATGCCTGTTGAGAAGCAACGTTGAAAGTATTGATGAAGGAACATGGTTTGACAGACAGCAGTGACAAACATGGCCACTGCGATAAAGATGCCTCGATAGGAAGGTTCATGTTCAGAGGTCGTATAACTAGTGACCCAGCGCATCAATTGCTTCAAGAGCATGGGTTGCGTGAACTGTAGGATGTCTTGAAGGAGTTTGAAAAGCTATGGACGTGTCAGCTCAGATGACTAATCGAACCCACTACAACTTACTGCGGCCAAGGCAAAGGGACCACTGAGGGTCTTGACGAGCACACGTAAAAGGGAAGGCCTAATCGGTTTAAGTCAGAGTGTCTCTCAATTTGTTATTAAACCCTTACTTTGCTTTTTGCATTTCCTTTTCCCAATTTTGTTGAAATCTATTACCAATAATAGCAGATTGATCTTCAGTTGTAAGGTTCCTGAATATGAATGAAAGTGTTAGAAGAGAATCATTCAAAAAGATCATTTACCATAAATCGTCCATGATCAAAGGCTTTTGATAACCTAATCTCATCAGTGGTGTCATCCAACTGAACGTAAGTCTTGAGAAAATATTGGCCATCTCTTCTGGTGAATCATTCTACTTTAAAGTCAACCATCGCATTCTTTTCTTTCCTCGTCTGTTTATCAAGTTACCTCTTCTAATAAAATGTATTGGGACTTTGGCTTTGGTATATTTTCCAATACAAAAATAACAAGGGACAATCCAGAATAAATACCAAAAAGAATAAATGGCACAGATTGGGTTTCATAAACATGGCTTAATATTTGAGTACGTAACTTTGTACCGTTCACGAGGATCACAAAAAGCCAATAGAACAAAAGCACTGCGGATGAGACACGGTTACGTGTATATTCAATATGATGCAAGACAATGACGAATACCTATCAATTGTGTTACACTACATAATTCGCTCTTTTTTATATTTTACCATCATCACAACAGAGACAGCTTCAGATAAAATTTGAACATTATCAATCCATTCAATACCCACTTGGAATACAGAGTAGGCAAAGCTTGAAACCGTTGTCAAAAAGAGTAACAGCAAAGTCGTCTTTTTTCCACAAAAAAAAAAAAAAAAAAAAAATTAATTCTTCGGCCCTAATTTTTCCGTGATATCCTTATTACCATTTTTATAAAATACAGCCAATTGTGCGTGAGCTCAGTAGACAGACTGGATCGCTTGGAAAGAATCCAAATTCGTGCCATACCAGCAACAAGGACAAAAAAGTAGGGAATCGATACAAGTGCACTAATAAAATAAGTAAAGAGCATCAGGTTGGATTTATAATCGCTTTACGTGTCTTCGAAACAAGGTGTAAAATCTGGTAGACGTTCATCCGAGAAAGGACCCTTTGAAGTCTTTTGTTAGAAAACAATTTATGTCATGACATACACTATTTACCCATCCTTCTGGATTTTTACACAGCCAAGGTTCTTTCTCTAAATAAGAGTTTATTACCAGTTGATCCATACACACAAAGTAATAAAAACTGCAAAGAAAAAAAAAAAAAATCACAAAAAAAACAGAATAAATGCAAAAATTTGGATTAGTAAGATGGCTGATGATAGTCACAGTGGGTCAAAACTCATTTGCCTTACTTTTTTTTCCACGTAAAGCAAAAAGAAGCCTACACGAAAAAAATAAAAAATCCACAGAAGGATTGCATCATCAACTACAAATAGAATCAGACCAGAGAGGAATAAATGACTTGAATCGTTAATGTATTCATGAAATACAAAGAGAGACATACTCTGCGCACATAGTCGAATAAATCGTATGTCTTTTTTTTATAAACATTTTAAAGGCGATAAAGAACATTGGCTTGCAATCAATTCTATTCTTTTGCACATAGACAGCATCTATTATAAATCATTCATTCTATAGATGACGACCTACGGCTTCTTTAAACCATTTCATCTTTGCACATTTGCTCTAAAGTGATTTGCCCTTGAAGTTTCTGGGATGATCCAATTTGCATATCAAAGATATATTTATAATAATCAAGAGGAAACAACACTGAGACTTTCTTGCCCCTCTTTAGAATCATGGATTGGATGAATCAAGAAACTCTCTGGCAAGAGCCAATCATCCTTACCTGATCAACAGACTTTATAAAAACTGTCCTCTTTGTACTAACCCACAAACAATGCATCACCCAAAGACGATCCTTTGGAATCACACAAGGTTGATCAAGCAACAATGCACTTTCATTCTATTGGGCTTTGAGGACACATGTCACAGAGTTGTCCATGTCTTTTGGTCCGGATGAGATGAGTCCCCAGTCTGCTTGTCGGCTTGAACCCGATCGGCTGCCTTTTGAAACCCTCCAGAGATTTCTTTTATCGCTTCAGACCGCAGTCTGTTTGGAGCGATCCATCCGATCGGTATTGCTTCCGAAGCGATCCCTTGCACAAAAAAAGTCAATGTCGAGCAGCATGAATGTGAACCGATCGTGCCACGTTGTGCCACAGGTTGAGTTTTCGGCTGAAGACAGGGGGTCATTCATCCTACAAGTGCTGGGCTGGCTTTGTGGTAGGGTGGGCCATGCACATGGCATGCCTTCAGATCGATCCTCACCGAGTTCGGGTATTCTTGTAGTCGGTGGATTCAACACAGGAGGCTGCTGATAAGGGCCATCTGTTCTTTTCAATCGAATGGGTCGGTAGGGTTTTGAGATGACAAGGATCGCTGTCAAGGCCCTGATGGCATCGGAAAACCCCCCCGGAAAGATAGTCTGAGCTGTGAGGCATGTATCAGTTCAAATACATAAAAATGAAAGACGTTTGTTGATTAGACCCAAGGGATGATGTGTGTAAAGTGCACAGTCCATATGGCAGTAGATGACTCATCCACAAAAGGTGTTTTGGAACCAGACAAGATAACAAGTTGAAGAATCAACCAACAGACTGTATCGGACGACCCGATCGATCGTTTCAAGGTCTATACAAAAGACCTCTCCAAGAAAAAAAAAATAATGAAAAAAAAAGGAGAGAGGCTGAATTTATGATTTCTGTATTTATTGAAGGGGGGATTTGTTTTTTTACAATCTGGCGGGTGAGGAAATAGTGACAATGTCATCATAAAGCATTGTAGTAAGGAAATCATCGTATTGATCACCTGTGATATTTGTAGAAAAGATGCGTTTGGCAGCCTCGTATTTGGAAGCAGCATATTTTGAACCCAGTCTGTTCTTGATCTTTTCGGTTTCTTCATCCAGCACCTTCAAGAGATAATCACCCGTGATGATCTTGCCTTCATCTGTGCGTGCTTGATGACGAGCCCACTGGTGTAGTTGAGATCGACTGATCTCGGCCGTCGCAGCGTCCTCCATCAAGTTCATGATGGGCACACAGCCGACACCTCTTAACCAGGACTCCATATAGGCCAAACCGATCTGGATGTTATCACGAATGCCCTTTTCGGTGATCGCGCCCTTGAAGTTCACGTTGAGCAGATCGACGCTAGTCACTGTGACATCCTCACGACGGACGTGAATCTGGTTGGGTTGAGGCATATGTTCGTTAAAGACGTCCAGGGCGAGCTTGACAAGAGCAGGGTGAGCAACCCAGGTACCGTCATGACCTGCAGTGACCTCTCTGAGTTTGTCTTGTTGGACCTTGGCCATCGCGGCCTCATTGGCCTTGACATCATCCTTGATAGGAATCTGAGCAGCCATACCTCCCATGGCATGGACACCTCGCTTATGACACGTCTGGATCAGCAAGCGAACATAGGCATCCATAAAGGGCACGGTCATGGTCACCGCCGAACGATCTGGCAAGACATATTCGGGATGCTGACGGAGCTTTTTGATGAATGAGAAAATATAATCCCAACGACCACAGTTGAGGCCAGAAGAGTGCTCACGTAATTCATAAATGATTTCATCCATCTCATAGGCAGCAAGGATCGTTTCGATCAAGACCGTACCACGGATCGTGCCTCGAGGGATGTTGATCATATCTTGAGCTACATTAAAGATGTCATTCCAGAGCCTGTTGACAAAACAAATGGGGGATGAGAAAGACAGGCATGATTTGAAATGGGCTTTTCATTACCTGGCTTCTAAATGAGATTCCATCTTGGGTAAATAAAAGTAAGGTCCTTTGCCTTGTTTGATCAACTCTTTGGCATTGTGGAAAAAGTAAAGACCAAAATCAAAAATACCAGCAGCACAAGGTTCACCATCCACAATAACATGTTTTTCAACCATATGCCATCCTCTTGGTCTGTTTATGTTTAGTTTCTTGTCCTTTCACTCTGGATTTAGACTTACCTGACAATCAGTGTGGCCAGCTTACCATCCTTACGAAGTTCATATTTCTTTCCGGATTGAGCAAACGTGATTGTCTTGCGAACCGCATCGCGTAAGTTGACTTGACCACTGATCATATTTTCCCAAGTAGGAGCACTTGAATCTATCGTACATCAGTCTCTGATGTTCACCTTCAAATCATACCTTCAAAATCAGCCATAAACGTATAAGCACCCGAATTCAATGCGTTGATCACCATCTTTCGATCCACAGGACCCGTGATCTCCACTCGTCGATCTTGAAGACCAGGAGCGGGAGGAGCCGCACGCCAGTTGGGATCGTTTCGAACATGGGCTGTCTCGGGCAAGAAATCGGGCAGGACACCACGATCGAGTTCTTGCTGACGTAAAGCACGTTTTTGTAATAATGTTTTACGAGTAGGATTAAAGATACGTTGAAGGGTGGCTACGAATTGTAATGCTTCGGTCGAAAGGATCTCTGATTCAGCAGAGGTGACAGGTGCCAAGACAGCAACACCTGGAGCAGAAGATGTGAGCAGTTGGGTGGTTCTGACGGATGCGGACATGTTTTTAGTTTCGGAAGAAAAAAAAAAAAAAAAATAGAAAAAAAAGTGTTTCTTTTATACTCAAAAAGAGAGAGAGAGAGAGAGAGCGTGTGTGTGAAAGAGTGGATCATTACCAGTGACTGTGATTCCACCGAGTCAGGAAAAACCCTTCAAAGAGGTCTATCACATGCTACTTTTATCATATTCACATGAATGAAAGGTGAAAAAGCGGAAGTAAATGGATAAAGGTTTATTTTGCCCTTGAAAACAGGGTAAAGATGAATAATAAAAAGCAAGTAAAAATTGATTCTTTATATACAATGCATTCAATAAATATAGACTGAAATGAAAAATACCTCTTTTTTTTGATTGAATTATAAATGGTATAATCATCATTTACATTTGAAGTTTTAAATTTCCGATAGTTTTTGAGATGACCAATTGCATGAATAAAGGGCCGTGTGGATGATTTGGTTGAAGGGGGTATTAGATTACAGTAGGAGAGGATGTCCAGTTGAAATAGATTAGATGGGTTGTGTTGAATGATGAAAGGAAGGGAGGGGGGAAGTAATTGGGTTGATAATTACATTAGACAAGAAAGCATGAGAAAATATTACGGATAAGAGAAAAGCCAGTTTGTCTAAATGAGGTCAAAAAGTATTTTATTATTAAATTAATTTGTACCCTATCATTTTATTTCTCATACTTTGCTTACAAGATGTTTATAGTAAAAAAATAACTTGACTGTCCATTAAAAAGGATAAACCATCTAAACTTGCTCATTAAACAGTCATTATCTTTAACCAATAAAAAGTTGAATAGGCTTTATCTCAAATATTCACTTTATCTTTAGAAAGAGGTTGAATGAACAGAAGCGAGTCATCCTTCTCATCTACCTTTTCAAATAAACTCTTTATACAATCAACACAGCTCTCTATTTGTATTTAAAATTCTGGATCTCTCTCCTTTCTCATATAACGTCATCTTCATCGTCAATGGATGCTTCCAATTTTTCTTCTTTTCCTTTAAAAATTTGTTATCGATGGCTGAGATTATCACTCGTCAAATGGGGGTGCATTGAGTAGTATGTCTATTTTGGTAAAGTATATTAGAATGGGTTTGGGAGAAAGGGGAATTGAGAGTGCATGTAAGACAAGAACAGTATTCCCGTTTCACCTTTTCATCCTATCCCTTCTTTTTTTTTTTATGAATACCGAAGAGACCATCCTGAATAAGGTTGTCGAGATCCCTCGTTGGTCCAATGCTAAACTTAAAGTGATCGGGATGCATGGATATATAACAAAGAATTGAACACAGGTCGATAGATGAGCAAGGGAAATCCCAAGGACTCCCCTATCATCCAAAATACCCCAAGAAGGATAAGCTCAGATTGTAACTATTTCCCTCACAAAGGTTACGTCTGGAACCAGGATGCTTTCAAGTCAACATGAATACAACAAACAAGTCTTGAGCTCACAACCCACTGAGACTTGGAAAGATCCCAATCATTCTCACCCTGAAACCAAAGCGTATGGTAACAATGACCCATTGAAATCAGTAAACAGATTGTTTACCCCAGTCAAATCAAGCAAGCCAAGGTGTTCGATATCATGGCTCTTTTGGATGAAACAAACTGAAAGATGATTATGATTGACATTCAGGATCCTTTGGCTTTTAAATTAAACAGCAAGTGGAATGGATCATGAAAGAAAGAGGAAGACTGATTAACAGACGTGGAGGGTGTCGAAAAACACATCTGACCGGTCTTTACTCATGTTATCAACGCATGGCTCTGTTCTTACAAGAGTCTGGGTAGAAAGTCTGAGCATGTTTTCGCTTTTAATGAGACCAAGAAAAAGCATGTTTTCAAAGCACATGAAGCTTGGAAGAAATTTGTTCAGGGAACGGTCGATGAAAAGGATATTGAAGCAAAAGTAGAAAGCAAATTGCAGTGTGAGATGGATGGCTATGTAACATTGCGTTACTATCTCGGTTGAATCAAAAGTGCCCTGTTGTAAATAACTCTGCATTTCTTTGTTTCTTTTTGCCATTTCATAGGGCTTCTCCTGAACCTGCTGTTCCCTATCGATCCTTCAGTTGACAAATGGCTCTTTATCTCTGTTCACAGTTTGTACATTCGACAGAACAATAAAAAAGACAGCATGTTTGTTTCTAAAGAATCATTTTGTTGTATTTTTCATTGTTTTATTCTTGGAATAAAAAAAAGAAAAAAAAAATCCTTAAAAGTGAATTCAAATTTAAGCAGAAGCGGCAACTTGCTTCTTGGCTTGAGAACCTACAGAATATGTTTAGAATGTGTTTTGAAATCAACCACAATTACCTTCACGGAAACCATTCTTGAAACGACGGTGGACTTCCTTCAAGTGAGCCATACGGCCAGTACCGGTTGTCTTTCTTCTCTTGCCCTTTTCGGACCAGTTGACTATGTAATAATGATTTAATGTGTGCTTCATTACATCAATTTCCAATGCTTACAAGATCTAATCTTGGCAGCAGGATATCCACATTGAGCACAAGTCTTCTTTTGCTTGTGGAAAGCACGGTTACCGCAACGTCTGCAGAGGGTGTGAGACTTGGTGTGACGTTTACCGAAAGAACTGGTACCCTTAGTCTATACAACATGGATTAATCCATCCATCCATCTATCCATCCATTCATCTATGTGTTTACCATGGTTAAGTTGTTCTGAAGAAGGAGGGAGTGTGCGTCGGAGAGGACGGTTTGAACACAATCCACCACTTACGCACTGTTTCGGTGATCTAAGCCACAGGAAAGAGACATGCATGAATCGATGGATTGAAGCCCATGCTGAATGCAAGTGATATTCTGCTACGACATTGAATCTATTTCTTTCTTTACTGACCAAATTGTATCTGGGTCATATTGTCAATGGACAAGAAAACAAAAAAAAAAAAAATGAAAACCTTCTTTGTAGGATTCTTTTAATTAGGACGAATATGGAAAACGATGATCATTTTACTGCACTCATTTGATAACTTACTCCGCTTGCTGTCAAATAGACATTGGAAAGTTGAGAAATGATTCTAAGGAATGAGAATCCTGTCTATCAAAAACAATAAATATTTCTATAGCTAATATCTCAAGAGAATTATCGCATACACCCATCATTTCAAATGGCATTCGATTAAAGAAAAAAAAAAGTTGAGAGAGCACAATCTCTTTTTGTTTAGAATCAAATAAAAAAAAGAGTACGCAATATGATCTTGCCTTGGGACTTTTTAAAGAGAAAGAGGACTAGAGATGTTATTCGTGTTTGGTTTCCCCTTGCTTTAATTAAATTAGGAAAAGTTCCAAGCCACTTAGATGGAAGAGTCAGAGCATGAATCCCTTTCCCAGATTATGTTTTTTTAAATAGAAAATCAATCCCAACTTTTTTTTTTTTTTTTCTTTTTATTTTCACTGTTCATCAAGATGTCTCACGACAAGTATCAATCACCTTTAGTCTCTCGTTATGCCTCAAAGGAAATGGCATACAACTTTTCTGAAGACAAACGTTACTCTACCTGGCGTAAGCTCTGGCTTAACTTGGCTATTGCTGAGAAGCAACTCGGTTTGACTGATATTACGGATGAAGCCATCGAGCAGATGAAGGCCAACTTGTATAATATTGATTACAAGGTAGCTGCAGAAGAAGAAAAGAAGCGTAGACACGATGTGATGGCTCACGTCCATACCTTTGGATTGGTTGCACCTGCTGCTGCTCCCATCATCCATCTGGGTGCTACTTCATGCTATGTCACAGGTAAATGAAAGAGTAGATGGAAGAAAGAGGTGAAAATAACAGACAGTAGACAACGGTGACTTGATCATTTTACGTGATGCTTATGATTTGGTGATCAACAAACTTGCTCATGTCATCAACAAGCTCTCTCAGTTTGCTGAACAATACCGTGATTTACCCACCTTGGGCTTCACTCACTTCCAACCTGCCCAATTGGTCACTGTCGGCAAGCGAGCCACTTTATGGATCCAGGAACTCTTGTGGGACTTGCGTAACTTTGAACGTGCTCGTGACGATCTCAAGTTGCGTGGTGTCAAGGGCACCACAGGTACACAAGCCTCCTTCATGGCCCTCTTCAACGGAGATCACGACAAGGTCGAGGCCCTCGATCAACTCGTCACTGAACTCTCTGGTTTCAAGGAAGCCTACCCTGTCTGTGGTCAAACGTACTCTCGCAAGATTGACATCGACGTCCTCCACCCTCTCTCTGGCTTTGGTGCCACGGCCCACAAGATTGCCACCGACATCCGTCTCTTGGCCAACCTGAAGGAGATCGAGGAACCCTTTGAGAAGGACCAGATCGGATCCTCTGCCATGGCTTACAAACGTAATCCTATGCGTTCTGAACGTGTCTGCTCTCTCTCACGTCATCTGATGCTCTTGATCAACGATGCCCTTCAGACCAGTGCTGTTCAGTGGTTCGAACGTACGTTGGATGACAGTGCCAACCGTCGTATCTCACTTCCCGAGGCCTTCTTGACGACCGACATCATCTTGACCACACTTCAAAATATCTGTGAAGGCATGGTGGTTTATCCCAAGGTCATCGAACGTCGTATCCTTCAAGAATTACCCTTCATGGCTACCGAGAACATCATCATGGCCATGGTCAAGAAAGGGGGTGATCGTCAAGAATGCCATGAAGAGATCCGTGTGCTCTCTCATCAAGCAGGCCATGTGGTCAAGATGGAAGGAGGTGAGAATGACTTGATTGAACGTATCAAGAAAACCAAATACTTTGAACCCATCTGGAATGAGTTGCCCCGTCTGCTCGACCCATCGACCTTCATCGGACGTGCTCCTCAACAAGTCGATTCCTTTTTGGCCAAACATGTCAAGCCTGCCTTGGCTCCTTATCAAGATATCTTGAAACAAGAATCAAAGGCTGAATTATCTGTTTAATTATTATTTTGTTATTGTGATGCGTGTTGATTTTTGTGTATAAACCTATTTATGAATTTTAAAACAAGGATGAAACAGAATCTTATCCCAATCTGTTCCCACTATCAAGTGAAGATCAATAAAACACTGATGTGTTATAAATTAGAACTGTCCATTGATTCATAATTTTATTCTGTGTATCAAATCCTTTTTTTGATTAGATCAAGTCTGTTGGATAATTAAATTCAGTTCATGCTGATCCTATTGAATAGGTCCATCAATTCACAGTTAACTTATTGGATAGCATGATGAGCAGTACCCTAGACTTGTTTTATTTAATTCATAGAGACGATAGCTTTGAAAATAAAGAGATGCAAGGTCGTTGGCTGCGGCCATATTCCAGATAGGACCAATATGCAATTGTATCCAAATTACTTCATTGTAAGCACAAGACAATTTTAAACTTGATCTATTTGCTTTGAAAAGAGTATGATTGCCTTTGTTTTATGAATCATGAATCATTCATCTTTAAAAATAAACTTAAAATCATTTTTCTATCCAATAAACAATTCAATAGTGTTTGAGATATTGCGACATTGAAAGAAGTAACCAATGTTTGTAAAAGATGAATCACATTAAGTGTAACTAGGGAACATAAAAGGTAATTAAAAGGCAGATTGAACCCTTCAACAAACAAAGCGATGCTTTATTTACAAATCAACGTTCTATTTACATACACAATGAACGCATCGCATTCTTACCTTCCTTGATTCATTCAACTTTATTGGTTCAAGATGAATTCAAAGTACGCATTAGTTTCAACAAAATGACTCTTTTCTGTCTCATCTAAATTCATCTCCACAGCCTTGATTGGTTGATCAATAAAATTTTTGTTTCCGCCATCTTGAAATCTATCATTCAAGTCACATCTTTTTGCATATATTATAAATGGTTTGCTTGATTTTTATTTTTTTTTATTCTTCTTTTTTAAACCTTTATTAAAAGAGTATACTTCAAAATGTCCGTTAGACCCGCTGATTCCTGGAACGTCTGTCTTAACACCACCCTTGAACAAGAAGATAAGGAAATCTATGATATTGTCGAAAACGAAAAGCTTAGACAATGGTCCGGTTTGGAACTTATTGCTTCTGAGGTAAGAAAGAGGGTTGTGTGAGTGAGGACGTTGCTGATCGTTTCTTTCAGAACTTTACTTCTCAAGCTGTCATTGAGGCTAACGGTACTGCCTTGACCAACAAATACTCTGAAGGTCTTCCTGGTGCTCGTTACTATGGTGGTAATGAATACATCGATCAACTCGAAATTCTCTGTCAAAAGCGTGCCTTGGCCGCTTTCGGTTTGAACCCTGAACAGTGGGGTGTCAACGTTCAACCCTACTCTGGTTCTACTGCCAACTTTGCTGCCTTGACTGCCTTGATTCAACCCGGAGATCGTTTGATGGGTCTCGACCTTCCCTCTGGTGGCCACTTGACTCACGGTTACCAAACCGCCAAGAAGAAGATCTCTGCCTCTTCCATTTACTTTGCTTCTATGCCCTACCAAGTCAACCCCACCACTGGTTTGATTGATTACAAGCGTCTTGAAGAAAATGCTGCTCTTTTCCGTCCTCAACTCCTCATCTGTGGTGCTTCTGCTTACCCTGCTGAATGGGAATATGACACCATGCGTAAGGTTGCCGATCAACACGGTGCTTACTTGATGTGTGACATGGCTCACATCTCTGGTTTGATTGCTGGTAAGGAAGCCTTGTCTCCCTTTGACTACTGTGATATCGTGACCACCACGACCCACAAGACCCTCCGTGGTCCTCGTGCCGGTTTGGTCTTCTTCCGTCGTGACAAGGGTGACAACCTCGAATCTCGTGTCAACCAAGCCGTTTTCCCCTCTTGTCAAGGTGGCCCCCACAACAACACCATTGCTGCTGTTGCCGTTGCCTTGAAGCAAGCCGCCTCTCCCGAATTCAAGTTGTATGCCAAGCAAGTCCGTGCCAATGCCAAGAAGCTCGCTGAAGCCTTGACTGGTTATGGTTACAAGTTGGCCACCGGTTCTACCGTCAACCACTTGGTCCTCTGGGACTTGAAGCCTCAAAAATTGACGGGTTCCAAGGTCGAACGTATCTGTGATATGGTCCACATCACGATCAACAAGAACTCCATCGCTGGTGATAAGTCAGCCGTGACCCCTGGTGGTGTCCGTTTGGGTGCCTCTGCCTTGACCTCTCGTTCCTTGAAGGAAGATGACTTTGTCAAGGTCGCCGAATTCTTGCACAGAACTGTTCAAATCGCTCTTGCCGTTCAAGAAAAGTGCGGTAGTAAGTTGATGAAGGACTTTGTTGCTGCTCTTGAAGGTAATGAGGAAATTGCTCAATTGAAGAAGGAGGTCATCGAGTTTGCTCGCAGCTTCCCTATGCCTGGTTTTGATCCTACCAAGATCAATGCTACCGTCACCATCTAAACAAAAAATATGTATACACGTTCAACACTATTAAATGTCTTTTTTTTTCCGTATTTATTCATACCTATTTCACCTCCCTTATCGCTTGTAAAAAGTTTCAACACATTTTGTATAATAAAAATCCTTAAAAATTATAAAATTAACTGTTTATCCATTGCCTTTGGTCTTTGGTCCTTGTCATGAAGGTATTAAAATGGTTACCAGTAGAAATGGATAGAAATTGACTACTCAATGTTTATAAAGGAGAGCCAATTAAATAAACCCATCTTTATATAGCCCCTTGTGTTGTTTGTAGATAATAAAGTGGATGATTAAGTAAATTTTCTTTATTTCTAAACAAGAGCTATTCACCCTTAGTTTTGCTGAAAACACATTTTTTTCTTTTCTTTCTTCACACTTGACTGTTTTAGCAAGGAATGAATTGTGAATTAAAAATTACAATTGTCACAAAGCATCACGGTAACTAATGACCTATAAGTAGTGCATATAAAGCTGTAGGATAATGTTCAAAGGGACCTTCTTCAAGATAGCATGAAGATACTTTGATGCTTGTATAAAGATGAATAGATCAAAAGTCCAAGGCTTGTTAGGGTAACTAGGGTGGTAACCTTGGTTTCACCTCTTTTTCTGGTCTACAAAACAAAAATCAAGAAACTGTCTTCATTTCGTCTTTGGGATTACAGCATCTGTATAATCACTATTCATCAAGTGATATTCTATCGCATGACACAACCTAAACATGCAGTTATGCCAGATCAACTCATCATTTGTAATCCAAGAACAAGACGCAGATGTCCCAAGATATATAACAAACCCATACGATGTTATGTATCAGTGATCACTGGTCGAAACAATAGGCATACATAGGTTGATCATAATAATAGACCTTGACTAAGGTTGAGTTTTATCAGCTGAACACTTTCACGCAGACGGTACTTTCTTTTTCTAATATCAATCGTTTTACTCTCTACAGATACTCCTTTGGCTTCAGAAACATACAGCCGCTCTGTGGCTTCAATCATCGCGACTCTAGGCAGCAACAGTCATCATGCACATCATGACCTGAGTGTCAGGTGCTGTCAACCATCTCATTTCCATTAACTCACAATCTACTTTTTAGAACCTGGTCATCTCTTTCTCTCTGTCTTTTCTTGGAAACATACGATTGATAAAGCAAGGGCAGATCATCCAACTTGTCTTCATCGAGAGAAAGACACTGTATGTTCGATATCTTATCTCAGCTTTATCACATTAAGAAAATCAAAAAATTCTCGAGTTGGCCTCTTTTTTTTTCGTCTTGAGGCAAGACGAGCAACTGTATAGATATCTCACGATAGGAAGGCAGACTCAAGCACACAGCCTTTTTATAGCATCAAGCCAAAATGTTATTTTTTCATAAATGAGCAAAGTTGTTTCTAAAGCCAATTATCCATTTTCGACTGCCCATTTTTTTTTTTTTTTTTTGCAAAGTAAACTAGTCCATTCAAACATTGTGATGTCGAGTGACATCCAAACAAAACAAAGTACACAGCACTCATAGTCCTCTTTTAAATTGTTTGCTATTTGTGACAAGCCTTGCCCTTTTAATAAAACTGTATAAATGACAAACACGCATGTAAAATGCATTTCCATTTTTATCATCGTGTGTCACTTACCTCGACTTGACCTATTCTACACATATTCATCTCCTGAGTATCACTGTCCATTGTTCCATAGTCAACTACCAGATACACTTCTCTTATAGGCTTTCCTTTGGCTATTGCTTTTGTTTTTGTTTCGATAGACAAAGAATTGATGCTGCTATGACCTTAATTCTTCTTTAGATCCATTACTTGTCTTCCATTGTCTATAATCATTGCTGTTTCTTTTGTTTTCTTTTTTTTTTTCTTTTTATGTATGTACATGTATATTATTCCATATATCTACTAGAATAGGTCATATATCCTATACAATATCACAACTGAAGCAAAAGTAAAGGATCATCATAGGGTTGGCAATATGGTTTGTAGTGATGAATACTTGTCCGGCTTTTCTTTTTTTTTTCTCTCTCCTCTTTCTACTACTACTACTACTACTACTACTACTACTACTACTATTGATACTGTTATTACTATTGATACTGTTATTACTGCTTCTGCTTAGACTGTCTGTTGTGATGCTATTATGTAGATAGTATCCTAACTTTAGAGTGTCCCCAAGCAGCTTTAATTTTTTTTTCTTTTTTTTGCTATACACAGTTAATTTGACAGACTTGCATCTCGAGATAGTAACCTCTCTCTTTTAGCTGATGAAATAGTGTTGTTTATCCTTTTGTTATTCTTAATATCACATTATTTTTGGCGCGTTGTTGACTACAAAGGTATATAAGAGAAAAAAAAGGGGAGTTTCTTCTGAAGAGAGGTGTCAAATTAAAAGAAGTATGTTGTAGTTACTAACATTACGTCTTGAATTGACGTTTTTTTTTATGTTGAGAAAGAGAGCCAGCTATCTTTTTTGTTTTGTTGGTATTTACTTCAGAGAATTGCAATGCTGCTTTAACAAGATTCATAGTGTTTACAAACGAGAAGAAAAAGGGGAATCCTATTCAAATAAACTGTGTGCTTATGTAACACATTTTATTTATTATTCTACACACAAGGACCTTGTGCAACAATAGTGATACCGGAGCAGTTCTCGATACACCGGCTTTAGAATCCGTTTCTCTTTTATCCTTTTCTGAATTTGGTCATCTCGTACACAGCCAATCTGCAAAGACTTGACCGGCTTGCTTACTTTTCCATATATGTTGATGTCTCTTTATCATTTCCTGAATTGCATCTATAATCATTATATAAAAAGACAGAGAGAGAAAACACATTCTATTCTTTATTTACTTGACATGAAAATAAAAATAAAACAGCCTTTTATTCACTACAACATCTATTTGTTACATGCCAAGTACTTTATCTATGCTTATAAGCCAGCAAGTAGGCGATACATCCCCAAGTTCCTTAAAAGGAAGGTGAAAAGGGGAAAGTCGGTGCAAGTATAGTTACACTATATGCCTTATTAGTCTTGCTTACTTGCTTGTCTTTAGCTTCTTTACTCATCCCTCCTCAATCTCCATCATTCCTGTAAACATACTTTTCTCTTACCTAAATACCTTTAGACAAATAAAAGGCAAGAAAAGCAAGCAACTAAACAAAAGAACAGTAGCAGTTACTTTTTCATCTCTTGTCATCATCTGAATGCAAACCTGCTTCGGAAAATTTAAAAAAAAAAAAAAAAAAAAAAAAAAAACCAAAGGAAGATTTCTACAAAAAAAAAAAAAAAAAGGAAAGTAGACAAAGCATGCTATTCATATAATGAATACTTAGCATACATACTGACTGAATAACATAAAGAATGAAAGACTTGGCTCACCACTCATTAGATTCCTTTTGAGAATGTTGACCAAGGAATCTCAACTTTACCACCAACATTATTCTTTCTGCCTTTTCTTTTTCTTTGCTTTGACAATCATATACTATTTGGTCCTATGTTTATTTTATTACACAACTTGACTTTTCAATTAAAAGAGTACAGATAGTATTGGAAGAATGCTTAGCAAAACAATTGGTTTAAAAACAAACAAGTAACTTAGAAAAAAAAAGCAAAAGATAAAAGAGAAGAGCAATATTTAGAAAGTATTTTTTTAAAAAGTGATTTTTCATTTTTATTGAACATAAAAAAAAAGCTGACATTGTTAGCCATATTTTCAAAAAGAAAATATGTTTCCAGGCACTGCCACGTGGAGGCCATGTCTTTAAGTGCCCTTCGCTTTCGTCTTATCTTTATACTGCAGAGGAAATCGACATCGATTCAGCCACTTGATGGGAGGAGCGGTTCTCCCATCAAGCCTGTGCGATGAACAAAACGCCAACAGTTACAAAGAAGAAAATGATTTTGTAATTTGGCTCCTCTTTTTATACTTTTTTTTTTAAAAAAAATTATTTGAAAAAAGGTCACTTTCTTAACAGTCAAACCAAAGTCACCTACAGCAAAAGGATTTCATTTGTTCCTTTGGTTACATGCGAGTACTAATTCAGTAATTTTCTTTCCCTCATTCCTTGTTCAATATTAAATATTACTCCTTGTTCTAAATAATCCAACAGCATAGTCCATATTAATACTCCTTTTTATTTACTTTAATGCGGCGCTCCTTACAAAAATAAGACAACTTTTAGACTGATAGCTAAAGTCAGGGATCTTATTCGATAAAATTCGTCTGAGATGACTTCGGATTATAGAATTTATAGCTTTTTGTGGACAATATGTGACAAACGTTTCACTACATTTCACCATACAAAAGAATCATTCTTCAGCAAATACAAATATTAAATATCCACCCTATCAACAATAACACAAATTTAATTCAAAGTAGAAGATGAGCTGTTATTAAAATTATTATTTCCTAAAAATAACTTATCACACTTTAACAAAAAAGTTTTATAGCTAACGCTTTATATATTTTTAAAATGTGATATATAGTATAGAACTATAACTACAAAACTAAGCATAAAGTCTTATAATCAACAATACAACAGCGATGATCAAGTTTATATGATGATGAATAGGAATGTTTATGATTGCTAATGCATAACATGACTTTACTGTTCAGTTCGTATTTTGCACGTCCATATAACCTACCAATATTAAGAACACACAGTCCAAAATTCAATAGCATTTATTATAATCAAGTATAGTTCTTAGTTTATATCCTCATTAAATCGTATGTTTCATTATATTACTATTCATTCAATACATTGGACATAACATATAGAAAGATCCTACTTATTTTATCTGCATGTGTTAAAAAAATACTATAGTATTCTAGTCGTATATTATTTCCTTTATTAACAAACACGGAAAATAACTATTCACAACAGCTATAATATAAAAAGAACAACATGTAATAAAGCAATAGATTCTCTTGTAATTTGTTCATTTTGAACCCAACAGCGACTCATTCTATTCTTATAGGCCACAAAGTAATGCTTTTCCCGAATTTGTACGGTTGGTGGAGCATTAGCAAGAAGTCAGTTGCAAACATGTCGAATGTAAAGGAAAGAACTAAGATTCCGTCACTCATAAATTCTTCTTGCTAAACACATTTATTGCTAACCAGCTTTGTTTCATAATTGACCAATACTATAGCTCAACCTATTTCAAGAAATGTAATAATAACAAAAAGAGTAAACCAGATACACATCAACTAAAATTAGATTTGTCTCCAAGCGATAAAGGAACAGCAAAAAAGAACAATGAGAGATGATATGATCACAAAGTATCTCTTGATGCTTCTTCATATTCAATTCCATACAAAAGAATGAGTAGATAAAGGACAAGGTAAGTCTCTTTGATTTGGTATCATCTGGACGAAAGTCGTTATTTTCTTCCATTCCTTCTTCTTTATTGTACTTGACTGTGATCATGCTATGGAAGATAAAAAAAAAACATTGATTGTTTTTAGAAATGAAGTGACATATGAAATGCATTTGACTTACATTTCATAAAAGACTGTAGCATCATCTTTATGCAATACTGAATCTTAGGTTATTAATTCTGGCTAAATAGAACAATATTATGCTTTTCGGAGGCTTTGTGTTTCTAAATCTTTTCATATGCTTCCTTGTCAACTGAGAATGATGACTAGGTCAAAGTAGAATGATCATGTAAAGCCCTAGGACTTGTACTTCATTGGTTCTATAGACGAATTGATTAATTTAGTAGGACAACAGGTTTTATCACGTAATTACTTACAGATTATGTTTCAATATTACGACGATGGAAAGTAAGAAATGACTGAAGATGTCAGTTTCTTTTAGATTTTGACTGATGAATGATACAATAAAAGCATGAAGAGTGAGAGAAAGAAGGATTCCCATGGTCAAAAATGTAACAGACAGACAATTTTGCAGGAATTGTTTTTGTTAATTTCTTGTCATCGTGTCATACTAACACAGAGTAAGCTTTGATAAGAGCAAAAATTGTATAAAAGGGAGCCAGATTCGATGTTTTTTTCTTTCTTTCTTTTTTTGTCAATCACAAAAACACAGTAGATCAGCAATGCAACATACCAACAACATAGTAGACTAGCAATATAGTAGATCAGCAACACTGAGAGAGTTACAGAGTTACAATCATACAACTCTACAACTCTACCAGTTCAGCAGAGATTCTTCGATTTATTGCTTTATGTTTTATCTGATTCTCCCCTTTTTTGGAAAAAGAACGTAGAAGGGCACCTATTCGACATGGCCTCCACGTGACGGTGCCTGGAATCATGTCTTTACTATAAAGGCATGGCTAACAATGTCGACTTTAGTACTTGTACTTTTATATATATCCTATGTAATAAAATTATTCTTTGTCCTTTTTCTTTTCTCTCTCTCTCTCCTTGTATCTTTCTCTGCTTCTCATGTTACTTACATTGTCTACTATATTCTTTGGCTTCTTTTATGTCTTCAAACAAGTCCATTAGCTTCATGTATAGCAATCATCATCCTTAGCGTACAAAGGAAGAAAGCTGAAATAGCTTTGTATAGTAACATGGCTTCTTTGTCTTATATCTGCAAGCCAAGGCTTTAATACTATGCAAACAATGAGACAAAGCACCATCCACGTACCCATTAAAGCCTGGGACCTATTACCTTTTACAGATAGTATGATCATAACAGTTGGTCTAAAGTGTACTTTGCTATTCTTTTTTGGTTGAGTTTTCATTGTTCATTCATCATTACTTCATTTTTCATTCATTATTCGTTCATAATTCGTTCATTATTTGCTTATTACTTGCTATAGTAATAATGTTGTCAGCAGAGAGAGAGAGAAAGGGTGTTCTTGTGAGTGTACAAAAAAAATGCCAATTAATATTCTGTACTGATGAATGGCAAGCATTCAAATAAACCATAAAAGAAACCTCCTTGGTCACTTAGATATATTAGTAAAGTAACAGTATATGTTGTCAGATTGATTTACATTATGTAGTTCATTTCTTTCTAGATTGACCGTTCTGCTGAATTTTTTCCTTCACATGAAGTAGATCTGGACAACATTAGGTCAAGCAATTCCACTTTGCAATACAAAAGTATGCATATGACAAGTACTTATGAAGCGAATAGAAAAGGAAGTGAAAGAGAGAGAAAAAGAAAAAAAGAACAAGAACAAAGAAATAGGGATCGACAACAATGTACCTTAATTGATTTCATTATCCGTCAATGACAGATAAGATCACGTGAGAATTATGTCATTGTCGGACATTAGTTTATCCATGAGCGTACTTGACCTTATTTCCATTTATGGGTATCCTTGTTTTCCTCTCTCTTCCCCCCCCCTTTTTCTTCATATCCTGTAGTCACCGTACCATAATAGAATAGAATAGAATAGAATAGAATAGAATAGTATAGAGAATAAGGCTCTGTTTGTGTTTTCGCTTTTTCTTATAGACTAATTAGTTTACATCGGAATACTTGGTTCACTAGTCATAAAGCTTTACAGCATCTTATAAAAACTCCACTCACACAGTCTTTTGTGTACATGAAAAGCAACTAAGCCGCATATAGAGATAGTATAGAGAAATAACATAGAGAAATAGTGCAAGGAATGTCTTTGTAAATGGGGGATTTATTAAAAAAGATATAGATTGATCAAGTATAAGACCTTAAGGTTGTCACTGAACAGTCTCATAGTGACTGATCTCACTGTCCTATTACTTGTTCCATCACTTCTTACCTTGTTTGATATATATGAATAATAAGCATGTACAGCATCGTTATGGTCATCATAGGCAATAGAGGATAAGCTCTACACGATGATTGTTGTCTATTACTGTATCGTACCTACCTTGTCATGTAAACTTGCTATTGGATGATCAACATTGATGGTGGATTGTAAGTAACTGGTTGTCATGGTGAAATCAGGTACTCATAGTCTTGTATCTCTCCTACTTTCATAATATTGTCATAGCAAGTAGGTCTTGACTAGATCCATGCATACATATATACCCATGGTTGATCTATCACATAATCACTTTCACAAGCACTACCATCTCTCTCTCTCTCTCTCTCCCCTTTCTTCTAAATAAACTATTCCTTTGCTGTCTTCTTGCTCTTGTTTTCTTGTCTCCGCTCTGTTTTGCTTCGATAGTTTGTCCTTTACTCCACTTGGCTTCAGAAGCATACAGAATTCTATCTATGGTCCACGACTATTGATACTCTAAGCTATACATCATCTCCTTTCTATTGATCATTATCTCATTTCCTACTTTTGTTGACTGAGGAGGTTGCATTTTACTTAAAATGTTTATCACTGCTATCTCTCTGTTCTCTATACTTCTATTTCTATTTCTACTTCTTGCTTTTTGTTTTCTTCAAATTATGTGGTAATCTCAGTAGACAAGTGTCTGTATTCTTAAACTAAGGCTTTTCTATCGCTCTTTTTCTTTTTTTTTTTTTTTCCTTCCTTCTCCTTTTTGTTATTTTTTTAACTCCCTATCTTTGGTTCATGTGTAGTTGCTAATCTGTTTATTGAGCTGCTCTAACCTGCTTTTCGTATAGGAAGAATACGTTGGTAACATTCTTCATAGGTTTGCTTTCGTCGATTGTTTGCTTATTTTCAACTGTTGATAGATTAATAGAGAAAAGATCCTTTAGAGATGTCTATGGCTGCACTTGACTGTTTATGTCTTTAGCTGTAAAGTAAGCTTTTTGCTTGTGTAAAAAGACACGGGATAAACACGAAAGGTAAAGAAGAAGAAAAAAAGAGAAAAGAAAAAGGAAAAAGGAGCAAATACAGACGTATTACTAAGCCATCTTTGTGCAACTCCATCGTCTCAACAACAAAGGTAATCAGGTAGACACAAAGTCTCTTTCTCTTTCTCTTTTCTTCTCTTTTATTTATTTATTGGTAGATCATTTGTTTAAAGCATCGCCTTGTATCAAGCCATGTACATACAATGACTAAACACTTGCAGCCGTCTTTTCCCATTTTTATCATCTTGTGTCACTTACCTCGACTTGACCCTATTCTACACATATTCATCTCCTGAGTATCACTGTCCATTGTTCCATAGTCAACTACCAGATACACTTCTCTTATAGGCTTTCCTTTGGCTATTGCTTTTGTTTTTGTTTCGATAGACAAAGAATTGATGCTGCTATGACCTTAATTCTTCTTTGAATACATTACTTGTCTTCCATTGTCTATAATCATTGCCCTTTCTTTCTTTTGTTTTCTTTTTTTTTTTCTTTTTATGTATATACATGTATATTATTCCATACATCTACTAGTATAGCTCATATATCCTATACAATATCACAACTGAAGCAAAAGTAAAGGATCATCATAGGGTTGGCAATATGGTTTGTAGTGATGAATACTTGTCCGGCTTTTCTTTTTTTTCTCTCTCCTCTTTCTACTACTACTATTGATACTGTTATTACTGCTTCTGTTTAGACTGTCTGTTGTGATGCTACTATGTAGAGAGTGTCCTAACTTTAGAATTTGTCCAAATAGCTTTGTTTATTATTCCTCTTCTAATTACTAAGTCAAACCACATTTTGTTGTGCAGATCCTTCTTTTTTCTTCAGTTGCTCTGTTACAGTTGGTCATTTGCTTTATTAATGTTAAACTGCAGTATAAGGAAGGTCTGCGAACAAATTTTAAAAAAAAAAAACGTGTTGTACAATGTTACCGGTACTTGCCAAGCCAAAAGGACAATGACGAAATTGATACTGCATACCAGTGAATGGATGAGTAAATGAGTTCTTGGGTCTTTCAGATTCTTGGATAAGAAAATGATGAAAGCATGCTCGTATGTCGAAAGTAGTAAATATAGTAGCAGAACCTATACATTGATGAAGATCGCTGATTAGAGGTAAAGGCATTCTATCAACATTCTTCACGAGTTGGTTAAGCATGCGTGGATCAATAACTGCTCTTTTCTTAGTGTATAATCCGTTGATATCCTTTTTCCCAACAAGAAAAATAGGGTTATTGAAGCAAGTATTGGAAGGAGCAGGTTCAATGACACAATCATCCAACCAAGTTTGAATTTGATCTTCCATGATCTTTCTATTGGCAATAGCAATATCGGGTTGTCTTCGATAAGCAAAGGCATTGGGTTCAGTATCAAGGGTAATAATAGCACCAGGTAAATTACAGTGAGAAGACATGGGGATACTCGTGTTAGAATCTAACAAAGGTTCCTATTTGTTTAGAACTTGACATTTTGCCTAAGCTATGGATAGGTTTAACAGGATTAGCCACTTCTTGGTTAAGTTCTAGTATTCCTAAAATACCTGATCCAGTTAACTCTGATGACTATACGCCAAATGAAACTTCTGTTGGCACTAAGCAGGAAAGATAATATTCGATTAGCACTATTCAACATCACTGCTAAAATCAAAGACTTCAAATTCATATGACAAACGGATTTGGTTATAATAAACAGTAAGATTTATTATGCCTAACTGGCTTACAGTACTTGAACTATCATGTCCTAACTTGATCGATCCTGGATTATGTATTGGAACTAAGCCAAGTGCCGAATAGAACGAAGGAGACGCACACGAAAAAGACGAATCGGTATCAGTCATGGCCCATGTTTTGATGTGCTCTATAATAATAGGAACATAAAGCGTATTAGTGTTTGAAGGCGCTTTAGAAAAGATGTGATGTATAATGCACTTACATGCCTGAGCAGCTTCAATCACAGTGAGGACTTTTGCAACATCAATGTCCATATCATCCGACGAATCGGGAACAGGAACAACGGGACCAGCAGCATCAGTCTTACGACCGGAAGAAGCATTACTACTACCTGCAGTAGAAGTGGCAGAATAACCAACAGACACAGAAGTATCATTACCAGAAGAGATAAGGGAAGACAAGGAAGAAGCAAGGGGTTCGACTCGTTTCACGAAACATATTAGAAGGCCCAGCAAAAGAAGAATCATCAACCGAAGAACCAGTTGAATGACCCTTTCCTTTACATGGGTAATTAGGATGACAGTTATCAGCACCACAAAAGTGGCACGGTCTTCCCAAACCAGAAGGTAGGTTTCTTGAATTCCGCTGACAGGTAGCAGAACTGGAGGAAACATCAACTCGGGTAGAACTTGAACAAGAGGAAGCTTTCTTCACAGCATGACATTCATCGTTGCTATGGTTATTTGCCTTGTGTAAGTTGCAGCACTTCTTAGAAACCCTTGGACAAGGTGTACCACGAGCAGCAGAACCAGAGACAAAAGCAGAAGTTTTCTTCCGACCAGAAGTGGAGTCATTGACCATCGAAGAGCCAGCAGAAGTGTGAATAGCGTTGGCGATTCTACAAACTTTGTACAATGAATGGTACAAAGTCTTGGCCAACTTGACAACATAATTGGCCGATTATTTTTGTGCATCCGTACAATTGGCTAAGGACACGATCACCTTCTTGTGAATATCGGCCTGAAGACCGATCAAAAAGCAACGAGTCAAGGCATAGCGATTTTGGATTTGTGCCAAGCGACGGAGGTTGTTGAAACGTTCAACGTACTGGTCAACAGTTTCAGCAGCAGACATAGAGATGCGTAGCAACTCTGTTGTAGATGTGGCTTTTTCTTCAGCCGAATCAACACCATAATGGCCAGTAAAAGCCTTTTTGAACTGACTCCAAGTGTGAACATTCTCCTTTTCTTGATACTCATCAAGCCAAGTGCGTTGACTCGCTGACAAACAAGGAGAGAGAAGATGAAGTCAATGTTGATCAAGATCAAGGCCATGCGCGAACATTATGTCCTGAAATTCCTTCAAGCAGTGCTTGATATTCACAATGACAGAGGCAGATGGGTTAAAGACCGCACACTTCCACTGCATGAGTGGTAGGTTTGGAGATACAACATTCAAGGCTGCAGGAGCTACCTGAGGTGCACCAGTCCAAGCGGTAGGTACAGCATGGCTCAAGCTAGTTGGAGGAGATCTCTAGTATGAACTAGATTCTTCAAGTCATTGGAGCAGACTCCGCTGTTGTAGAACAGTAACTGATTGTAGTTGACAACGATAAATATAAGACTTAATACAAGATCATACAATCAATTCCAATTAAACATATTCTTTTAGAATATGCATTGTATTCATGAGAGTTCTTTGATAAGAAGAAGTATCAACTAAAATAACCAAATCCAATCCAATGTCAGGAATATTGCTAATCTTTCACATAATTGAAATAACGTGTAAAATAACGTTATTCAAATCAGTGAGGAATTCCCATAATAAAAGATAATCTATGACAGACATACAAAAGAACAAATGAAAAGTTTTCATAATCATAATTAGATATAATACTTGCTAAAATACCTGAAGATTAGAAGAACGATCACAATAGAAGATATCAAGTCACTCACTCAATAAGATATAAACACCTGCCTTCAATTAGAATAATTTTTACTTTAACTTAAACTGAAATAAAGATCAGTCTCAAAAAGTACACAAACTGTTTCTTGATCTTTGTTTCCACCTTTTCTTTTACTATTTTTACCATTATACAACATCCGCACTTAGTAGGCACCATGTTATCTTCTTCTGAATTAGATGTCGTATAAAGAAGACGAACAGACAAGTTAAGAATAACCTGTGTGGCGTCGATGACAGTGGAATCCAACTCCTCAATAGAAGAGAGGATGGATGGAGCTGCGATTCTAGGTTCAAGAGAACCAGAAGAAACTGCGGAAGTAGTCATTCCAGAGGACTATGTCTCTGAAGATAAGGTAGATACATCTGACATACGACGAATGTTATCAGGATGGGTTTGATCATTACTACTGAAAGAACCAGTAGCAGAAGAGCTGAAACCATTAGAGTTTGACACGTTGAGAAAGGTAAGTAGTAATGAAAAGAGCTTGTTTTAAATGTAAAAATCAATAAAGAATTCTCAAAAGAAAATGCTTTGCCAAATATATAATACAAGACAAAGACTAAAAGTAAAAAAAAAATTGTTATGAAACTAAAGATTATATATATATGACTTCATTGATAAAACAATTAAGACTATTCATGCTTTTTGAGTTTTTGGGTCTTTAGCACTAGTTCAATTGGTAGGTTAAAAGTAATGATATGGAAAGGATGGAAATATAAAGGAAAGCTAGTGAATAAACATTAGTCATCCTCTTCTTGACGAATCGAGGAACAATGAAGTGGATAAATTATTGATCTGGTAATAACTGCCGAATAGGATTGCATTGAGCTGTCATGCCTGAAACCAGATTCTAAAATAGTTGCTGGGATACTGATACGAACATGTATTATTGGGGGACAGCACAGTAATAAAGTTAAGCTGAGAAAAAGACATTTTATTTAATATTGATTCAGGTGTTCATATTATAGCACAAACAATAGGGCAGGGGTGGCTATTGCAGAGGCCTAACATTTATTAATAGCGAGAGCAGAGACAAGAAAAACAAGAGCAAGAAGACAGCAAAGGAATAGTTTATTTAGAAGAAAGGGGAGAGAGAGAGAGAGAGAGATGGTAGTGCTTGTGAAAGTGATTATGTGATAGATCAACCATGGGTATATATGTATGCATGGATCTAGTCAAGACCTACTTGCTATGACAATATTATGAAAGTAGGAGAGATACAAGACTATGAGTACCTGATTTCACCATGACAACCAGTTACTTACAATCCACCATCAATGTTGATCATCCAATAGCAAGTTTACATGACAAGGTAGGTACGATACAGTAATAGACAACAATCATCGTGTAGAGCTTATCCTCTATTGCCTATGATGACCATAACGATGCTGTACATGCTTATTATTCATATATATCAAACAAGGTAAGAAGTGATGGAACAAGTAATAGGACAGTGAGATCAGTCACTATGAGACTGTTCAGTGACAACCTTAAGGTCTTATACTTGATCAATCTATATCTTTTTTAATAAATCCCCCATTTACAAAGACATTCCTTGCACTATTTCTCTATGTTATTTCTCTATACTATCTCTATATGCGGCTTAGTTGCTTTTCATGTACACAAAAGACTGTGTGAGTGGAGTTTTTATAAGATGCTGTAAAGCTTTATGACTAGTGAACCAAGTATTCCGATGTAAACTAATTAGTCTATAAGAAAAAGCGAAAACACAAACAGAGCCTTATTCTCTATACTATTCTATTCTATTCTATTCTATTCTATTCTATTATGGTACGGTGACTACAGGATATGAAGAAAAAGGGGGGGGGGAAGAGAGAGGAAAACAAGGATACCCATAAATGGAAATAAGGTCAAGTACGCTCATGGATAAACTAATGTCCGACAATGACATAATTCTCACGTGATCTTATCTGTCATTGACGGATAATGAAATCAATTAAGGTACATTGTTGTCGATCCCTATTTCTTTGTTCTTGTTCTTTTTTTCTTTTTCTCTCTCTTTCACTTCCTTTTCTATTCGCTTCATAAGTACTTGTCATATGCATACTTTTGTATTGCAAAGTGGAATTGCTTGACCTAATGTTGTCCAGATCTACTTCATGTGAAGGAAAAAATTCAGCAGAACGGTCAATCTAGAAAGAAATGAACTACATAATGTAAATCAATCTGACAACATATACTGTTACTTTACTAATATATCTAAGTGACCAAGGAGGTTTCTTTTATGGTTTATTTGAATGCTTGCCATTCATCAGTACAGAATATTAATTGGCATTTTTTTTGTACACTCACAAGAACACCCTTTCTCTCTCTCTCTGCTGACAACATTATTACTATAGCAAGTAATAAGCAAATAATGAACGAATTATGAACGAATAATGAATGAAAAATGAAGTAATGATGAATGAACAATGAAAACTCAACCAAAAAAGAATAGCAAAGTACACTTTAGACCAACTGTTATGATCATACTATCTGTAAAAGGTAATAGGTCCCAGGCTTTAATGGGTACGTGGATGGTGCTTTGTCTCATTGTTTGCATAGTATTAAAGCCTTGGCTTGCAGATATAAGACAAAGAAGCCATGTTACTATACAAAGCTATTTCAGCTTTCTTCCTTTGTACGCTAAGGATGATGATTGCTATACATGAAGCTAATGGACTTGTTTGAAGACATAAAAGAAGCCAAAGAATATAGTAGACAATGTAAGTAACATGAGAAGCAGAGAAAGATACAAGGAGAGAGAGAGAGAAAAGAAAAAGGACAAAGAATAATTTTATTACATAGGATATATATAAAAGTACAAGTACTAAAGTCGACATTGTTAGCCATGCCTTTATAGTAAAGACATGATTCCAGGCACCGTCACGTGGAGGCCATGTCGAATAGGTGCCCTTCTACGTTCTTTTTCCAAAAAAGGGGAGAATCAGATAAAACATAAAGCAATAAATCGAAGAATCTCTGCTGAACTGGTAGAGTTGTAGAGTTGTATGATTGTAACTCTGTAACTCTCTCAGTGTTGCTGATCTACTATATTGCTAGTCTACTATGTTGTTGGTATGTTGCATTGCTGATCTACTGTGTTTTTGTGATTGACAAAAAAAGAAAGAAAGAAAAAAACATCGAATCTGGCTCCCTTTTATACAATTTTTGCTCTTATCAAAGCTTACTCTGTGTTAGTATGACACGATGACAAGAAATTAACAAAAACAATTCCTGCAAAATTGTCTGTCTGTTACATTTTTGACCATGGGAATCCTTCTTTCTCTCACTCTTCATGCTTTTATTGTATCATTCATCAGTCAAAATCTAAAAGAAACTGACATCTTCAGTCATTTCTTACTTTCCATCGTCGTAATATTGAAACATAATCTGTAAGTAATTACGTGATAAAACCTGTTGTCCTACTAAATTAATCAATTCGTCTATAGAACCAATGAAGTACAAGTCCTAGGGCTTTACATGATCATTCTACTTTGACCTAGTCATCATTCTCAGTTGACAAGGAAGCATATGAAAAGATTTAGAAACACAAAGCCTCCGAAAAGCATAATATTGTTCTATTTAGCCAGAATTAATAACCTAAGATTCAGTATTGCATAAAGATGATGCTACAGTCTTTTATGAAATGTAAGTCAAATGCATTTCATATGTCACTTCATTTCTAAAAACAATCAATGTTTTTTTTTTATCTTCCATAGCATGATCACAGTCAAGTACAATAAAGAAGAAGGAATGGAAGAAAATAACGACTTTCGTCCAGATGATACCAAATCAAAGAGACTTACCTTGTCCTTTATCTACTCATTCTTTTGTATGGAATTGAATATGAAGAAGCATCAAGAGATACTTTGTGATCATATCATCTCTCATTGTTCTTTTTTGCTGTTCCTTTATCGCTTGGAGACAAATCTAATTTTAGTTGATGTGTATCTGGTTTACTCTTTTTGTTATTATTACATTTCTTGAAATAGGTTGAGCTATAGTATTGGTCAATTATGAAACAAAGCTGGTTAGCAATAAATGTGTTTAGCAAGAAGAATTTATGAGTGACGGAATCTTAGTTCTTTCCTTTACATTCGACATGTTTGCAACTGACTTCTTGCTAATGCTCCACCAACCGTACAAATTCGGGAAAAGCATTACTTTGTGGCCTATAAGAATAGAATGAGTCGCTGTTGGGTTCAAAATGAACAAATTACAAGAGAATCTATTGCTTTATTACATGTTGTTCTTTTTATATTATAGCTGTTGTGAATAGTTATTTTCCGTGTTTGTTAATAAAGGAAATAATATACGACTAGAATACTATAGTATTTTTTTAACACATGCAGATAAAATAAGTAGGATCTTTCTATATGTTATGTCCAATGTATTGAATGAATAGTAATATAATGAAACATACGATTTAATGAGGATATAAACTAAGAACTATACTTGATTATAATAAATGCTATTGAATTTTGGACTGTGTGTTCTTAATATTGGTAGGTTATATGGACGTGCAAAATACGAACTGAACAGTAAAGTCATGTTATGCATTAGCAATCATAAACATTCCTATTCATCATCATATAAACTTGATCATCGCTGTTGTATTGTTGATTATAAGACTTTATGCTTAGTTTTGTAGTTATAGTTCTATACTATATATCACATTTTAAAAATATATAAAGCGTTAGCTATAAAACTTTTTTGTTAAAGTGTGATAAGTTATTTTTAGGAAATAATAATTTTAATAACAGCTCATCTTCTACTTTGAATTAAATTTGTGTTATTGTTGATAGGGTGGATATTTAATATTTGTATTTGCTGAAGAATGATTCTTTTGTATGGTGAAATGTAGTGAAACGTTTGTCACATATTGTCCACAAAAAGCTATAAATTCTATAATCCGAAGTCATCTCAGACGAATTTTATCGAATAAGATCCCTGACTTTAGCTATCAGTCTAAAAGTTGTCTTATTTTTGTAAGGAGCGCCGCATTAAAGTAAATAAAAAGGAGTATTAATATGGACTATGCTGTTGGATTATTTAGAACAAGGAGTAATATTTAATATTGAACAAGGAATGAGGGAAAGAAAATTACTGAATTAGTACTCGCATGTAACCAAAGGAACAAATGAAATCCTTTTGCTGTAGGTGACTTTGGTTTGACTGTTAAGAAAGTGACCTTTTTTCAAATAATTTTTTTTAAAAAAAAAAGTATAAAAAGAGGAGCCAAATTACAAAATCATTTTCTTCTTTGTAACTGTTGGCGTTTTGTTCATCGCACAGGCTTGATGGGAGAACCGCTCCTCCCATCAAGTGGCTGAATCGATGTCGATTTCCTCTGCAGTATAAAGATAAGACGAAAGCGAAGGGCACTTAAAGACATGGCCTCCACGTGGCAGTGCCTGGAAACATATTTTCTTTTTGAAAATATGGCTAACAATGTCAGCTTTTTTTTTATGTTCAATAAAAATGAAAAATCACTTTTTAAAAAAATACTTTCTAAATATTGCTCTTCTCTTTTATCTTTTGCTTTTTTTTTCTAAGTTACTTGTTTGTTTTTAAACCAATTGTTTTGCTAAGCATTCTTCCAATACTATCTGTACTCTTTTAATTGAAAAGTCAAGTTGTGTAATAAAATAAACATAGGACCAAATAGTATATGATTGTCAAAGCAAAGAAAAAGAAAAGGCAGAAAGAATAATGTTGGTGGTAAAGTTGAGATTCCTTGGTCAACATTCTCAAAAGGAATCTAATGAGTGGTGAGCCAAGTCTTTCATTCTTTATGTTATTCAGTCAGTATGTATGCTAAGTATTCATTATATGAATAGCATGCTTTGTCTACTTTCCTTTTTTTTTTTTTTTTTGTAGAAATCTTCCTTTGTTTTTTTTTTTTTTTTTTTTTTTTTTTTTTTATTTTTCTGATGCAGGTTTGCATTCAGATGATGACAAGAGATGAAAAAGTAACTGCTACTGTTCTTTTGTTTAGTTGCTTGCTTTTCTTGCCTTTTATTTGTCTAAAGGTATTTAGGTAAGAGAAAAGTATGTTTACAGGAATGATGGAGATTGAGGAGGGATGAGTAAAGAAGCTAAAGACAAGCAAGTAAGCAAGACTAATAAGGCATATAGTGTAACTATACTTGCACCGACTTTCCCCTTTTCACCTTCCTTTTAAGGAACTTGGGGATGTATCGCCTACTTGCTGGCTTATAAGCATAGATAAAGTACTTGGCATGTAACAAATAGATGTTGTAGTGAATAAAAGGCTGTTTTATTTTTATTTTCATGTCAAGTAAATAAAGAATAGAATGTGTTTTCTCTCTCTGTCTTTTTATATAATGATTATAGATGCAATTCAGGAAATGATAAAGAGACATCAACATATATGGAAAAGTAAGCAAGCCGGTCAAGTCTTTGCAGATTGGCTGTGTACGAGATGACCAAATTCAGAAAAGGGTAAAAGAGAAACGGATTCCAAAGTGAGTGCACCATGAACAAAACGGCGATTCAAGTGTTCTTTTTTAAATCGTTACACTGTATCACTGTGACAATAGGTACGACGCTTGTGTATGGAGATGATATTAATAGCATGATTCCATACTAGTTGAGTGTAATCATTTATCCACGAAAGAGTTAACGTGACACATTATCCATTCTTTTTTTTATTTTTTTTTTATTTTTATTTTCTAATAACAAAAGCTAATTACAAGGAATAATGAACAGAACTTTTCTAAAAGAAAGCAGCATATATGACTTGATGACCCTGACCGAGCCAAAGTGTGGAACTTGCTTTAGATTTGAAGACTTCCCAAGACAGAAAAGTCAAAAAAAAAGTTGAGGCAGCTTGGAATTTTGTTTCCATCTTTCAACCTCTACTCCATAATTTACTTGTATAGTTTTCTGTATTCGACTTTTTTCTTTCTTTCTTTCTTTTCTTTTCTACAAGATACCAAGTAGTGTGAGATGTATTTGCTGTTATGCTTCACAAAAAAAGAAAAGAAAGAGAAAATGGTATTCTGTATGGATTTTGAAAGTACACGAGTCAAAACTAAAGAGTGGAGGAAAAGCAATGATATACTCAGTATGATAGGCTTGTAAACGAATTTTTATAGCTATTGGATCAAATATAATGTAATATTACATCTTTTGTATTGATAGCAAGGATAGGAAAGAGGTCATGTCATTGCATAGGAGACGAAATATGGATTCAAACATGAAGCAAACAAAGTACCAGTAAAGATAGTTCATACAGCAGTGATTATGAGGACAGATTGAGGATGACTTGGTGAATGGAAAGAAGAAGAAGAGGAGGAGGAGGAGGGGGAATGAGAGAGTTTGTAAATGATGCGAAATGTGTGATAGTGAAAGAAAAAAGAAGCAACAGACAAACATATGTTATATGGTCAGTGTTAGATAGCTCTATCTATGTTTTGACTATAAAGCATGCTTTGTTTGCAATGGACAAGCCCTTTTCTTTTGTCTCTGATCACAACATATAACATTCCATCAACTGTATACAGATTGTTAAAAAAAAAAGCATAGAGTAGAGAAAGAAATTATAAGTATTCTCAACACAGAAGAATTCACAATAGCCCAACATACCCTCTTTTTTAATATTGAAATGCAAAATGCTTGTAACAGTCAAATACTAGCTTTAACAATGGTAATAAGCATTAAGGATATTTAAAACTCTCTCATATTGACCTATTTGGTATTTGTTGTACATATAAACTTCTGAAGCCTTTCATTATTATTCTAGAAAAATCCCAATCAACTAATGTAGAAATATAAAAGATTGAGAAATATCTGAGCAAGATCTTGATATGCGATGTGTCTTCAATATGAACAAACAATAGCAACTTTGGTGTTATCGTCTTTATGATTTTAGCTATCAATGCAAGCCATTCCTCTTATTTCTTTTTTAATCACATACACCAAATACATTCACTATTACCGGTAAAATTGATAGTCTATTTAAAAAGCATACAGTTTACCAACGTTTTTTATAATTCATGAAGCTTCAAGCTAGAACTTTAGTTTGTAATTATATAAATCAGAACACTCCCCTAAGCCATGCTTCCGTATTATACATTGAAATTGGATAATAAGGTATTGTGTTCATATTGCTATATGTCTAGTGCTACCGCTTAAGTTTTGATACAGCAGAGTTTTGCATCACCAATGTATACAGCTTTAAGGAAAAAAATATACACTCTAAAGAAACCAATCTTTCAGCACTCTTAGGAGCAATTTCATAACAACAGCATGTCAATAACTGGCTAGCTTCCTTTCTTTTTTTTCCCTCTTGCCTACATCATGTCAGCTTCTACTCACACAATTACAGTTCCATTTCAGAAATGCGCAAGGTTATCTCTTAAACCCCTTTTTTATCCTTCCTGATTCACTAGCAAAATAATCAAAGTTATATACAAAGTCAACCAAAATTCAAACAGCTTGCTCTGACTGAGTCTATACTAATCACTGGTAGCATTAACATAGTTTATACTCATGTTTTGCTTAACAGCCAGATTACACCAGTAAACATCAAGATAAATGTAGAAGTTGAACTTTGATAAAGAACAAAAAAGGCCTTTTCTTCATTCCCTTTCAATGTTATATAGCAACAATGAAATGCATTTGCTAATGTTTATAAAAGCATTTTCAAGGTAATAAATTAAAAACTTATATTTCTGCGTTAATGTTGACAATGAAAGCTTGAAGAGTACTCTATGCAAAATACAACTTGTTATAATTATATCAATGTATTCAATTGATTGGCCTCCTTCAGCCATTTTTCTTTCACGTTATTTATTATTTTTCTAAATTTAAATGTCGCCTTTGTTATTTCTAAGTTCTCAATTGATGAGCTACGAAAAAGTTGCCTATGTGATAATTATTAACTTCTTTATGTTCTGGCCAAGTATCCAATATGTCTTTTTCTTGACCAAATTACTATATTATTTAGTATATGGTTTGTCAAATGATAGAAGAGACTTGTTCTAAAAAGAGACTACTTGACGATAGTGATTAAACTCGGTCTTTTTAGGAAAATGAAATTTGTTAGTAAATGAACTTTTTATGGTTTGCAAAAGTCAAATATAAACAATACAAAATATTGATATATTGTAAATTTTCAAACACGTTGTATATTGTTTTTATTACACACCAAATGTAATGCGCTGAGATCGTGTACGTCCTGTATGAGAATAATGCTTAACATATATTAATATGTTAGTCTTGCAGGATCCTTTTAGATATTGGTAACATAGATGAACAAATATGCTTAGATTAACCTTAGTCCTTGGTTTCTATTTGAAAAGGTTGTTGAACAACGTAATTACTGTAAACGCTGTAGAAAATAATTGCTATTAAATTCTCTGTTGTAAGTTTTGAAATGATAGAGAAATGATAAAATCTGTGCATAAAGCTTTATAAGCAAAAGAGAAAATAAAAAAGTTTCATAAAAAAACCAAGATCATTAGTTTATATCTAGTAAATTCATTTAAAAAGTAATGTAAAGTGTACATCTAAATCTTTTACAAAACGCAACTTGCCCTTTCTGAAATTGCTGTGTCCTTGGTTCTAGCGTAACTTGCTAATGATCGGGTAATTTATTAGGCTTACATAGGTAACTTACCTGTACGTTGTTAAATTTGGAAGGGCTTTTCTTGATAAAGGTGGATTGTAAGTGGAAGCTTGATATATTTTATTATCAGTGGTGATCACCAGATATTAAGTATAAGATCAATAAGAAGTTTATTAAACATAATGCTATATAAAAAAAAGAAACTAAGAGATCAGGAACTTTAGGAGAAAAGTAAAAGTAAATTGTTTATTGTATAATGAATATAATGTTACAAAATAATATCTTGTAGGTTTACAGGATTAGTGGAGGTAAGATTTTTCGTAAAGTTAGGTTCTAAGGTTAAGATTGTTTTTTAAGTTGTTGTTAAGTATAGAATTTAAACAGAAGCTTGATATAAGTAGTAGCCACCAGACCTTATAGGATCAATACAATGTTTCTTGATAAATAATGTCAAAGGAAAGTAAAATAAGAGATTAGAGCTTTTATAGGTAATGTGAAATGTTTGTATTTCAGGATTTGGATAGGATCGAGATAAGTTGTTGTGAAATAATGTACTGAAGTTTGAATAAAGAATTGAATATATATTGTATCCAAAAAAGTAAAATTGAATAGATGTGGGTTTGTGTGTAAGTGACCACTAGGTCTTATAAAGTAGATCAGACTTGGATTGAATAAAAAGATATTGATAAAGTAAAGATAAAATAAAAGGGATTACTGGTTCTTCCTATCTATACAAATAAAATAAAAAGAGATAATTGGATTCAAAGGATATTTATTGTGATAAGGTAAGGTAATGTAATAATATAATAATATAATAATAGGGTAAGATAATAATAGGTAAGATAATACGATAAGATAATAATAATAATTGAAATATTTATAAAAAGATACTGGTATTTATATGTTTTTTGATTTTCATATTTTTATGCTGTTTTTGATTTTTCTTTTGTTTTCTTCTTTTTTTTTTGTTGTCCTTGAATTCCTTTGCTATTAGCATAGCATCGTTTTCTATTGAGATAGCATCTCTCTTATAACCATAGGGTGATCCTTTTTCGTGTTTCGTGTGTTACACCTTCTTCCACAAAAGTTACACTAACTGCTGTGAGATTCGATAGGCTTTCTGATTTTGGTAGGCTTGATATAAGTTATTGAGGTAAAGTTATAGTAATTGAATAAAGTATTGGATAAAGTAAGTTCCAAATAGAGTAGATAATTCGAGTTATAAGTTCGCTTGTGTAGAGTGACCACCAGACCTTGTTAAGTAGATCAAACTGATTTGAATAAAAGTAAAAGTAATAGGTAAAAGATTAAATAAAAAAGAGATTACAATGAAGTATACGATTCAAGGGATTATTGATTCTTCCTGTTTATAAAATAAAAAGTATTTTGTTTCAAAGAAGATCTATTTGGATAAGGTAAGATAATAATAATAATGATGCTTGATAAATTGTTGATATTTATACGTTTTTTGGTTTTCTTGATTTTGTGTTGTTTTTGGGTTTTTGTGTTGTAACTTGTCGGTTATACTGTAGTTAGATGTGCTTACGGAGGTAAATTTAGGTGTTTGGTTGTTAAAGTTGATAGAGTTTTTCTTGATAAGAGTAAGATTTAAGCAAAAGCTTGTTATATTTGTCGTTGCTAGTGACCACCAGATCTTATGTGTAAGATCAATACGATGTTTCTTGAGAAGGTATTGGGATTTAAAGTATATAATAAAAATATCAGGAACTTTATAAGTAAAGATAGCCTGTTTATAATATAAGTGATTCTTTATTGAAATGAATAAGATATAGAATAATTGTGTCAAAGAAAATAATTGTTGGGATATTTATACTAGTTGTGGTTGTTCTTTTTTTTTTCTTTTTTCTTTTTTCTTTTTTCTTTTTTCTTTTTTTTTTTGAAGTTTCTTTCATTTTTCTATTTTTTTTTTCATTTTTGAACCTTGTTTGATTTTTGAACCTTGTTTGATATTTGAACTTTGTTTCATTTTTGAACTTTCTAGTCTTCGCTAGCCTGACTTTGTGTAACGCTTTCATTTTGGTTTTGTGGGTTACGATTAAAGATTTTTTTTATTTTTTTTTATTTTTTTAAATTTAAATAACCCAATTGAGCACATAATCACTTCTGGGATTGAATTGCCCGGGCCAGATCGAAGAGAGGATAAAAGAGTGCTAAAAACCTTTTTGATAGTCAAAAAGGAAAAAGGAAAGGGAAGGAAAGAGGTATAAAAGAACTCTAGATCTTGTCTAGGAGAGGGTTGTGGTGGCTGTAAGGGGGAGCGAGATCAAAAGACTCCAAGAAATTGAGGTCTATGAGCCCAGATTGGAGAAAGTAGTTAGTGACAGCGTTGTAAAGAGGAGCCTTGAGACGGCGGAAAGCAGAACCAAGTCGTTGGAGGAACACATGTCGAGCAAGTTTAGTTTTTCTCTCAATGGATTCATTGATAAGCGTAGGATCACGAATGATGGTGGGGCTCAGAGGGTCAAAGTCGTCACGAATAGTGATTTTGTGTTTGTACAGCTGAAAACGGAGCTCAGGTTCGAAACCAGTATGGATAAGGAAGCTTACCACATTTCGATCTGAATATTGAATATCCAGAATGCGGCGTGTGTTAATGTGCAAGTCACGAAGGTTAGCACGGAGTTGATGGATGGGGAGGCGACGGTGAATGGGAACGTGGATAAACGTGAAGCTGGAAGGAGCAGTAGGAGAGGAAAAATGCCGAGCAATGGCAGCTAAACTGTGTTTGGGCTTGGGATTCGGAAGCTTAGATACTTTGGTTGTGGGAGGAGCAGCATCATTGCTGGAGGAGCGTGGTCGTTTGGAGGAGGGGGGAGTGGATTTAGAAGGAGGGCTGGAGTTTGTAGTTAGTGTGGGTTCAGAGGATATTTGCTTCCGCAAAGAAGCGTTTTCCTGTTGCAACTGGTGTATCTTGGCATTAGCGATTGCGAGTTCATTTTGTAATCGTTGAATGGTTTGAAGGTGAGTGGACATGATGAATTATTTCCTTAAAAGGAAAAAAATTATCAAAAGTGTTGGGGAAGCGAAAAAGAGTGTTTTGTGGGTTACAGTGTTTTTCCTTTGAATTGTGAATTTTGTTGAGTTTTTCAATTTCATTGAGTTATCAAAATTTTTGAGAATATGAACTTAGTTCAGGTCCGAACTTTCTTTGACAAGTGGTACAGTTTGACTGAAAGGATCTATAATTTCGTCACAACAACACTAAAATTTTCATAATGAACAAAATCAAAAAGGTAGTTCCCACCCGCAATGGTAGTATATTCAATCACTTCTCCACCGTGCTATCTTACAGCCGTGCCAGTGCTCTGAGTTTTCCCTGCTGTATTGCTACCCTCGGGCGGTTCCCCAGTATTGAACAACCTCCCAACTCAGGCCTACGCCCGAGCTCGAATGTTGACACCAGACTCTGGAAGACACTGATTTCGACAAAGTGTTGAATATACCGTGATTCCATCAACAGATGAATCCGTCCTTTTATAGACTGCAACTCTGCTTACAGAAAGACGCTACACTTTCCAGTCGGAATATTATTGATTTGAACTTCTTATATACCATACGAGAACTCAATTTTCTCAACTTGTGGGACTTTATAATTTTTTTAAATTCCTCATTTTTTGTTGAAATACTTTTATAATCCAACAAATCACGTACTTTCTCATATCACATATGATTTAATACAGTATGTACGTTTTATTTTGTTACTTTATCTATCTATTGAAGTTTTACAAGTGCAAAAGTAGATATGTCTGAGAACCAAAAATAATTTAAAGGTTATGATTGGACATAATAATCATTTACCGTCAGCTTTTTTTACCTAAAATAAAAAAAAAACCCTTTTAAATCAAAGTGCTAACTATCAAAGATGAAACTCATAATAATCCAACAATAAAAAAAAGGCAAACGCACATACTGAGAACAGTTAAATTCTATGCAAAGGAAAGAATGATGACCAAACACGTTAGATATGATAGGAAAGCTTGGTGCCAGTTTAAGAACAATACATTGTTATCTTATTTGGTCTACACGTTCTTCTGAACTTCTTTTTCTATCAGATTTTTCTCTTTATTGAATGGTGGATATATGGTTTTTTGTAAGCTTTTTGCTAGATGAAAGCCCTTTTCGAGGAGGAATTAGATGATGCTTTTTGATAAAATAGCTTGAGAACATTAACTTGATTTAGGGTGTTTATTTAATTTCATGATCAATGAAGTATAAATTGTATTAAACAATTTGATGTTGAAATATGAAATATCTTATATTTTTCTATTTCTTTCAGACTCATTACTGGTATAATGCTTACATTTTTGTTGTGATATTCTACGTATTTCTTTAATGCAGAGCTTTAATTATCAAATAAGAAAAAAGCCATATGTAGTAGAAATAATGTAAAAAGAAGACGTGAGAAAGTTACTGTTCGAAAGCATATAAGTAATATGAATATTGTAGTTAACAATTTATGTAAGCGACTTAAAGATGCAAATAATGGTTGTTGGCATTATTAATCGCGCTCAATCCAGCTATATATACTGAATCACATTGTATGTTCACTATTGTAGAATTTCTCCAAGATTTGCATGTTATATGATATATTTAGGCTCTTGATATCACCAGCATATTTATATTAGTATTATAGCAACCAAAGATGCTTTCAAATTTAATCATAAGAATTAATTTTATCTTTTAAATAGAGTAGTTTGTATGTTGCATTAAAAGAAGAGAATGGTCAATTTTGATCTTTTCATTTTTTTGTTGGCAATACACATTGGCCATTTTTCAAAATGCGCCTCCCGGCAAATTCATCTTGTACACGTCATTGTTTTTTTTGTATTTTTCATTTTTTTCACTCTTGAAAAAAAAAAAAATGACAACCAATAACACTACCGATATGGAGATTGATACCAACGTACCAACAACTGAATTTATGGATGAAGATCCCCCAAATGAAATAAACACTATTGCCACTTTGATTGACGATCTTAAAAACGAAGACGTTACTTTTAGACTTGCCTCTATTAAAAAATTAAACGTTATTGCTAATGCTTTCGGGGTAGAAAGAACGAGAAATGAGCTGGTACCTTTTCTTCAAGGTATGCTCGTGAAATTCTCTTTATAGTTTTATTGAAAACACGTGTATGTTAGAGTCCCTTGATGACGAGGATGAAATTTTATTAGCCTTAGCTGAAGAATTTGGAAATTTTGTTGATGCTGTTGGAGGTAGTGAATATGCTTATTGTCTTTTGCCTCCCTTAGAGAACATTGCTGCTGTTGAAGAAGCTTCAGTTAGAGATAAGGTATAATACTTATTTTTTTCGGGAAAATTACAGATATGAATATGCTTTATGTAGGCTGTTGCTTCTCTTTGTTCTATTGCAGCAATTTTATCTAAGCAACACCTTGAACAATACTTTTTACCACTCTTAAGAAGACTGAGCAGTGGAGAATGGTTTACAAGTAGAACTTCGGCTACTAGCTTATATGCTATTGTTTACAAGAGAGGTGATGCCAATTTGCAAACTGAATTGAAAAAGTAAAAAAAAAAAAAAGCTTTCGTTTATGTGTTTCTTTGTAAGATCTAATGAAAAAATATATAGGTCATTTGAACAATTAGCAGCAGATGACAGCCCCATGGTTAGAAGAGCTGCTTCCAAGGCTCTCGTTGTACGTTGTATTTTTTTATTAGAAAAACAGCTTTCCCCTAAATGAAAATAACTCCCACTTAGGACTTTGTCGGCCAAATGTCTGACCAAGATATTCTTCCAACACTCATTCCACTCTTCCAGAAGTTATCTCAAGATGACCAAGACTCAGTTCGTTTATTGACTGTTGAGATATTAGTTGCTTTAGCCAAGCGACTCGATGAAGAAAAGAGAAGGGAACTCTTATTGCCTGCATTTACAACTTTATCAAATGATAAGGCATGGAGAGTGAGGTATATGGTCGCTTCTAAATATGTGGAGGTACATCATGCAATAGTACACTTGGTATCCCAAAATTGATTTGTATTATAGCTTGCTGATGCATTTGGACAAGATATTGCACGAGAAAACTTTACAGGAGCCTTTGTAAATATGTTGAAGGATACAGAAGGAGAAGTTAGAACAGCAGCAGCCAGTCAAATTCCTGGCTATGCTAAATTGGTAGATAACGCTGTAATCCTTTCTGATCTTTTGCCTTGCGTCAAATTGTTGGTAACAGATGAAAATCAACATGCTCGTGCTGCTCTTGCAAAAGATATTAGTGGATTGGCGCCCATTATAGGTCAAGATGCGTAAGTTTTGCTTTTTTTTGTTATGGAAGGAGTTCTTATTTTTTGTGTAGAACGATGCAGTATTTGTTACCATTATTTTTGCAACAACTTACAGATGAATTTCCTGATGTTCGTTTGAATGTTATCTCTAACCTGGAAACAATCAACAAAGGTAATATATAACAGAAGAAGCAAATAATGATGATTTTTAACAAACATTTAAAATAGCTATTGGCATTGAAAGAGTATCCCAAGCATTACTTCCAGCCATTGTTGAATTATCGGAGGATAAGCAATGGCGTATTCGTCTTGCTATTATTGAATATATCCCACTTTTAGCCAAACAGTTTGGACCAAAATTTTTTGAAGAGAAACTTTTGGAGCTTTGCATGTCCTGGCTTCGTGACCTTGTATTTTCTATTCGTGAAGCAGCCACAGTCAACTTGATGAAATTGACAGAAGTATTTGGGGCTGAATGGGCGAAGAAAGCAATTATTCCTGAAGTGATGAAGATGATTACTGATGAAAATTATTTACACAGAATGACCACTATTTTTGCATTAACAGTAAGTCTATTTTTTCTATGAAATTCTTCATTTTCTTAAGCATATCTATTATAGACAATGGCTGAAGCTTTGACACCTGTAATGGTGAAAGACTCTATTCTTCCTACAATCACTGAGCTTTCAAAAGACCCTATTCCAAACATTCGATTTAATGTTGCTAAATCCTTGGAGAGTTTGATACCATTGTTAAAGAAAGACCCCAACACTGCTGAACTTGTTAGTAGCTCTGTAAAGCCTACTCTTGAGAAACTTTGCACAGATCAAGATGGAGATGTTAAGTTCTTTGCTACAAGAGCTTTGGAGAGTAATGGTAAATGAAAAGTATATAGAATACGAACATAGATGAACTAAACGATTGTTATAGCTTAATTTTTATTATAAAAAGAATTTTTTTCCTGTAAATTGTAGTCTTTTTCTTCTTCTTTATAAAAGATGGGGGTTTTTATTGTGCTTGTGCCGTGTAACTTGCAAAAATTTATACACATATACAAAAAGAGAAGATGCGGTTTACTAAAAACACGTAGAGAAGACTTACATCATACACCCAGTTCATTTTGAACTGTTTAAACATTTACAGATTGCTTGGTATTTTCTGTCCTCTTTTTTTTTTTATTATTTAAATATGACAAATGACGTGCCTTTAACTGGGCTATCAACAATGGATGATAAAAGTGGTTTGTTGGATCTAAACATTGCTACGATCACACAGAATGCTGAAGATGTGATTGGTATATAAAATTGAATGTATCATTAAAAGCAAAAATACTAAGAAAAAAGGGGTTCCATATAGGAATGCAAGGTTTTTATTCATCAAAAAAGAGAAAACAATCCACTGAATTAATAATGTTCTATAGGTCGTATTCGGCTTCAAAAGGATAATAAAATTAATACAAGTCAGTGGATGGATAAGCAACGAACCAACTTATTGGCTTATGAATATCTTTGTCATATTGGAGAAGCAAAAGAGTAAACACTGCCTAATAAAATGCTTACATGTAAACCATATCTCTTAGGTGGATTGAAAATTGTTTACAAGAAGAAATTGATCCAGTAATCCGCTTGGAAGAAACGATGAGAAACGGTATTGTGTTAGCAAAGCTGGCTAATTGGTTTGCACCAGGTACTGCACGTAAAATATTTCAAGTAAGTACAGATACATATCCATATTCATAGTTTTATAATAAGCTCTTTAAATTGAAAAGGATCCCAAGCTTCAGTTTCGTCATTCTGATAATATTAACTATTTCTTTGGAGCATTAAAAATCATTGAACTACCACAGATATTTTGGTTTGAGCTAACTGATTTATATGAAAAGAAAAACGTTCCCAAAGTAATTTACTGTATTCATGCACTCAGGTAATAAATAATATTGTATATGTAAAATAGTTTGGTGTAAATAAAGCAACATTTTAGCCATTTATTATCAAGACATAAAATGGCACCTAACATAAAGAATCTATTGGGACAGCTTCAATTTACAAGTAAACGATATACGAAATACTAGTTCCAGACGTTTTTGCTTACAAATGCATCTTTTTTTTTTAAAAAAAAAAAAGACGAGGAACTGAGCAAAACACAGCGTCATTTAGATATGTCAGGATTGCCTATGCCAAATTTTATGAATGTAGGCCATTCCTTACGCTTAGAATTGAATGAAACAGACGATAAAGAGAATGGCGACAAATGTTTGCAGAGAGAATCCTTTTCTTACGATTTGAAGACACCTGATCTTACCATTGAAGAAGAGGAATCAGACATGGACTCTGTTGTGGAGATAAATTCAGAAGAAGGTTAGTTATCCTCTTTTTTAAAGGTACATCACTTTTAATATAGCTTATTTGCATCTGTTTCAGCAAACAAAAAATATTGGTTAAATGAGCCCAATACCAATAAAATCATTAATTGCCAACGAATTGCACGTCGTTGGCTTTCTAGAAAAGAAGACCAAGAAAAGCAACAGATCTATAAATCACACGAGTTCAATTCACTAATTACTCAGCTTCAATCGAGAATCCGAAAAATAAGCGGTCAAAGAGAATTGCAGAAACGCTATGCAGCATTTAATTCTTTTAAACCAGATTTTATTCTTCATTTACAGGCCCATTGTCGAGGCTACCTGAAACGACTTTATCACCAACGAACATTTGAATACTATCAAACACATATCGAGCAGGTGATGAGGGTTCAAAGTTTTATAAAGAACAAGCTTGTAGTGAAGGCTTATCGTCGATTGACAGCCGACCCAACTCCTTCCCCAGGTACTGTCAAGAGCTTTATTCACCTGTTGGATGACAGCGATTTAGATTTTGATCGTGAATTGGAGCTGGAAGGACTTCGTCAAGAGGTGATTGGATATCTGCGTGAAAACAATATGCTTGAATCCCATGTCACTGCATTAGATATACAGATTGCCTTGTTTCTTAAAAATGTAATTACAATTGATGAAGTTTTGAAAAACACAGGTACTTTTAAAAAGAGGAATAAGAGAGAAAAGAAGAGGATAATGTCAGAAAGTCATGATACTAGTCCTTTTTCGCTATCTGGGGTAGACAAGGAAAGTAGACGACGGTTGGAACTCTTTCAGCAATTGGTGTATGTTTTGCAAACTGAGCCTCAGTATGTGGCGAGATTGCTTTCAATGACCAACCGACAAGATTTAGGACACCATTCAAGTCATAAGTTGATTGAAACTACCGTATTATCTCTTTTTGGATATGCTACTAATGCCCGTGAAGAATATTTGTTGATCAATCTTTGTAAGGTAAAATAGCAACCTACCATCAAATTCAATTAAATAGAATAACTCTCCATGAAAAAAAAAAGCAATGCATTTATGAAGAAATTCAATATGTAGAAAGTCCACAAGAATTCATGCGAGGCAACTACACATTTATGAAACTCGTAGTTCAAACCAATCGAGGGGCCAAAGAACGGCAGTTCTTTCGAGAATTATTTGGTGGTCTTATCAAGGAAATTATTCAAAGCGACTCTTTAGACCTTGATCTGGATCTTATCAGCATCTATCACAGCTCAATCAATGCTGAAGAGTCAAGGACAGGCAAGCCATCGAATCGACCTCACGCAGTTAATGTGCAAGATGTTCGATCTGATGTAGATGTAATCAATACCTTTGTGTGTCATTTAAAGAATTTGCGAGATATTACAGAGGCATTCTTTGACAAAATTACGACCACAGTTGAATCAGTGCCCTATGGAATCCGAATGGTAGCCAAAGAACTTAAGCAGGCATTAGAAGAGAAGTTTGTGGATGAACCTAAAATAAACATTGTCAAAATCCTTGGTAATTTTATTTACTATCGATACTTGAACCCAGCTTTGGTGTAAGTGATCCATTTCTTACCTGTAAGCGAAATCTTTAGCTAATTATAACCCTTAACAGAGCTCCAGAACAATATGATGTGATTGATGGCGTTGTTAATCCTGTCCAAAGAAAGAATTTGGCTGAGGCATGTCTTGTAAATAAATGCTTCGATGGTACCCTACTAATATCATATTTACAATAAGGTCTCAAAGATGCTTCAACGTATTGCAAGTGGATCAATATTTTCAGATCAAGATAAGCTTTTATCGCCATTAAATGAGTATCTTGCTCATTCTTCAAAAAGGTTTGCCGATTGGTTTATTACATGTAATATTTAAAGTGCATACATTTTTCTGTTTGCTGATAGAACCTTATGACTATCTAGTGGCAAATGTAGAAGATCCTGAAATTCATTACAACATGGATACATTTACAGACCAAGTTTGTCCAGTTAGACCTGTTGTCTATCTTTTACCTGCAGAAATTTTCCACTTTCACTATACACTTCAAAACAACTTGGATATGATTGAACCTGAGGGATACGGTATACTTTCAGAGCTTGTGAATGATCTTGGAGAATCAGCTTATCATCCAGAGATTGATTTACCAGAGTCTATTGTTTGTCTATCATTGTCAAGCCCTTATGAAGACTTACCGACTGATACTGAAGCCCAAATCCAGCGTTTACTGGTAGATGCCAAAAGGCTTGTGGTTTACGTTATCAAAATCCAGAGTGGCCCTACTCTTGCTCGTATATTTGATCAACCCATCACATCAAGTCATGAACAGGCATGGAATGAGTTCAAACATAAAGAATTTATAGAAGTTGAGAAGAAAAATTCTGCAGCAGCCAAAAGACGTTACTTGAAACTAGGACAACATGATCAACTCGTTGATTTAAGAAGGTAATAAAAAAGAACAAGGAAACGAATATAGCCTTTTTAACATTTTCTTAGTCTAAACTTTTTCCAACTCAAGGCATTGGCTCACCGCCTTGTAGCTAATTTGAAAATTGCTAAAAAGATATCTACTGACAATACCTATCAAGACATTATCACCTTCATCGCACGCGATATTACCGGAAAGAACAACCGACGTACACAGCGAGATCAAGAGATCAAAAGAATTAAGCAAACACTGAGCCATTTAAAGGAAAAGCGAGAGTATTTAATTGATCAGGGTAATCAATATGAAGGTTACCTTACCAGCTGCATGCAGGCAATGGCAAACAAGCGCGGTAGAAAGCAAAATTTTGTGATGCCATTCACTCGCCAGTATTTTCACATGCGAGGACTTCAAAAACTTGGGCTGGTTCCTAAATTTGGATCTTACAAATACACGGCCAAACAGCTTTTCGACCGTAATGTGTTATTGGAGGTGATGGACATAACCAAAAAGAATTATGATCGTATTTCGATCATCCTGTCTATGGATCATCCAGGTATTATTTCTATCGAGGCAAGTTATGCACGTTGGCCAATGTCGTCTGTACAAGTTGATATGCGATATGAAGAGTTGTTACAGACACAGTTTGAGGGTGCACAAACTATGATGATGCTAGATGGGATGGCTAAAGTGAATGTTAATTTACTGATATACCTTGTGAACAAAAAGTAAAGTACCATAATATGTTATCTTATCCTTCTTACTCATATTATGATAGATTCTATGCTTAGATTAATTTAATTATACAAAAAGAGCTTAGCTCTGATCATAGGCTTGGATCAGAGGGGGAAGATGTTGTAATATTTTAAATAAAGATTTTTCAATAACCAAAATCAAAGTATTGAAGCAGCATAAGCTTGAACAACTATTCAACAACAAAGGCATGCTTGATGGTTTGCTATTGATGCAAAAGAAAAAGTAATAATGACCCTTTTTCTTCTTTTTATTTAACGCAAAGACTGTTATTTAAACAAGAAGGAGACCAAGTGAAAAAGAAAAGTAAAGCTACATAATTCTACACAGAAAGGCGCCTTCTCGCTTAAAAAGTTTAAATGTATGCTCTGAATTTTGTTGTTGAAGATCAATATCTTCATTCTTAAGTTCGTTTAGACGTTTTGTAGCTCTTGTGTAATTATTAGCAGCTGCACGCCTATACCATATCTTTGCTTCCTCCAGATTTTTTTCTGTGCCTGTTCCTGTTTCGGTATAATAGCCAATTGCATACTCCGCCTTTGCATGGCCCTTATCAGCCGCCTTTCGAGCCCAGAGATAAGCTTCACGGTCGTTTTGAGATAGTATACCATCTGCTCCTGTAAGGTACCATCCTGAAAGAGCAAATTCTGCTTCTACTTCACCTTGCTCAGCTGCTTTTGAATACCAAGCGATAGATCGTCGAGGATCCACTGGACAGTTTAAGAACCCATTCTCATAAGCTTGGCCAAGCTTGAATTGAGACGCAGCATATCCGTACTCTGCAGCCTGTGTAAACAATTCACGTGCATAGTTTGCATCCGGAATGATACATGGAATACCATCCTTTTCATAGGCCAACCCAAGTTCGTGAAGTGCATGAGGATAAATTTCATCTGCTTGTTCTGCTGCTCGTTTCAACCAGGAGATACCTTCTCTATGGTTTATAGGTTGATTCAAGAATCCTTTTAACAAGATGACTCCTAATTTATACATTGCCATTGGATCTCCTAAATTGGCAGCCTTTCTGTAAAACTGCATTGCATGATTCTTGTCCCGTTTGGTACCAACGCCTACCTCATAGCAAACGGCTGCTCGAAAGGTACATTGCGGATGACCTTGCTTTGACCCCTGTACATACAATTCAAAGGCCTTTTCAATGTCCACCGCGAGCCCCATGTCGCCTTGTCCATAGCAATTGGCTAAAAAGAACTGAGCCTCTGGATAACTCTGCTTCGTTCTGCCCGAGTAAGATGCCAGTTTCTTAACTACCTTTTGCGCCTCCATCACCAGCACCTCTCGCGCTATTTTGTCTCGCTCAGGATCGCCATCGTTGAGTTGATTTGATGCTTTTAGTAGGAACTTTGCAAAGTCCAGTTGTAAAGAAGGCTCATCGCTTTGAGTGGCTTCTTGTCGGAAGGCAAGCAGATTCTCTTTGGTTGCAGGAAGATCTTGTGCCTTTCTTGATTGATGCTCACTTGTTGCGCTAATGGCCGATAAAGAACCTTCTGAAAAGTGAATATCATCAAATAGCTGTAATGATACACCTGGATTATACATGGAGAATGGTCTATCGGGATAATATGCTGGGAACGGCTGCTCATAGATGGACTCCTCTGGAGCAGGATTGGGTATCAGCAGTGCTGAGGGCTTGTTTGATCTCAATGGATCTCTATAGCGCGATGGTCTTGAGCCTATGCATGTTGTATTTGACCGTTTTATTATCCCCTTCTTTAATTCTTCCTTAAGTTTCTGCGACTTGTTCTCAATTGGAGATATCTGCGGTGTATCTTTTACTGAATTTATTGGGTCACAACTATCGTTCTTGTCGGCCACACCATGTAGTCCGATCATAATCATGTCAATGATACTTTGAGCCGGGTAAGCCTCTATATGTAGATCATCATATAAGGGAGCCTTCATTTTGCTACTTCGGGAAATATGAGGATCGAGGAATTTTTATTAAAAAATAGAAGGGTTGAAAGACAAAGGTAGAAAGTGATAGTAAATGGGTATTTACTAGGTTAAAATGTAGGAAAAAAAAGTAAAAGAAGAAAACTGGTTCTGCAACCAATTTTTCGTTACTTTACATCACGCCTATTTCAGAATAGGCGTTTATTAAATGAATCAAATCAAGCAGAATGCTTAATATGCCTGTTCTTTAATGATTTATATTTAATAAGGTCATTGCTTATAAATGTGTATTTGATTAAACCAAAGGAAAGTAACAGCGTGTATAATAGTAATATAATTAAATTGCGATTATTCATTCAAGGATAAGTATGAGATCTCTAATTATTTTCCGAGAGAATATTCAGGCCAAAGTTATATTACTATAGGTTCTTTTATATATACATTACTTTTTTAAAAAGAAAGAAGGCATCAAGGAATACAAAAAATTGCTCACAGCATTATAAATATCAAAGGAAAAAAATGAAAACTTACCACAGTAGTGGCTATAAAAATAAGCATATTATGACACAACAATAAAAAGCATTAGAATATTATCGAAATGATAAGTATTCTGCATAAGAACCTCTAAACTATTTTGTCTAATAATATAGGATATATTGTATTAGCAGTCCATGTAGAATTAGCATGGTATAATATAGAAAATGGGTTTACTGACAGCTCCTGTAGGCATTGCATTGTTTTCCAGTTTTCTTATTCGATTTTCTTTTCAACAAGAGCTTCCATATTCCTATCAAAAGCTTCATTATTGACATCCAAGGCATATATAGGCCTTTTGACATTGTATCGAGCTCATTAAAGTCTCTAAATCAAAAGGATTGGCTTTTTCTTCCCAACTAATTGCGCCGTTTTCTCTCATAAAAATATTGTCTTATCCGTTTTTATAATAGAATGGGTCAATCATTGTTTTTTTAGGGGGGTTTTAAGATCAAACTGTGATAACATGAAATAATTAATGGGACTAAATAGCAAAGAAATAACAATAGCAATAATAACGATGATAAAGACTTGAATTCAATGATTTGAGCAAAAAAAAAGAGTTTATTGTATTTAATAGATTAGAAGGATAATATGCAAATGTTATTTATGGAAGATCAATGGCATTTGTTAAGCCAATCCTAAGCGTTTAAATAAGCGATCCAGTAAGCTTTCATCACCCAGTAAGAGGTTAATTAAGCGATCCAGTAAGCCATCATCATTAAGTAAGAGCTTAAGTGAGCGATACAGTAAGCCTTCATCACTAACTAAGTGATACAGTAAGCCATCATCATTAAGTAAGCGATCAAGTAAGCCATCTTCGTCAAGTAAACCATCAACAAGACCATCCTTGCCAAGTAAACCATCATCTCCCAAGAGGCTTCTAGTGACTAAGGGCTTTGAATTATGATGTAAATGAGAATCAGACAGGGATTTCTTGATCAATTGAAGACTCTTCAAGTTATCATTGGAAACAGCAGGAAGTGAAAAAACAAAGGTAAGAATAGTCAGCAGACCAAGAGAGATAAAAGATAAATGCATTTTTGTATGAAGAATAATGATTGACGATAAGATTTTATAAAATATGCTCTTTTTATATATTTTTTTGATGTCAGAAACTATGCTATTCACTGCCGAAATTCAAAGAGTGAGGGATTTTTTAATTAGCTACTTTTTGGTACAAAAAAGACGTATTGCTTACCGTAAAGCTAGAAATTTAAGGGGTAATTAAAAAAGAGCGCGCTAAGATCATCGACTTCGTTTTCGTAACATTTTTTTAATATGTTTAGAATGTCCGAAATGTTGCTTGGAAACATTATCTCGTATCAGCCACATCACTAAAACAAAAATAAGCCTTATCCTTCTCCCGCATTTTTATTACTACTTGCCAAGATTTCATAAATACATGTTTATTGTCGTTCAGTACGCACCACAAGTGAATAATAATAGCATAATCAATTGTCTTTTGTATATTTACTACCCTAAAAAAATTTCTGTAACAAGCATATTTATTTATAACAAGCAGAGTAATTAATAATGTAAAAGGTAAAGATATTGCTAAAAAGTCTTGATCAACTATGTGTATATTAAATTAATATAGAAAGAAAGGAAACAGGTATCTACCATCAGTTTGATTCTTTTTCAAGAAAAACACTATATTTTATATGTTTAGGTTTTTTATGCTAGCTATCTGAACTGAAGACGGCCTTCTTTAGCTTTCTACGGGCCATTTAAACCTTTATTAATTTAATACTTAAACACGCGCCAATAAATGCAGTCCTGTTGCCACTTACTGAGCTCTTTGGTTGTGTTGTATGGTGTTTCTGAGCTTCAAATGTTTAGATTGTTCAGAGAATCTGAAGGTATAGCTTTTAATGAGAAGCCTTATTTTTGCCTCCAAAGAATTATAAATGCATTCAAAACAATTCTTTAGAATAGAAACAATATTTTTTCGTAACATAACAACAGTGTCAAGTGCTTAAGTTAGGGTTTGTGGTTGAACTGGTTAACAGAAAAGATTTGGGTCAATGAAAATCGTGGATTACCCCTTCTTCACCCTTTACTTCATTATCATTTGAAAGGGTCGCATGATCAAATGCCTGTAGTAATTATTTAAGATACAGCCAAGAAAAGCATCAATGGGGTGCTTCCTGTACAAAAAAATATATTATCAACTGCACAGTGAATATACTGACGTCTACACTTTGGAGGTATGTAAAAGCGAGATATTTCTTATTAGAATCGGTGAATTACTTTTCAACTTAGTGAGTATTTTTATTAGAACTAAAAGGGCTGTCTTTCTCACAAAACAAAAGGTCAATTTTAGCACGTCTGATAAACTTTTTTTTATCATTATTTTGTCAATAGTTATAAAGACATGTATAACAATATTGTAGTAATTTAATCTTTATTATTAAAAAAATGTCATTAAAGCAAAACAAGCATAAAACAATCCAACAGGATAAGCTACCAATATTCTTTGTTCGCTCATGTGAAGTACACTTGTAAACATTCCTGAACTTGAAAAGGTGCACCACAAGGTACTGATGACAGTCAAAATGGTGCCAAGGATAGTACCCAAGTTTAGGACCACACCTAGACCGCTCAACATGACCATGGGTAATAAACAATAACCCAATACACTCGCTGTCCTTGATCCATCGATACCATTTTCACTCATCAAGTTCAGGATGAGGTAGATGGATGCAACGCCGAATACACCCACACCGTAGATGTATCCAAAGTGTGCTTTTCTAGACAAAAGTAAAAAAGTACCAAATAGAAAGATAAATAAAAGTGGACCTGCAAGATCTGTATCATCCATAATTGTACTTGGAACAGCGCGAAAAGGATTTAGCACGGTCAGGCTCTATAGAAAATAAGTTGTATGCATGATGATCGTTCCAGGTCTTACCTTGGTCTTGATATGTCCAAAATTTAATCCCAACTCTTCTAGCAAAGGTGGTTCGTCAGCATATCCACCTGTGCCAAATGCACTCCAAAATGATCTCAAAGTTGAATGTTCGTAATTAGTTGAACGCATGTCTCCTGATGGTGCAGCATAGTAATTAGCTGACCTGTATTGGTCTCCATAGCTTGCTGAATAAAACTGTAAACCATCACTGGCTTGTTGTCCATAATATTGGTTTGTGTTATCAAAAAGGATAGAGTGGATAGGTTGTTGTTGACTTGAGCTCATTTGCTTTTTATTTGTAATATAAGGAGAAGAGAAAAAAATAAAATTAAAAATAAAAAAAGCATTGTACGTTACACAATTTATTTTTTTTCAATGCAGTTTAGATCTGGGTCATTCTTTCTTGGGTATCATCCTCTACTAAATCAATACCATCATCTTCCGATATAATTTCATCTGCTAATCGTGATTTCTCATTGCTAATGTAAATTGGTGATTTTTTCTTATTAACTACTTTACTATCAATAACCACTTGTTTGATATGTGATCCTGGTGCATCATACATTGGTTCTAGTAAAAGATTTTCCTATACAGTGTGTTAGTACCATTTATTGCTTGAATTTATAGTTGTACAGTACCATAATACGTCTTAATCCACGAGCGCCTGTCTTTTTTTCCAATGCTTGTGCTGCTATTGATTTAAGAGCATGCTGGCTGAACTTCAAATGCACATTGCTCAACTTGAATAACCCTTCATATTGCTTTAACAGTGAATTTTTGGGTTCCTTTAAGACACGAACAAGATCGCTCACTTCTAAATCATTTACAGAAGCTACTACAGGAACTCTACCAACAAACTCTGGAATAAATCCATACTTGATCAAATCAGAAGGCTCAACTTCATGCAGTATATCTTTGCTCTTTTCGTCCTTTTCCGGTTTTAAATAGGCATCAAACCCAATAGACTACACAAGAATCAATTTATATACACACACTATTCATATGTACTGTACTTTACCCCTTTTGCCATTCTATCACCCACAATCTTTTCTAATCCAACAAACGCACCACTCAGAATAAACAAAATATTACTTGTATCCACCGTATACGTGTCACCCTTACTACTTGCACTTGCTCCACTACCGCCCGAAGGTGATCCTCCTCGCTTAGGGTGGCTAGGTCCAGATTTATCTGTGACGTTCACAATCGTACCTTCCAGCATTCGCAGCAGTGACTTGAAAAAAGTAAGTATAAAAGATATTAGTTTTCTTCTGGTTTACCTGCTGCACTCCTTCACCCGATACATCTCTTGATGCTGTATAAGAATCCGATCTTCGAGAAATTTTATCAATTTCATCAATAAACACGATACCCATTTCTGCCTTTTTCACATCATAGTCACAAGCCTATAAAATTATCAATAAACACGCTCACAGAATTTTTATTTATTTATTTATACCTGAAGTAACCGTTGAATAACCAGCTCGACATCCTCTCCTACATAACCTGCTTGTGTAAAAGGTGTAGCGTCAGACATTGAAAAAGGAACCTGTAATACTTGAGCTAACGTTCTAGCTAATAATGTCTTGCCTAATATACAAATAATAAATCTCTTTTTTATGTTGCAAAAATCGATTGTTTATTACCTGAACCAGTGGGACCAATCAGTAGTACATTACTCTTATCATGAACTGTTGTATCTTGATCATTAAATTCTAGTACAGAGCTTGAATCAATTTCATCATGTAATATGTGTTCATTCGTCTCTAAATTTGGATGTCCTTCAGTTGGAGGATTAAGCCATGCTCGTCTTTGAGAAGCTACATACGATAAACAACAACAGATTAGAAATAAATAATAAGTAAAAGAGAGAGAAAGTTACCGTATGGATTAGTATGGCTCAAGTCGCTATTGTGCGGCAATGGATTGATAGCATAATAACTATCTTGAGGAACTGAAGGATGATGGTGTTCTGCGTGAGCTTCACCCTCTGCTATCTCTCTTTCATGCTTTTGCTGTAACATGTATTGTCTCTTCATGTTAGCACGTACACGCTTGTAATGATTAAAAACGGCTACGGCCAATGTCTTTTTAGCCTTTTCTTGACCAATAACATATTCATTCAAATGCTGAACAATCTAAAGAATTCAACATGTCAGTTTTATGAATATTACATTAAATTTCGTACTAACCGAGCGAGGATTATTAATATGAGATGATTCTAAATGGTTAAGAGGATGGTCAAGTCCCTTTGAGTTCGGTGGCTGTACAGAAAAATTGTCTATGCCCATCAGCCCACCACCACTGTGCTCTGCACTGTGATAGGTTCTAAATAACAGCAAGGTAGGTCTAAAGACGGAAGCTGTAGGTTTATATAAAGTCAAGATTCTCATAGTTTTGGTCAGCTAATAAAAAAAGCGTACCAATGAATTTGTATTATGCATCATTTTCAAGAAATTCGAGATTTAAATGCCGATCCGAACCTCTAATATCAGAGAGAAAAACTTGACTTTTATGAAACAAACATTACACACAGCATTGATCCCATTATTCTATTTCACGTCTCCAAACGGGAAAAGGATAAACATTAAGGGTTGAAACAGTTTAACAAAAGTAAAGATGAATTGTCAGAAGAGCTTTTTTGCCAAACCTAATTTTATCGAAAATCAATAACGTGCTTACAGGATCTTCTTTATGCTTACTTTAAATTTTCTACACTTTAGTTTTCATCAAACGAAGACTTATATAGGGCAGTATCTGAGAGTATCTTCTTTTGATTGAAACTTGTTCTATTGTTGTAATGAAAAGTTAATTTTTTTTTTTTACTAATTCATGGTTTATCGTTGCTATCGTACGTTTGAGTTATATTCAGCTTTTGCTTTCAAAAGGTACCATCTAATATGTTATCTTTAATCTGATTAATTAAAACCAAGCAGATTACATCAGAAAGCACAAGCAACAATATCTTTTTTGTTTCATTTTTTTCTTTATTACTTGCCAGCATACATTTGTTCTGCTTTACTGAAATAAGCTTTTCTAATCAACTGTAACCGTCGGATTTCAAATGTTGACAATAGTCATGCTAATACTTTGCAAAAAGACGTATTCTCATTGTACAGTGGAGCTGGTAAATTTTGTCGGTTTGAAGAAAATAAACTTCGTTTAGCAAAAAACAAATGTCATTTCCAGAAAAATAAATGTCACTAACCTAAATGAAAATCTTGTTTAGTACATTTATTGTTGTCGCTTTGTGCTTGTTTTAATGCAATGTCTATATTAAATGACCAAAGCGATAACCTTGGTGGAGAATTTTTTGTGATTTTCCTATTTTTGTCCTACTTAAAAATAATCAGTCTAAAGGGTATTTTCTGATGTAAAGGCTAGGGCGTTCGCCAGTCTTTCTCAAACTATTTAGGATCTTGAAAAAATTCAATACAGCTGCTTGATCACGATTCCAAAGTCTTCTTTTTATTCCTGTGGTTTGTTGTTTAAGACATGAGAAGCTCTTACACCTAGTACTTCATTAGCTATCAAGAATTAAATCTTGCTTTTTTTTTTTTTTTCTTTGGATTACCTCAGCAAACCATTGCATAGCTCGTTTGGCTTCTTTTTCCGTTGGTAACGGCGAGGGCTTGGCACGGTTTTGAATTTTTCTAATTCATTTTCACAGGTTGGGCAATGGGAAGATGTTTTGTATTCATTGATTAAGTAGACAGCAAACCCATTCTTCTTTAACATCCTGATTAACCCCTTGCTTCTTGTCGGTTCTTGATACTTGACATTAGGGGCGGACCGATCTCCAAAAACTAAGACAGCATCTTGACCAAACTTTGCTTTTAAGCTGCGTATCAATTTTTGATCATTCTGGTCAAAGAAGAGCTTACTTGAAAACTTCAGTTTTCGAAAAGGTAAAAGTTGTAGCTTTTCTAATGCTGTACCGATAGTCTTTTTGTAATTGCTTTTCTGTGATTGTTTATACATCTCTTTTGCCAGCCCTAGAAATTTGCTTTTCTCACTACAATCTAGTCTTTCTGAAATATGCTTTTGTTGTAACATTATTTGTAGGCAAATGGCATACAGTTGAGATTTTACAGAGCTATCAGTAGAGTAATTCTTAGGTTGAGGGAAAAAACCACGGATTCTTGCTATAAACAGATTTCCATAATACAAATTGCATTTTTGGTCGACTCGAAGTCAAATTCGGATTCAGGGAAATATGTTTCTTTAGACCTTGTTGTCTCGTTTCCATAATATTCGTACAAAGTGTGTTTTACTGATGCTCTTGTTTTAATGTACTTTACAAACTTTTTCAAGTTTACAGAGTTAGATTCACATCTAGAAAGGACTGCTTCGGCTTTCTGGACCACAAAAGGTTGAGTACGCTTTCTTAAATATCCAAAGTGCCTTGAACATTTTGAGCAGTTGTTCTTCGAAAATATAAGTATTTGTTTTTCTTCAACAGTGCTGGTTTCTTTCATGCAGTACATTAAGTCCCGCCTTCCAGGGTCTATCAAGACACACTTGCCTTCAATGCTCTTTAAGTCGGGTTGACCTAATCCTTCAATATGTTCTGTTTGATTATCGTCCACTTTCTTTTCAGTGTTGGGTTTAGGCGACTTTCTGCTTTTATCAGTGTTTTGCTTTATTATGGAGACACCGACTCCATCTGTTTCGAGAGTTCCTTGGAACTGCTAAGACTTTTGAAATCCTTGATGCTTGAACGCCTTTTTATTTAGGCCTACGACGGCACCCCATGTCTCAAACCTGCTTCCTGTTTTTATATTCTTTTTGCTCTTGAGAATATGTGAATGGGTTATTTTGCTATCCAACGTCATGTAGCAAGGAATAAAGGCGGTACGTAGCGGGAAGCAAGCAAACTGTTTAGTCTGTTCGGCTTCAGACAGTTCAGCAAGTCTGAGGAAGGCTTTGAAACAGTTTTTGGACTAGCCATAACATCATAGTAAATTGAGTTCTCTTGAAAAGTATATTCCTCTGGGTAACTTGAGAGCAAATCATTTCATTGCGTTCTTAACCGATTATCTAAAAGACCAACTTCAGGCATCTCTTTTTTGGCGATGGCAAGCTTCACCTGATCGCAGGGTCGATAATCTTCTTTCGGATAGCTTCTTTTATCGCTTTACTATTAGACTTGTTTGCTTGCATTTCTCCTCTGAGACTCTCTGTCTTTTCCTTCTTTTTAAATAACTTGTTTATCAAACTATGCAGCCTGTTTCCAAAATGAGCTTTGGTGTTATTATAGTAGGCCGTTTGGATCTTCGGACACTCGTACAAGACTATTTGCTGAGCATATGGTAAGTTGGGGGGAGTATAGCCAGTGTCTTCAAAGTAAGCTTCTTTATGTTTTGATATCAACCGCCTATAATTTTTGGTCGTATCTTTTAGTCTTGTGTTATTTCCCCCTTTTTAAAAGAACAAGACTCAGAAAAACTTCAACAAAGAAATCTTTTGTCACAAAGTTGTTCAACGCAAAATTTTCATTTGCTGTCAGTTCTTGTAAATATATGTACTTTGTGAAGGCAAAGGTATGTGTAATTAGTAAGTCGGTAGTGTGAACCAAATCATACAATGGCTGTAAATATGTTGGATTCCAAATATTCTTTACAGCCGTTTTAATTGTCATTACACGCTTGCTTATCTTCTTAGAACCTTTTTTAATGTCACTTGCCTTGTCAACAGGCACAGGAAAAAAAAACTTGATTTGACAGAAGTTACAGCTGACTTGAAAGCAGTTGGAGTAGATTTGCTAGGCTTGGGAGAATTTATACTTGTTTTAGAAGCAGTTGAGCTTGACTTTACAGCAGTAGAAGTTGATTTGGTGATACGAGAAGCAGACTTGGTTGATTCACCCAGAAAGGGTCTTTTGATGACAGGTGCATCAAAATAGTCAAGATCATTGTCCTCAAGAGTGATCTTATTGAATACGGTAGGTTCATCTGTTGTAGAGATACCAGTAATACTTGTAGTAGTAACTTCAGAATCTGTAGCTTTTCCTTTGTCTTTGAGTTTCTTTTGTGATCCACTCTGTGAAATATTTTCCCTACCTATGATGGGGTTTCATACGTTAGACTGGCTGTTTACCTACATCAAGTTTGGCAATGTAACTTACTTTTTCTTTTTCTAGCTGTTACAACGGGTTGGAAGTCGTCGTCTGAGTTGTCTTCTACATATAGCTCAAACGAGTCTATAATGATATCAATTTTGTGGTCAGTGACATTTCGATCCATTATTAGATATGAAGCTTACCGTTTTCGCTCTTAGATGGCTTCTTTTGGTTTGGAGAGAATAAAGTATCCTTTTGCTTTCCTTTCATTTTTCAATATTTTCATGAGTGAAATATACGAACAAAAAGAAAAAGTGTCTCCAGAAATTGATTTAAATGTTAAAAAGAGATACTCCCATCCCATTTATGTAGATCTATTCAAACACAGCTACAATCGAATAATAGCAATGCGCCTACAATGAGCTTACACCATGTAGTAGCTTGCAATAGATAATACTTGTTTTCTAGGTTCATATAGTAGGTAGGACTCGAGAAGCTATTAGCGTCTGAATGCGTTAAGTTCTTTGTGTTTTTTCATCAAACCTCAACAATAAACACGGTAAGAACAAATTTGATGAGCATAAAACGTTGGACCGTCATCTTGTAATGACACTGCATGATGATGATATGTTCACTGATCAAAATCTCCATTAAAAATCTTTTGCTGAGCCCAATAAAACTGTTTTAATCATACCAATTTTCGCAAAGTTTATATTATAAAAAGGTATGGTGTTACGAAAATATTATAGTACAATTTTAAACGTATGTTCACGTGGGTGCTTTATTACAACAGTGGGTGATTTGACTAGAGAAGTCATAAAGAGCTTGATTACAAGCATCAGCACTTCGACTCAATAAGTTTTCATTCGACGATGTTTGAGATTTCCTTTAATTATAGCCTAAAACTGCTCAATCGGGTTGAGCTCTGGCTAATAAGGAGGTAAGTACATTATTCTATAACCTCTACTCTCAATTTTTCTTATCTTTGGATGAGACTTACGAATATTACAGTAACCCATTACAAGATAACTACCCATAAGACTTTCGTCCATGTTCATGATGTCAAGAAGCTCACTTATAAATCTTATAAAGTGAGCAGTAGCTGTAATTTTTGCTACTGACTTGTTGTTCTCGATGGCATTAATCTCCTCTACATCGACGTACTCTATAGTAGGCTCTTCAATCATAATGTCGCCTGCTCTTTGCCCTTTGACTCCTGCAAGTTTTTTTTTTTCTTTTTGGTTTGGCAGCCTCATCAATAAAAACGAAGTTCTTAGTATAACCCAGATCCGAGCCTTTCCACTTCATGAACCACTCGTATCTCGTTTGAAAGTTATTGTTAGAGCTTCTTGTCATAGGGTTGTAGGTTGGCTTCTTTACTGAAATGAGCATGTTGTTTCTCAATTGCTAGTTTATTTGAGACTTTAGAATTTTCAAGTCCTCGAACTGCGATTTCAGAGAATCAATAATGTCATCAGCACAAAGTTGCGAGTCTTTTTCTACAATTTGTTGAATGTGCTGCTCATGCTCAGGAGTCAGTGAGTTGGGTCGGCCGGAACTCCTTTGCAGCTTTTTGTAAACTACCTTCCCTGTTTATTGATAGTGTTTCCACCAGCGCATAGCAGTAAGAGGATTGATTCCAAGATCCTTTGCATGCAAATTCACTTTTCCTCTTTCGGTAGGACCTTCGATCATTCGGTTAATAAATATCTCTTTGGTTTGGTTGTTGTAGTCTTTGTAGTCGCTGCTTTCTTGTCCACTTCTATAGCCTTTTTTGTTGAATCTTTTGAAGTAGTTTCTTTCTCTGCTGGTTTGAGACTCAAACAGGACTTTTGGCTTGTTATGGTTTCAAGTATTACGTTTGGATCACTGATTTTGGTCAACTCACCTTTCATCGAATCGAAGACTCCCTCTTCCTTATTGTAAACATTATTGTGTCCGTTCTCATAAAAAAATGTATCTTTTGCTATGTTATTCAATTGTTAGAGTGAAAGGAAAGAAATAAAGCTTTTACATCATAGCCGACAATAATCTCTCAGTAACTCCAATTTGACTTAGCCCAAAAAGACAAAGTAAAGCATTAAAAGCGACAATTATTTGCTAACAAACAGCCAAACATTTTTGTTTAAACGTTATATTTTATTAAAGGTCCAATTGAGCGCTAAGAAATAAAACAAACAAGTGTCCTCCCGGACCAGATCAATCCGTTTGGAGGTGTGATGTTTAGAAAAAAAAAAACCCCCCTTCGGGTTCAAGGGTAAAAAATGAGAAAGGAAAGTAGGATGCATAGAGAGACATGCGAAGTTAGTCGAATTGTTTCAGCCATTCAATTAATTTTTGGTCATGAGGTGTCTTGCACGGGATGGTTGTATAGTGTTGTAGTTGATCTAATTCATGGAGGATAGAACATATAACGGGCCATCGACAGGTCCAGGACAAAGCAATACTAGAGGGAACAAATATGCGTGTCGGAAGCATATTCAAAAGGAAAGATATAAGGCCAGCTATTGTTTCAGGCATACAGAGACGGCGATGCATATTGAGGCAGCTGATGGCGTGTCGTCTTGATAGATTGTTGTTGGGATGGTAAGGGCAGGGTTTGGGAGCTCCACCTGACAACCAACCAAGGCGCCATCGTATACATCGACTTCTTTCTTCATGCGTCATTGGTAGCCACAAGATAGGGTCGAGAGTGATTGTTGGGCGACAGCTGGAAAGTAGTCTGGAGTTCTTACCTTGGATCTGTTTTTCAAGGTTAGAGTGGAGGAATTTCTTTTTTATTGCTCTAAAGCCTCGGGTATCTAAGTCGGCTATTGTCGGCGGCATCAATTTCCACAGAGCAGTTTTTGATAGTTTATACCATTGATGACCTCTGGTGTACTGTATATGTGGCATTAAGCGATACAGCAGTGTGTCCTCAGGTAAAGATAATGAACGAAAGAGGAATTGGGCTTGCAGGATAGCTACTCTTTCTCTCATTGTGGGTAAGTTAGCCAAATGGAGCATCACCTTGGTGGATGCTTTTCTAGACGCACCGTAGATCTTACATATGCATTTGTCTTGTGCCTCTTCTAAAGGTTTCAGCTGAGAGTGATTGAAGCAGTTGATAGCTATGCCATATTCCATTTGTGGCCGAACTATTTGAGCATAAAATCGGGAGCAAAGGAGCTTGGAGAATCCAGATGGGTTTACTCCAATAGAAGATAGGACATTCATCGTAGACATGACTTTGAAAATATTGCTTTGAACAAGCTTCTCCAGATCAAGATGGCCGCCTGGTTTGAAGGGTATTCCTAGGTAAGTAAAAGTTGTCGCTTGCGGTAGAACTTGGTCATAGATAGCATATTCTACTGTCTGTGGTTGGTTATCCAAAATGACACATTTTGAAGGATTCCACCGGTATCCCATTTGTATACTATGTTCTTCGCATTTTCGTAGTAGGTCAACCATTGTTGATCTGTTGGCTATCAAAACCACATCATCCGCGTAAAGTAAGCAATTCAAGAGTGGTGCTAAATATAATGGGGTGTATCATCCTCTATAGCTTGACGGCGTAGGTATACCGGAAGTTGATTTATATATACTGAATAAAGATAGGGCGAGAGGATGGATCCTTGGAGTACTCCAGTCTTTGGATGGAAACGCCTAGAAGTTGCATTTGAGAGGAGCACTTCTATCTGGACTTCATCAAATAAGTTGCGTAGAAGACCAAGGAGTAGAGGTGATATGTAAGGCTGTAAGATCTCCCATATATAGTTCCTGTCGACAGTATCATAGGCGGATTTTATATCCAGAAAGGCTAGTACGGGCTTGGTATGATGATTTGACCGCAGTATATAGTAGATTTCTGCAAGACAAAGAGCTTGATCTATCGCGCCACGGGATTCTCTAAAACCGCCTTGTGCAATGTCAAGTGGGTATCCGTTAGTTTGCAAGCTATATTGTATGCAACGTTCCAAGATCTTTCTAAAGATAGAATTAGACTGATAGGTTGATAGTTACTCGGTTCGTTAGTGGAGCCTTTTTTATATATCGGGACAACTTGAGCAACACGCCAAGATTGCGGGGTGTAAGACCACATTCAGCATAAATGGAAGAGCGAAAGAAGGAGCGGTGCCAGTAGATGTTGTATAGATCAAACATTTTTCAGGTAGTGCCACTTATTCTTAGGTAACCGTCATTTATTTTTCGGAAATCGTCGTTTATTTTTTCAGAACAGACAAAATTTACCAGCCGCACTGTATAAGAGTGGCCACCGAACCTGATCCCTTGTCCTTCCTTTTGAACAAATTACTAACCAAACGCAAGAACGGTGCTCTCAAACATCCCTCATCAACTCACTCAGCCTGGACTGTCCGCTGGCCTACTATCTGCCAAATTCTATTCGAACTCGACTACCTCCATCATGGCAAGATCCCTTCGGAAATTCCCTCTCTTGGAATCAAGCTGGTGAACTGGCTCAGCAAGATCTAACCTATTATCCTATCATACTTTTTCTTTCTCCTCTTCCCTTCTCTGTCTTTTTTCCTTTTTGCCTATCAAAAAGGTTTTTAGTTCTCTACACATTTTTTCGATCTAGCCCGGGCAATTCAATCACAAAAGTGATTATGTGCTCACGTGGGTTTTAATTATTTTATTTTATATAAATAAAAGTTACTTTAATCGTATAAGAGTGGCAATATTGCGGAAAAAGGAAATCTAGTGAATATTTATTTACTACATGTGAAAAGTGTCAAAAAGATTTATTAAAAAGGTCGTATACAAAAATAGTACATTGGGTTTAAGAGGTCATTTCTCTCGTACAGTGGTTCCACTGTCAATTAGAGAAAATTTTATTTTTTTTTTGTCTCAAAAAAGATATTTCTATTGCTCACTTTTTTGAAAACAAATTGACTAAAACAAAGTTTGATTTGGTCACTTTGTTCAAGTACTTTTGGTCATGTATATTTGGCCGTTTGTAATAAAGATATAGCAACATATCCATATATGGTGTTTATTTAAGTAATTGTCAAATTGATTTATGGAATGTTGAACAAAAGTACGAAGATGCTCTAAAAGGCACCGCTTCACTGGCTATAATAATCCTTGATCTGGGCGTTTCCACGTAGTGGTGTTGAGAAACTTGGATCAATAGCAAACCCAGGAAGAATAAAATCAAGTTGATTAATAGCTTCAAATAAAGGAGTCGCGAGTTCATACACTTTTTTCATCAACTTTTGGCACACCCCCCAAAACAGTTAGCACAAAAATGGAAATTCTCTTTGGCAGACTTAACCAAAAACGCATTTTTTTTTGTATTAGGATTTTATTCTAGTGCCGCCTCCATATGAGCACTGTTAAACCAAAACCACACCAGCACACATTTTCAAAAATAAATTGGTACAGAATTTGGCACACATTTTATTTTGGATAGGTATGGATAGATATGAATAATTGTTAGAATTTTAAATTCAAGTATACGTCATGAGTCGTACAGTATTGATATTATCTGTAGAAATAATACCAGAATTTTCTCTTTGTAACTGATGGATTTTCAAAGTCTGTTTCCGTAACATTATTAAAGAGAACAAGTTCTATTCATTCATTATTTATGTGGCATTCATGATTCGTGCATTCTTTATTCGTCATTTCATGCTCCCTCGCAAGAAGTTTTTGGTTCGTACGCCTTTCTATCCAAACAGCAACGGAAAATATGTACCCAACTACTTTGTCTTTAACAACATGATCTACAAAGATGGCTATGACATATCAAACCTTGGACCGGAAAAGTATGCCAAAGGAAAAGTGTCTAGCTGTCCATTTGCGTAAGAGCGTTTATTTGTAAAACAACAATGTTAATAAATGCCTATATGCTTCATTTTAATATCTTCTTAGCTTATCTTTGAGCCGAAAGGCAACCGATTTGCTTAAAAACCTCATTTCGTTTCATTGTAATTCAATTTCTCGTATCGTGCGCTCATCTTTATAGCTCAGATCTAAATGTCATCCCATGATTTCGATTTACAGCATCCATCAGACTTATTTTAATATAAAAAAGACTTGCATAATTAAGAAATGGAGAATTAGGCCATATGTGTTACTATTATAATAACCGAAAGTACATGTTAAATGAATCATCATATCCAGTATGCTCTCTTCATTATCATATCACAGCTATCTTCAATGCGTTTTATTCAAATGTAGATAAATTAAATTGAAGTCTCTTAATGACATCGTAAAAAGAAGAAGAAGAAGAAGAAGAAGAAGAAGAAGAAGAAGAAGAGGAGGAGGAGGAGGAGGAGGAGGAGGAGGACTGTACCAATAGAAACTCTAGACTTGATAAATAGACTGTATCTTCTTACTCTCAGCTGGTAAAGTTCTGTTAATGTCAAATAGCAAAGCATGTTAGTGATAGACGAGACCATTGGTTTTGGTAAGCTCAAAGATGAATATCCTTGTTTTCCATTTTATATGTACTCTTTTTTGAAATAAAATCATTGAAATAGACTGCTAAATGCATAAATCCTTTCTTTTCCTATCCAATTTTGTTTCTGTTGACACAATAACTTAGAACACAGGATTACCCCTTCATACCCATTTGGATAAGACTTGTCTGTAGTTTTATTTCATTCAAAATAAAAGTCAATTTAGTAACGTTTTGTGAATATCAATTCTAACGATTCGGGACAAATATAAGTTGGGTGCTCGTATACAATATGATCATAATGAATAGAATTCTTTGGCAAATCAACCTCATACTTTCTCACTGTAAATAAAAGATATAGGTCTTAGCTACACGTATAATACAGAAAAAAAAAGGAATAAAATAGACTTACACAACATAGTCAAAATAAGTCTTTGCTCCATTAAGCTAAAGTTCATCCCAATACACTGTCGTGTTCCATTGCCGAATGGAATCCACGTTAAACCCTCATGACTATTTTGTTCTCCATCATCTTCGAATCTTTCAGGCACGAATTCATCAGGATCTTTCCAGCTCCTTGGATCACGGTGAAGAGCACCTACATCAATTACAATGATTGTATCCTTTGGAATAAAAGTGCCCGCCAAGAATATGTCTTCAGCTGTTTTGCGTGGTAGTAACACGTCAACAGGCATATTGAGTCGAAGATTCTAGCCAATGCAAGTTAGACTCTTCTTCTTTATAAGAAAATGTACCATGTACCTCTTTGATGACCATGTTCATGTATTTCATCTGTTTCAATTCTTCTAAAGAAGGGACAATATCCATATCGCCATTTCCAAGTATATTGATTATTTCCTCTCTTAGCTTTTGCTGTACACGCTACAAAATAAGCGTAATCATTCAAATTTAACAAAGATGTTGATGTTTTTTTGTTTTTAGATTTACCTTGTTCTTGGCTAGATGGTATAGGCACAAAGATAAAGCGTTGGAAATACTATCATCTCCTAAGTCCCACATTTTAGTTACAGAACAGGGCGGACTTCAAAGGTTTGACTTACCTGCCAAGAATAAAGCTGCCATATTATGCTGTGCAAAAAAAAAAAAGATAAGAATCAGCAAGATTCTTTTTATTACAATAAAAGTAATATGTGTTACCCTTAATTCTTCATTTGTTATCGAAATATCTTCTTGCATTCCTGCTTCCAACATCAAGGTAACCAAGTCTTTTTCATTATCAGGCTTATTACTGAAAATGCCATTTTGAAGTTCCTCACGTTTCTTTTCTATCAATCGATCAAACTTTGCATTCAGTTTTACAACAGCATTAAAGCCTTTTCTTTTTGTGGGATATGTGTAAGTTAAAAAGTTTTCCATGGCACTACATACATAAGAGATAGGGTCAAATATAGAACGTGTTACCAGCCTGTAAATTGATGTCCAATGGTCAGGATCCCCTTGAAGAGCCTTGAAGTCAAAGTCTAGAGACGTTGTATTGTTTAGCAACAAAAAACGTATCCTTTCATATCTAAAAAATCATGAAAGTACCAAAAATTGTAAGTCCAAGCGCATCGAGAGTAAAGTCTTTCATCTTTGGAGTAATCATAATTCTACCATTTGCTTCTTCAATAGCGGAGAAAAGCAGTGGAACCAAACTAGCCACAGTTTTGATAGGCATTGAACGATGAAAAACGGGGTTCATAATCTACTATGCTGAGTGTCATAGAGCTTTATCACCCATTACGCTTTTACCTTTCGTTGCTTTTTCCATACTTCTCCATTTGATAAAAAAATATTATCACGACCTACAAACTGTACAGCCGTACTTTTCTCACCAATGGCGTCAAGTCCAAAGTGTGATTTAGGAAAGTTATCTTTTTTACAGGAATAAGTATATATTATGAAAACAAAACTATTGTATTATTTACCTGATTTTAGTAAAAGTTGTTTAGCAGCCACTGGGTTTGCAACATAAACCGTCCAACCAACAGGTATTTTGCTCTAAATAATAAAATTAGAAATGAAACACATATAAAGATAAGTATCTTACAACATAGAATCCATTTCCCTTTTGTATAGCAGGGAAAGTAATTCTCTTGAACCGACTGTAAGGTGGTTCGCTTGTTAAAAATGATTTAACCATGGCAAAAAAAGATACAATGGGAAGGTGACGAAGATTGGTGGGCACTCGGAAGAAAGAATAGATTTGCTTGACAGTAATCAAAAGAATAGCAGCGACAATGTAAGAAGACTTTGATCTCTTTTGGAATAGCGGTAGTAGTCCCTCAAGTGCCATGTTATATCTTGTAACCAAACTTTCCATCTTTTTATGTTTGAATAGGCAATAAAAAGTAGGTTAATTCTCTATGTGATTAAATTCTATTTATACATTTGTTCCTCCTCAATAAATGAAAGTAACAAAATAATATTCATCCTCAAGAAAATGCTAATTTACATAATGGTTGCATCTGCTTATCTCTTTTATATGTATTTTATTGGGTCACAAAGAATACGTATTTAATGCAAACAGGCGATCAAATAGCATCTTACCATTCCTTTTTTTTTTTTTTTTTTTTTTTTTTTTTTTTTTTTTGCTATATTTGCTAAATAAAATCGACAAAAAAACCTTGCCTGATCTTTGTTTTTGATGCATTAATTTTTTAGTCGATCAAGTGAAATAGACTACTTGAAAGTTGTTCTATATTATGCTTCAAGAGCAGAAATAACCTTTTGCTAGATGCAAATTTCACTGTGCATATAAAGCATCTTACATCTTTAAATTGTACCCAATTAATATTTATAAAATATGCCATTAAAAAAAAAAGAACTAAAATCGTTCTAAAAAGCCTTATGAAAGTGATTTATCTTTTTTTTTTTTATTTTCATATAGCTAAAAAGAATTTTGAATAATTCAGCGTTTCTATTTGTATATCAAGTACTGTGTTATACAAAGAGAAAAACAAACCATCTAAAAATGGTATTTGAACGGTTCGATGATTCCCTTAAGTTTTCTTCATACATGCTTTGTATAAAAATAAAATAACTCATGCAGTTCATGGTAGAGTAAAATGGATCTAATCAGAAGGAACAGACATGAGCGAATGAAAATACAGGAATAGCACAGGTCCCAAGGAAAGTTCATCGACAGATCATTGCTAATGATGCTTTCATGCTGATGTCAGCCATTCAGAACGCGCTTGTGTTCAGAAAGACAGAAAATAAAGCCGACGGGACTTCACTGCAAATAATGCCGAATATTACTCGAATTTTAAGAGCGCTGCTTTTCAAAGACTAATTAACCATATGTTCCTGCCCAATACCGAGAATGAATCGAGTTCCTTCTCTCTTTTACGACTATCATGCCTTTTGATCAACTACTGCCCTCGCGCAGTATCCTCTTAGACAACTTCAATCACAGCATCCACACAAGATCTTCTAGTCAATCTTTAGATCAATGGTTTCAGTGGATTCACCTCAATTGACACTATCCAATTAACACTGATCCAGAACATAACAAAACATCCACGTTTTGCAACATTTCAACCATTGATTTTCTGCTCATCACTGCAGATTTGACCGACATGCTGGACAACCACGATATTATATATGTTGCTCGCTGCGGCCATGCTGCAAATTTAACACATCTTACACTAAGATGTACTCGAGCAGGTCCAGGGGGTTTGCGCTGTAATCCTTACGTCGCCCAAGATCCTCACTTTCGCGCAGAATTGACTGCTTTCTGTACTAACGCTGAACGCTTCTATCCCAACTTAGACACTCCTTTATTGCGGGATCTGTTCAAATGTCACCTTAAATGTTTTATTCATACATTTTCTAACAAAGCTGCTACTCAACATCGCCGTAACCTTAATAAACTAAAGAGAATATGCAAACAACTATTACGTCAATCAACTAATGATGACACTAGCGCCCAATTCGCTTCAGTCGAATCATATCTAGAACTTCAGTATGAACACTCTTCTTCTGTGTTCACGCTTCGCTCTGTCCAACAATGGAGAGAAAAACGAGAAAGATCGAATGCTTTTTTATCGATGCCTACGTCAATGACAGCAGCAACAGTCTACTAGTTCAACACGAACCGATACCAGAATAGTCATCATAGAGTCTTTGAACAGTACAGAGGATGCACGAGAATACTATGAATGGCTATATTCTCCAGATTCTATTGATGGACAAGCTGTACCAGATCTGCAGTGGATGAAATAAGTGCCTCCAACGAACATCCACCAAGAGTAGCCCTAAAGTATACGGGATCTCATATGTCCTATTAATACTGCTATTAAATCATCCGTTTATTCGTCGACTCTTTCTTCGTGTACTTCATACAGCACTTTGAGAGGCAAGTATCCTTCAACTTAGCAACGCTCAGTAAGCATCTTCCTTCCTAAGAAACGTGATCGAAGTCAGCTAAAGGATCAGAATCCTATTTCCTTAATCTATACTGATGCCAAAATATTTACGCGAATTCTTACAACTCGCCTCACTCTATATCTCCCCGATTTGATTTATCCCCAACATATTGGCTTTGTGGCATGTAGGTTTATTGAAGACAACGGCTTTTGCCCTAGAATGATCGCAGATATCGCCAGACGGTACAACATTCTGGAGTCGGCTTGCTATTAGACCAAGAAAAGGCATACAATCAGGCTCACCCAGATTATTTTTATGCCTGTCTAACACATTTTGGTCTACATCCACAACTGATCAATTGCATAACCTCGTTTTTCTTCAATACTCCTCTTTGCGTCAAAAACAATGGTTTCCTTTTGGTGCCCTTTACACAGGGTCGTGGATTCTGCCAGGGAGACCCTCTTTCACCGCTGCTTTTTAATCTTGCTGTTAGATCTCTTTTGCGTACCATACATGCCTCTCCATCTATTCCTGATTTTCCTTTCCAAAAGGGCTCTGACACATGGTTGGCTAATTCTTTGACTCAAGCGCCCGTCCTTAAGAACACGACGTATGCTGATGATATTGCTGTATTTTTAGTCAATTCTGGTGAGTTTCATGCTCTACATAATATCCTAATTCTATTTTCAGGAATCCAATGTTCGCCTAAACCGTTATAAAACCTTGGTAGTTTTGCTATCTGGGCAATCCACCTTGTCTCCCCATGGTATAACACAGTGGCATGATCGATCCAACTCCACAACGGCCATATACCTTGGCTACTCACTCTCTAGCGCCAAATATCAGATTTCTAGTTTTCTTGATAACCCCCTACTGTTTAGGAAAGGGGGAGTTTTAGGTAAAAGGTAGTATAACAACAAAGATAAAGAAATACTGTTAGAACTTGATATCTCTTTATTAAGTTAAGATAACTAAGATTGAATAATTTAATTCTACATGTAAAAAGCGAGAATATTTATAGACATGATACGGATAAAGAATTAGGACAGATTTATGATCAATTTGACAGAATAGATGATTACTATTTCTAATTATTAGTTTATCCTGTTCCTAGCTTGTATTGTCAATTATGTTATTGGTATGGTTTCAGATAACTCTGGATGTAGGACTATTTAAGGAGACGGTACGGATGAATATAAAAACCTCTAGTTCCGTGATTAGATATCATTGCTAATAATAACATCTCAGTCAGGATAAATGTTTACATGACTTAATGATGATCCGGTAAATAATTGTCATTCCTTATTCAACATGCTCATATCATCAATAAACTATATTACAACCATGTCATCTTATTTGACTATGTGAAGTTAATATGAATAAAGCTTAATATAAAAATCTAATCAAAGTCTTTTATTGATCTGTGTTGGGAATAATGTTATAAATGATTCCAAGTTAAGTCAACATACTATTCAGGATCATATTTGATTCCTTTTACTAAAATAAAGTGATTATAATCTTATGTATTCTTAACACCTACTTAAGTTACAGCAACTCTCTCAAATGCTTGCTCAACGAAGTTTATTAATTCTTCGCCTCAGTTTAGTCACGCATATAATCTTGTTTGTCCTCTCTGGTATACTACCCATGTTCTTGCTGTTCCCCAATTCTACCTTGGCAAGGCTCGTTCAACTATAATTTAATTTCTCGCACGCAAAATCTTTCCTGCAGTCAGTTTCCAAACATGCCAACGATCATGTAAGGAAGGTGAACTTTCCCATTTTAGACCCTGTACCACAATATGCAACTCTACAACTTCTATGATTGCAGCCATTACTTCTTCCTTCCTCTGACCCACCTTGTTATGATACCTTCATTAATGATGCTTTTCGACACTTTTTGCGTCTTTTCTCAGTTTTACCTCCTCATATTTTACCTCTACTGTTTCCTAATGTGCGTTCAAGCACAATCAAGTCCTTTGACTGTTTCAACCCATTGCTCAAAACGATGAATAAAATTGATTAGCAAGTTTTCGTTATCCGTATGGTCAATGAACTACCACTGACTGAAGTCTGTCTTTCTTTACTCATGTGAAATCAGGATTTCAAGGCTTCCTACTGGCCTGGAACCCTTGCCAAGTATGTGTACGTATTTGATATAGCCTGTGATAAGTTTAGAAGTAGATCCCCACATCCTCGGATTCTTTTCTCTCCAGAAACAAGAATTACTTTGAACAGCTTCAGCTATGTTGCATGCAAGAAAATACTTTTTTCTCTCAGTTCAGATGTCCACACAACTCAATACACATGATCTCGTCAGTACTGCCCCTTCCTACGCTTACTGAAACAGGATTTGACAACATCCTGGATTCATTTACAAGATGAAACTCATATTGCTTCTTAAAATACAGAATGATTTTATGAATTTTAGTTATCTTGCTCATCTACATTACTAGTATCATATCCGTGTGCAACTCCTACGGTCTGACACCGTTTTTGAAAGACATTTGTCCCACACAAAGCTCACACGTTGCTCTGGGGACTTTATCATCACAAAATGCCGTGTAAGGAACATCCTCACCAGCTAATCCCAACCCGATTTCTAGATCCTTATTGTGTATATTGTGGCGGTGTCGATTCTGAAGAGCACTTTTTCTAGACCTGTCTTTTCAAGCATGAAACCTAGCAAACAATTGCTTCTCGTTTTTTTGTTGAACCTGCAAACTTGACTATAGCTTCATTCAACTCCCTTCTTCCTTTGGCATTGAAGTCGCTCTTTAATTCTCTGTGGCCTACTTGGATATCATAGCTTCTGTGCTGCTCTATCTATGGCAACTTCACTAGAAATTTATTTTTGAAGACCATCAATTTTGACCTCAGGAAGTAGTAGCAAGAGCTACTAGGCAAATCCTCAAGGTTCACAAAGAACACAATAGTTGTCCACTAAAAGGCTAATCCATAGGTTTTTTCTTCTCTGTTCTCTACCTCAAGCTTCTTTGCCATTATCAAAATTTGCACAGATTACAAAACAAAAGTGACCAAAAAAAAAAAAAAAAAAAAAAAAAAAAACACGAGAAAAAGGCACTAAAATCCAATTTGCATAAAAGCGGTAGTATTACGGAAAAAGGAGATTTAATCACCAAACAACTAATCAACTTACTTCAAACAAGCTACAGCTTCGACCGCTTGCCTCTACCCATTCTACTACAGCTATGAATACTGTCAACAGCAACTCCATCGATTATATTCTGCTTATCCCTAGACTTAGTATCACAAATTCCAATTCGACTTCTTTTACCCTCCTCAAAGATCTTCAAAGCTCTCTTATTCAGCAAACAGCATTCCCATCAATCTTGCCCATGTCCTGTCTCGAGATACACACCCTCTTGCAACGACTCATTCACACACATCAGCCCACTGAAATGGTCGTCTTTCTGACGCTTACCCATTTCGCTTCGCGCATACACAGTGTGGTGCAAGATTATCCATGATTCCACCCCAAACACAGGTCTCCTTTATCTATGTAACCCATAAAAGCTTCCCGCTATGCTATATCCATTACTCTCAGTCGAGCCCGGTTCACTTATTCACTTCTTCTACACCTACTCCAAAATTAAACCCATTTGGATACACATATCAAATTTGTTTATTGAACAAGCGTGACAACATGAAATACATTTTTTTTTTAAACATCTCTGCTGCTGTATCCCATCTATCTGTATTTCCACCTCGCGATCGATCGATTGCCCTAGCACCAACATTATTCACCAGCCAAACTGTTGTATGTGTCTTATAAACTATTTAGACGATACGATGGTAATCTATTTTCCATAATATTTCTTTTCACAGTGATGTCTTATCATCACAAGCACAAAAAAAAACATATCAACTCGCGACAGAAATCTGTTTTGACGGCGATGTTTAACAGTTAAAAAAGAACTTGTATTTTCATTATTATTTTAATTGCAGTCACTCTTGACTCCAAATAAACTAGAGCTCCCTTTCGAGTTGCCTCCTCTATAAACAAAAAAAAGGGGGTAGGGATTTAGTGGGTATGTTGGTATTCAGTGTCCTTGTTTACTAAATGGGGAAAGCATCAAACAGTTTTTATTAGAAAAACTGTATCCAAAAATAGTACACTGGGATTTAAGAGATCATTTCTCTTGCATAGTATTAAGAATACCCTTTATGATCAGCAAGTTATTTATTTATTTTTTCTTTTTTTTTAGATGTTTTATTCCATCATTGAAAGTTATAAATAACGGTCGATTTAGAGCAATTATCCTCCCTCCCCCTTTTTTTTTCCAATACTGCATTTATACAAAGAAATTCATAAATGAACACATCCCTTACGTATTGGGCAAGCAGATCTCCATTAGAAACTTGTCTCACTTATTTTTCAGTTAACTATGGCTACTTGGTATCTACTGTTGTAGTGATCGCTTTGGTATCATACTTGATCACTGTTCATAGGCAACGCTACAAGAACCTCGAATATATCCGCAAAAAGTATCCTGATCCAAACCAGATACTAAATGATACCGCTGCCGCTGTTGAAGTACTTGCAATCACAGGACAAAAAGAGTTTCCATGTAAGCATTACAAGTCATAAAGCCAAATGTGATTCTCATTGCTTATTTCATTCTTTATTTCATTCAGTCGCATTCCAATTATCGTTACAATTAGCCATGTTCAAGACATACACGACACCAAAGACCTCAAAAATTTTAGTATCCACTGGAGAGTTTGAAAAAGAGTGTCCTCGACGATATGAGGACACTGAGCTTATCCTTCGAGAGTTTGCAGATGTACACGGACGGATCCAAAACCATCTCAAGGATCACCCCGATACCCCTAATGAGCATGTTCTCGGTCAATTGGATAGGAAAGAAAAGGCTATCAAACGTTTGAATGAGCTTCATGGAAAATACAACATTGGAAACGACGACTTTTTGTATACATTAACCATGTTTATTACGGAACCAGTTGCTTGGGTAAACAAGTATGAATGGAGACAATTAGATGAAAGAGAAATCAATGTAAAAATAGCTTTGTTTGCCTCACTCCCTAAACTTACATATGTATCATATAGGCATGTTACCATGCTTGGTATGTCATTGGTCTTGAGATGAACATGAAAGATATCCCTGAGTCATTTGAGAAAGTTATCCAGTTTAAAGAGGTAAATCCACTTTTTTTCATGATACAACAAGCAAAGCTCATATCCCCTCATGTTTGTTGTTAGGAGCACGCGAAGAAACACATTCGTTATGCAAAAGTTAACTGGATGTGTGGAGAACCTACGCTTCGATTGTTCATCACTTTCCTACCTTCCTTTCTATCCACACACCTTTACAAATTTGCCTGTAAAGTCCTTCCCTCATTCCTTACTGAACATGAGACAAAGGCATTTGGTTTACCTGAAGAGAACAAGTTCTATTCATTCATTATTTATGTGGCATTCATGATTCGTGCATTCTTTATTCGTCATTTCATGCTCCCTCGCAAGAAGTTTTTGGTTCGTACGCCTTTCTATCCAAACAGCAACGGAAAATATGTACCCAACTACTTTGTCTTTAACAACATGATCTACAAAGATGGCTATGACATATCAAACCTTGGACCGGAAAAGTATGCCAAAGGAAAAGTGTCTAGCTGTCCATTTGCGTAAGAGCGTTTATTTGTAAAACAACAATGTTAATAAATGCCTATATGCTTCATTTTAATATCTTCTTAGCTTATCTTTGAGCCGAAAGGCAACCGATTTGCTTAAAAACCTCATTTCGTTTCATTGTAATTCAATTTCTCGTATCGTGCGCTCATCTTTATAGCTCAGATCTAAATGTCATCCCATGATTTCGATTTACAGCATCCATCAGACTTATTTTAATATAAAAAAGACTTGCATAATTAAGAAATGGAGAATTAGGCCATATGTGTTACTATTATAATAACCGAAAGTACATGTTAAATGAATCATCATATCCAGTATGCTCTCTTCATTATCATATCACAGCTATCTTCAATGCGTTTTATTCAAATGTAGATAAATTAAATTGAAGTCTCTTAATGACATCGTAAAAAGAAGAAGAAGAAGAAGAAGAAGAGGAGGAGGAGGAGGAGGAGGAGGAGGAGGACTGTACCAATAGAAACTCTAGACTTGATAAATAGACTGTATCTTCTTACTCTCAGCTGGTAAAGTTCTGTTAATGTCAAATAGCAAAGCATGTTAGTGATAGACGAGACCATTGGTTTTGGTAAGCTCAAAGATGAATATCCTTGTTTTCCTTTTTATATGTACTCTTTTTTGAAATAAAATCATTGAAATAGACTGCTAAATGCATAAATCCTTTCTTTCCCCTTCCACTTTAGTTTCTGTTGACACAATAACTTAGATCACAGGATTACCCCTTCATATCCATTTGAATAAGACTTGTCTGTAGTTTTATTTCATTCAAAATAAAATTCAATTTAGTATCGCTTTGTGAATATCAACTCTAATGATTCGGGACAACTATAAGTTGGTTTTTCGAATATGATATGATCATAATGGATAGAATCCTTTGGCAAATCAACCTCATACTTTCTCACTTTAAATAAAAGATATAGGTCTTAGCTACACATATATTACAGAAAAAAAAAAAGAAATAAAATAGACTTACACAACATAGTCAAAGTAAGTCTTTGCTCCATTAAACTAAAGTTCATTCCAATGCACTGCCGTGTTCCATTGCTGAATGGAACCCACGTTAAACCCTCATGACTATTTTGTTCTCCATCATCTTCGAATCTTTCAGGCACGAATTCATCAGGATCTTTCCAGCTCCTTGGATCACGTTGAAGAGCACCTACATCAACTGCAATATTTGTATCCTTTGGAATAAAAGTACCAGCCAAGAATATGTCTTCAGCTGTTTTGCGTGGTAATAACAAGTCAAGAACCATGTTGAGTCGAAGATTCTAGCCAATGCAAGTTAGACTCTTCTTCTTTATAAGAAAATGTACCATGTACCTCTTTGATGACCATGTTCATGTATTTCATCTGTTTCAATTCTTCTAAAGAAGGGACAATATCCATATCGCCATTTCCAAGTATATTGATTATTTCCTCTCTTAGCTTTTGCTGTACACGCTACAAAATAAGCGTAATCATTCAAATTTAACAAAGATGTTGACGTTTTTTTGTTTTTTAGATTTACCTTGTTCTTGGCTAGATGGTATAGGCAGAAAGATACTGCGCTAGAGGTACTAGCATGTCCTAAGCATCGTATTTTAGCTACAGAGCAGGACGGACTTCAAATGTCTGACTTACCTGCCAAGAATAAAGCTGCCATATTATGCTGTGCAAAAAAAAATAGGAATTAGCAAGGCCCTCTTTATTACAATAGAAACAACATGCATTACCCTTAATTCTTCATTTGTTATCGAAACATCTTCTTGCATTCCTGCTTCCAACATCAAAGTAACCAAGTCTTTTTCATTATCAGGCTTATTACTACAAATGCCATTTTGAAGTTCCTCACGCTTCTTGCTTATTACTTGATCAAACTTTGCATTTATTTTTGCAACAGCATCAACACTCCTTCTTCTTTTGGGATACACATAAGCTAATAAAGGTTCCAAGGCACTAAACACATTGGAGATAGGGTCAGATATGGATTGTATCACCAGCCTGTAAATTGATGTCCAATGGTCAGGATCCCCTTGAAGAGCCTTGAAGTCAAAGCCTAAAGACGTTGTATTGTTTAGCAACAAAAAACGTATCCTTTCATATCTAAAAAATCATGAAAGTACCAAAAATTGTAAGTCCAAGCGCATCGAGAGTAAAGTCTTTCATCCTTGGATTAATAGGAATTCTACCATTTGCTTCTTCAATAGCGGAGAAAAGCAGTGGAACCAAACTAGCCACAGTTTTGATAGGCATTGAACGATGAAAAACGGGGTTCATAATCTACTATGCTGAGTGTCATAGAGCTTTATCACCCATTATGCATTTACCTTTCGTTGCTTTTTCCATATTTCTCCATTTGATAAAACAACATTATCACGACCTACGAACTGCACACCCGTACTTTTCTCACCAATGGTGTCAAATCTGCGGTGAGATTTAGGAAAGTTATCTTTTTTTTTACAGGAATAAGTATATATTATGAAAACAAAATTGTTGTGATATTTTACCTGATTTTAGTAAAAGTTGTTTAGCAGCCACTGGGTTTGCAACATAAACCGTCCAGCCAGTAGGTATTTTGCTCTAAATAATAAAATTAGAAATGGAGCACATATAAAGGTAAGTATCGTACAACATAGAATCCATTTCCCTCTTGTATAGCAGGAAAAGTAATTCTCTTGAACCGACTGTAAGGTGGTTCGCATGTTAAAAATGATTTAGCCATGGCAAAAAATGATACAATGGGAAGGTGACGAAGATTGGTGGGCACTCGGAAGAAAGAATAGATTTGCTTGACAGTAATCAAAAGAATAGCAGCGACAATGTAAGAAGACTTTGATCTCTTTTGGAATAGTGGTAGTACTCCCTCAAGTGTCATATTATACTTTGTAACCAAATCATCCATCTTTTTATGTTTGAATAGACAATAAAAAGTAGATTAATTCTCTATAATTTATTGTATTGATTTATACATTTATAGCCCCTCAATGAAAAAAAAGGAGGTGAAACGACAAACAAAATAATATTTACTTTCAAAAGACTAATTTACATATTGCATGCATCTGTTTATGTCTTTTTCGTGTATTTCATTGGGTCGCAAAGGGTATCTCTTTAATGTAAGCATGCCATCAAACAGCATGTTATCATTACTCTTTTTGCTATATTTATTAAATAAAGCCGAAAAAAAAAGCCTTGCCTAATATTTATTTATTGATGCGTTAATTTTTAAGTCGATCAAGTGAAATAGGCTATTTGAAAGTTGCTCTATATTATGCTTCAAGAGCAGAAATAACTTTAAATATATCTCTCATTGGGCATATAAAGCGTATCACGTGTTTGGATTGTATCCAATTGACATTTGTATAATATGACATTAAGAAAAGAGTTAACCTCTTTCTAAAAAGCCTTGTGAATATGATTTCTCCCTTTTTTTAATAAATAAAACTTTATTTGAATAATCTAGCATTTCTATTAGTATAACAAGTACTGCTTTATAATACAGTGACACCAAATTAGTTTTGGGACAAAATATTGAAACAGCATTTTTAAAAACTATGGCACGTAAGTTCAAGACCAATTAATACTTATAAACCTAAACTTGGATTTTCAAGTTTTGAGAAAAGAAAGATTCACATGTTTATTTTAAGAATTTATTCATAAAATCATTTTCAGCATTCTGTTACGCCACCTTTAGCTTTGATAACTGCTTCACACCGTCTCTTCATGTTTCGAACTAATTGGTCGGTAAACTCATCATCCATTCTTTCCCACTTTTCTCGTAAAGCCACCTTCAATTGCTCCAAGTTTTTGACCGACGATCTTTTTCTTTCAATTCGCCTTTCAAGAGCATTCCAAACATGCTCAATGGGGTTCAAATCAGGGCTTTGAGCAGGCCAGTACTCAAAACCCCTAATTTGGTGGGTTTCCTTTCATCATTGAGCATAACCACCTGTATGACAGGAAGCTTCATCCTTTTGGAAGATAAAATTCCTCTCCTGATGCAACGTGACATTTGTAAACCAAGGATGAAACATATTGGCCAAAATACTGATGCATGTTTCTTTGTCTACGGAACTGGTATCAATAATTTCTAAAGGTCCGAAACCTCCTCTCCAAAAACATCCCAAAAGCATAGCACCGCCATCACCCCCACTTGATTGTGGATATCATATTTATTTCATCATAGCGCTCTCCTTCCTTCTTGAGCACTCTTTTTCCGCGTTTACTGCCTTTCATACAAAGGCGCAATTCATCAGACCAAACTACGCTTCTCCATTGGTGGTCTTCGGTCCAATTGGGGTCTTCCTTCGGCCAGCGAAGCTTACTTTTGCGATGTCTTGCAGTCAATCTAGGCTTGTGAGATGCTCTGTACGATTTGAAGTCAAGTCGATCCACGTACGATCGGAGAGCCTCTATACTAACTAAAACATTCAGCTTTGCTAATTCCACATTTATTTCTTTAAAAGAGGCAAAATGATCTTTTCTAATTATTCTCTTCAAATGCCTTTCAGTTCTTTCATTTATTTTCAATGGTCGCCCAATTTGCCTGTGAGGTAAAGGGCTACCATAGTCATCAATCCTGGCTTTTATATTTTGTACAATAGGCTTGTTCAAGCCAACAAGTTCTGCAATCTCTCTAATCGTGTGATGTGTTCTAAGAAGATAACCCCCCCATGTTTTACTTTCTTTTGTTTCATCTTCAGACATAATTAAAGGTCGGGTGTAATCTTTGAAGATTTGAGCAGACATGCTTTCTTTAATGTGTTGATGGATGAGAAAAAGATAAGTTTATTTTGTTATGAGTATAAAATTTTCCTTAATAAATTTCTTTGTTCCATAATTTACTTGGGCGACTGTGTTGAAATTACATACTAATTTCTCTTTGCGTTTTCTTTCTTCGACAACTCCCATCCTTCCCAATACAACTGGTCAAGATATATTTCACAACAATTCATCTGAAACAGTTTCCACCTTCGTGGTTAACAGAAAACAAGAAATCGCTAAATACTGCATGGATATTAGTTCAACATTAAAGTATGCTAATTCTGATTTATTAAGACTATCTACGTATATGACTGAAGAAGAAGCAACAATAATGCATGAAAAATATAAACATGCCCTTCAATTTGTTCAACAAATGAAAGATAAGTATCAGACCCATTTCCGTAAATCCAACACTCAACTTTAGAATAAAACAAGATATTAAATTTTCATCCAAACAAAAAAAACCCTCCCTAAGTTATTTTTCATACAATGATTGTGGTAGATAAGTCTCTTTTTCGGAAAAACATTCTTCATCTACCAACAAATATAAAAATTCCTTGGATCTGGGTATGCGGTCTTAGATTGTTCTCCTGATCCTACTCAACAGATCCTTATCTCGAACTTACGCATGCCATCGAGTGGGTAGATACATCTGGTAGTGCTGTCTTCAGTTTTTATCCATGCCTATTGGAAAGACATGCCTATCTATCGCAAGTACTGGCATGAACTTGAACATAGTGCGATACAATGTAAAGATACTCCTAGTAATAAACGTACTTGCTTTTATTGTTTTAAGCCAGGACACATTAGAGCGCAATGTCCTGATAAAGTTGCTTTGGGTAAACGTCGAAAAGGGAATCACACATCCTCCGTTTCACACGAACTAACTCCTCCTGTAAACGCTGCGACGACTGCTAACATGTCCTCAGACACGACAGCTTTGGAGATGTTTAATACAGAGGTTTCCTGGTACGCCATGAAGGTATCCTTAGATGGGACCTTTACGAACGATCCATCTGATTCCACTGATTCGATCCAATCTTCTACCGTTTATCGTCAACGTTCCACAGATCCATTGTTCGAACAATCCAATCTTTCTCAATATGTCATTGTAGATACGATGTCGAATGAGAATACATCTCATACATTGGTGGAAGAGATGGAATTACCATCACGATCTGATTCGCCTTCCGATCTCAATTCGACACAGGAATTTATGGATATTAGTTCCGATGAAGACATATCGGATACACATATAATCACTCCAGAAATGAAGAATAAATTGACAAGTAAAGCTCATCAGACTTCGACTGCTCAACCGATTCGGAAGTCCAATCGACCACCAAAACTCCGACAGGTTATGAATCTTTAAATATTATGACTATGAATAATCGTAACAAACGCAAGACTCATACATTACTTTCCTTGAACGGTAACAGTCTTTTCAAGATTAGTAATCCCTCTTCACGAAAACATTTAATACGGTACATTCGCTCGAAATATCCCACTTTTGTTGCTCTTCAAGAAATTGACAATAGTGGTAGTGATGTTCATCATTTACAGTTATTACACCAACAGCTTTGTAGTCATCAACCCTTCTGGACTCGCTACTGTGGTATTCTCTACTTTGATTTTCAATATACGCTAACGCGCATTCCTCATCCTGAAGAGGCACGCTGTATTTTAGCCAAAATCATTTATACTAATGATCAGATGGCTCCCTTTTACATTTTAGTTGTCTACGCTCCGACTTCTTCGCCGCGTGATAGACTTGAATTTTTTTGATACTCTGTTGTCTTATCGTCAACTCTCGCCATATGATTCTGATTCTTGTGTTGATCGTATGATTATCGCTGGAGATTTTAACTATTCTCTCCCATCACCATCATCAACCAATCGCGCCTCGCCTCCTCCGAGATGGTTACATTTTCTTCAATGCCATTTCCAAAATGTGATGGTGGATCTCTGTTCTCTGGATACTCCCACTTTTTGACGAGGACCATGCACTCGATCCACCATCGATTTTATCTATGTGTCTCTTGATATGTCAGTTAGTTACGTTGACGCAAACGTTGAATTTCTCAATGCTGGTTGGATCGGTCAGGCTTTGCTTCAGGTGACTCTAAAGGCTGATTTTCTTTTTGATACAGGTTCGGGTATATGGAGGGCTAATCCCCTATACGTGTATATTAAAGAATATCGACAGCAGCTGGCGACTATGCTTAATGTCCTGTATGATAAAGAAATTGAACGCTTCTCTTCGACACCGCAAGAACTTTGAGATTTAGTTAAAAGCAGAATTCAACTTTTTACTCGACGATTTGGAAGAAAACGTGCAGACAGACGTAAGCAACAAATGATTGCTTTACAGAAGAAATGTCAACGTATACTTAGAGGATATTTGCCTACTTCACTTTTGACAATTCATCTGCCTCGAGTTGAAAGTCAAATCCAGGCTTTACAACAAGAGATAACCTCTATTGCTATTCTTAAGGCAGAACGTATCTGGAGAGAACGAGGCGAAACAGATGCAGGGTATCTCAAGAAATCAGCGGAGCAACGATGAGTTCAACGATCAATTCCATCTTTACGGAACCCTTTGACACAGAATATATGTTTTACACAAGATCAGATGTCAGATGTTACTGAAAAGTTTTACAAGAACCTGTAATCGGCAGATGCGATCTGTTTATCCGCTCTTAGCAATATGGTTTCTAACATTCCTGCTTCTTGTCGTCTATCCATGAAAGATTCTGACATGATGGTCTCACCTTTTGTGAAGGACGAAATTCTGGATCAACTCACAGGCGCTCCTAAAGTCAGTAGCCCAGGGATGGATGGCCTGTCATCCTTTTTTCTCAATTTGATATTCAAGTATCCCAAGTATTCTTCCTTGATACTACGATTATACAATGATTCCCTCTCGGATAGTATTTTTTCCAAGTTGTGGCTTGAAACTTGTGTTTGTCTGCTTCCAAAGAAAGGGGAACTCATATCTTTGCAGAATTGGCGTACGATTACCTTAATTAACTGTGATGTAAAAATCTTTACTCGCATGCTCAACTCCCGCCTTGGTTCCGTTGTCTCTTTACTTATCTCGCCATGGCAGAGTGGTTTTATGAAAGATCGATTTATCGCCGACAATGGCATCCTAGTCAATCTTGCTATTGAACAAGCTGCTGTCAGAAACTCGGATGAAATTGGCTTCCTATGTGATCAAGAAAAAGACTATGACAGAATTCATCCTGAATATCTTCGTACGGTCCTTGATCAGCATGGTTTTCCTGCTTCTTTTGTGTCTTCTATAGACAAATTGTTCTTTGGGACATCCATGAGAGTTAATGTCAATGGCTTCCTCACCATGCCCGTTCCTCTGGGACGGGGTCTACGTCAAGGTGATCCGATCAGCCCTATCCTGTTTAATCTTGCGATCGAACCTCTCATAAAAGCAATCGTTGACTCCTCACGAATCATTGGATTTTGCCCACTTAATCTATCACTGCCGAACATACGCACACCAGTATATGGACCACCCTTGTCATGTTCTATAAATGTTCTTGCATATGCTGATGATTTATTAATTTTTTTGGACAATCCTGGTGATCTTGATGCAGTTCAGTCCCTTATTGCCTGCTATAATTAATCATCTAACGCGAAAATGAATTACGACAAAACCGTCGCGTTCTCTGTTTCCGGGATTCCTCATCCTCACTGGTTGCCTACCTTAGCATTTTATGGTATCACTCAATGGCATAATCGACTCTCAGTCGAATCCCTCATATATCTTGGTTATCCGTTGATGCATTCAAACGCTCACCACAACTGGTTTCAATCTCATCTGATTGCTAAGATTAGTCGGGCATGTGACATTCATAAACAGTGTGACCTTTCTATTCATGGTCGTGTAACAGTTTTAAATACTTTGATACTGCTCACACTTTGGTATGTTCTCCGAGTCACCTGGGTTAGTCAAACAACTTTAGGAAATATACGTCGTATCGGTCGAAAAATCCAGATGTTCCGTGTCTTCCCTCCTATTACTTCTGATATCCTTCATTTGCCTCTACAACAAGGTGGTATTGGTGCCTTGGACCCTACAATTCAACAGCAAGCTCTACAATTTCGCTGGCTCACTCCTTTGTTTCAACATCATTACCCGCTTCACTTAGCGGCGAAATGGATTGGGGCACATATATCAAGCATAGCTCCTATAGCATTATTTGATCACCGTTTACCTTTCCTCTTCAAGGTCTTACGTCGTAATATGCTTCAACAACATCACCCAGGTGTTTGCGCAATCCTTTTTCGGGCTTTTGATGGTTTGTATGACTCTTCCACTATTTCAGGGGTTCTCAACATTGATCTCAATACGCCTGACATCTTTCCCTTGAACCTTAGTCTGGACTTGCCTGTGTCTTCTGTTATACAATATATAAATGATTTTTGTAGAAAAGAACAAAACTCCTTTGGCAATATCCTAATTCGCTACGTCTTTGAATATGTCCCTGTTCTGGATTGTCTACGTCGAAAAGTTCTTCCTACAGAACGTCCCAATATTACCTTTGGTCGATATCAGGTTCAAAAACTATTATGCTGGATTACATCTAGTAAGGTTTATCTGTTGCCTTTCTTTGCACGCTTATATCTCCCTGTGACCCCCTCTAGGCCAATATGACTTGCTGGCAGTAGATTTTTAGATCCTCTTTTCAAAATCTTGGTTGATCCTGATGTGGATCCCATTCTGCAACTAATATCTTCCAAACGTTTCCGTCAGGCAAGTCTGATTAAGCTGCTCCAAACAATTCCACTGTCCTCTCCTGTTCGACAAAACTGGTACATCTTTGGAAATTCTTTTGGCGTTCACAAATTCCTCTTGCCGTTCGAACACCGTGATACTGTTTGTTACAAGGAAAATCCCCTTGTGCTCAAATACTTTACTAGCATGCTTAAGACCTATGTGATCCAATCTGTCGTGTTTGTGTACCTTAATCAACCACTAAACATGTTGATCATTTCTTTTTTCTATGTCCAAAAAAATGTTTTGTGTGGGAGCAAATGTGGCCTCACTTCTTCGGTTGCCCCTTATCTACTCACTTGGTCTACCGAGCTATTCATCTTTTACGTTTACCTTCTCAATACTTGTCCTTACTTTCCATGGAAAGTATAATTGGTTGCACTTTATCGTGCATTTGGAAATCTCACTGGAGATTTATTTTCGACGACATACCTTTTGACCCATTGTTGGTCTTTCAAAACGTTTTGTCATCGGTTGGTACTTTTAAGTCCATCACCTTGATTTCTTTTCTCTAAGTTAATCTCGTTCTCCTTAGATACTTTTATGCTTTTTTTTGTTAATGCGAAGCTCACCGCTATTCAGTATGTGGCTTCTCATTTATTTCTTTATTTAATAAATTTTCGGCCTAATCGCCCCTACAAAAAAAAAATATCTAATACAATCTTTGCTTGCTTTAGATCCTCTTCATGTTTCAGATAAAATGTGTAAGTGGTATAAACCATCCCAGTAGATGTGTTCAAGATTAAAAGGCTTATTTTCATGGTTCCATGTGTTAAAATTGTAAATTAAGGAAATGTTTAATGTTTTGTTCACTAAATGTATGTTATTTCTTTGATAGCTTGTCCTTTATGGCTGTATAATATGTTCTGATGTGCTTCTGTTTGTACTTTTATGGCTTTTTCGTAAGTAGCTTTACCGCTATCAAAACAAACTTTTCTCATCCTTATATTTCGATAACGCTTTACAAGATTACTAATGCCCTTATTGGGTCTATGTTGCCAAAATGAAGCTTAAATGTAAGTAAAATTCTCATACGATGGTCTACAAGATGTTTAATCTAAAGACTATTTTATAGTTATCCTGTAGCTCATCCGTAATCCTTCTGTTTTCTGTTCTTTACTGCTTTTTCTTTACGATTATAACTATCCAAAGGCTCTTTTTCTCAAGGTAGTAGTTTACAAGGTTTTTATTGAAATTAGCTCTATATATTATACGTCAGAGAAGTTAAGCTTTAGAAAAAAAAATGTTTGCGGATGGATGGTTGCTGTATTATTTTACCAAAAGGTTGCAATAGTATAGTATTTGGCTATTCAAAAGGCGTAAAGAAGTATCTCAATATAAAGGTTTTTATCCCAATATATTGTTTTTTAAACCAATGAAGGGCATTAAATGATAAGGTTTTCTATAAATAAGAATGTAAAAAAGTACATGAATAAGCATGATTCCCTCCAATAACAACAAATAAATTTGCAATGATCAAAGAAAGCCAGCCTATCATATCAAGCAAAATGCGAATTTTACTGTGTTTTTTTTAGGTGAACTCAAGGTAAAATTAGAGATTTCAAATGTTTTTTTTTGGCATGTTTAATATTCGAGCAAAGCTTCAAAAATTACTGACTTTTTATTCTCTAATTATTTATAGTATATACAATCCTTGAATACACACAAATAAAAAGGCATTTAAATTCAATCTGTATAAAAGCGGCAGTGTTGCAGAAAAAGGAGATTTAGTCTATGTTTAATTTTCAGAATAGTGAGTATATTGGTATTCAATGTCTTTGTTTACTAAATGGGAAAAGTATCAAAAAGTTTTATTAGAAAAACCGTATCGAAAAATAGTACACCGGGATTTAAGAGATTATTTCTTTCGCATAGTATTGAGAATATCCTTGATGATCAGCAAGTTATATTTTCTTTTTTTTCTAGATGCTTTGTTCCATCATTGAAAGTTATAAATAATGGTCGATTTAGAGCAATTATCCTCCCTCCCCCTTTTTTTTCCAATACTGCATTTATACAAAGAAATTCATAAATGAACACATCCCTTACGTATTGGGCAAGCAGATCTCCATTAGAAACTTGTCTCACTTATTTTTCAGTTAACTATGGTTACTTGGTATCTACTGTTGTAGTGATCGCTTTGGTATCATACTTGATCACTGTTCATAGGCAACGCTACAAGAACCTCGAATATATCCGCAAAAAGTATCCTGATCCAAACCAGATACTAAATGATACCGCTGCCGCTGTTGAAGTACTTGCAATCACAGAACAAAAAGAGTTTCCATGTAAGCATTACAAGTCATAAAGCCAAATGTGATTCTCATTGCTTATTTCATTCTTTATTTCATTCAGTCGCATTCCAATTATCGTTACAATTAGCCATGTTCAAGACATACACGACACCAAAGACCTCAAAAATTTTAGTATCCACTGGAGAGTTTGAAAAAGAGTGTCCTCGACGATATGAGGACACTGAGCTTATCCTTCGAGAGTTTGCAGATGTACACGGACGGATCCAAAACCATCTCAAGGATCACCCCGATACCCCTAATGAGCATGTTCTCGGTCAATTGGATAGGAAAGAAAAGGCTATCAAACGTTTGAATGAGCTTCATGGAAAATACAACATTGGAAACGACGACTTTTTGTATACATTAACCATGTTTATTACGGAACCAGTTGCTTGGGTAAACAAGTATGAATGGAGACAATTAGATGAAAGAGAAATCAATGTAAAAATAGCTTTGTTTGCCTCACTCCCTAAACTTACATATGTATCATATAGGCATGTTACCATGCTTGGTATGTCATTGGTCTTGAGATGAACATGAAAGATATCCCTGAGTCATTTGAGAAAGTTATCCAGTTTAAAGAGGTAAATCCACTTTTTTTCATGATACAACAAGCAAAGCTCATATCCCCTCATGTTTGTTGTTAGGAGCACGCGAAGAAACACATTCGTTATGCAAAAGTTAACTGGATGTGTGGAGAACCTACGCTTCGATTGTTCATCACTTTCCTACCTTCCTTTCTATCCACACACCTTTACAAATTTGCCTGTAAAGTCCTTCCCTCATTCCTTACTGAACATGAGACAAAGGCATTTGGTTTACCTGAAGAGAACAAGTTCTATTCATTCATTATTTATGTGGCATTCATGATTCGTGCATTCTTTATTCGTCATTTCATGCTCCCTCGCAAGAAGTTTTTGGTTCGTACGCCTTTCTATCCAAACAGCAACGGAAAATATGTACCCAACTACTTTGTCTTTAACAACATGATCTACAAAGATGGCTATGACATATCAAACCTTGGACCGGAAAAGTATGCCAAAGGAAAAGTGTCTAGCTGTCCATTTGCGTAAGAGCGTTTATTTGTAAAACAACAATGTTAATAAATGCCTATATGATTCATTTTAATATCTTCTTAGCTTATCTTTGAGCCGAAAGGCAACCGGATTCCCAAATCGATTTGCTTAAAAACCTCATTTCGTTTCATTGTAATCTGATTGGTGGTATCGTGCTCTCATCTTTATAGCTCAGATCTAAATGTCATCCCATGATTTCGATTTACAGCATCTATCAGACTCATTTTCATATAAAAAAGGCTTGCATAATTAAGAAATGGAGGATTACGCTATACGTGTTACTACTATAATAACCGAAAGGACATGTTAAATGAATGATCACATCCAGTATGCTCCCTTCATTATTCAAATGTAGTTCAGTTAAATTGAGGTCTCTGAGGACTGTACCAATAGAAATTCTAGACTTGATAAATAGACTGTATCTTCTTACTCTCAGCTGGTAAAGTTCTGTTAATGTCAAATAGCAAAGCATGTTAGTGACAGACGAGACCATTGGTTTTGGTAAGCTCAAAGATGAATATCCTTGTTTTCCATTTTATATGTACTCTTTTTTGAAATAAAATCATTGAAATAGACTGCTAAATGCATAAATCCTTTCTTTCCCCTTCCACTTTAGTTTCTGTTGACACAATAACTTAGATCACAGGATTACCCCTTCATATCCATTTGAATAAGACTTGTCTGTAGTTTTATTTCATTCAAAATAAAATTCAATTTAGTATCGCTTTGTGAATATCAACTCTAATGATTCGGGACAACTATAAGTTGGTTTTTCGAATATAATATGATCATAATGGATAGAATCCTTTGGCAAATCAACCTCGTACTTTCTCACTGTAAATAAAAAGATAGGGCTTAGCTACACGTATAATACAGAAAAAAAAAGGGGGGGGAGGTTAAAATAGACTTACACAACATAGTCAAAACAAGTCTTTGCTCCATTAAACTAAAGTTCATTCCAATGCACTGTCGTGTTCCATTGCTGAATGGTGCCCACGTTAAACCCTCATGATCCTTTTGTTCTCCATCATCTTCGAATCTCTCAGGTATGAATTCATCGGGATCTTTCCAGTTCCTTAGATCTCGGTGAAGAGCACCTACATCAACTGCAATATTCGTATCCTTTGGAATAAAAGTATCTGCCAAGAATATGTCTTCAACCGTTTTGCGTGGTGTTAACAAATCAAGAGGCGTATTGAGTCGAAGAGTCTGGTTAATGTGGGTTAGACTCTTCTTCTTTATAAGGGAATGTATCATGTACCTCTTTGATGACCATGTTTATGTATTTCATCTGTTTCAATTCTTCTAAAGAAGGGACAATATCTATATCGTCATCTCCAAGTATATTGATTATTTCTTCTCTTAGCTTTTGTTGTGCACGCTACAAAATAAGCGTAAATACTCAAGTTTAACAAAGATATTGATATTTTTTGTTTTTGTTTTTGTAAAGAGTTACTTTGTTCTTGGCTAGATGGTATAGGCAGAAAGATAATGTGTTAGAGGTACTATCATGTCCTAAACATCATATTTTAGTTACAGAGCAGTACGGGCTTCAAATGTCTGACTTACCTGCCAAGAATAAAACTGCCATATTATGCTGCGCAAAAAAAGATAGGAATTAGCAAGGTTCTCTTTATTACAATAGAAACAACATGCGTTACCCTTAATTCTTCATTTGTTATCGAAACATCTTCTTGCATTCCTGCTTCCAACATCAAAGTAACCAAGTCTTTTTCATTATCAGGCTTATTACTGCAAATGCCATTTTGAAGTTCCTCACGTTTCTTTTCTATCAATCGATCAAACATTGCATTTAGTTTTGCAACAGCATTAGCACTTCTTCTTCTTTTGGGATACACATAAACTAATAAGGGTTCTAAAGCACTAAATACATAGGAGATAGGGTGAAATAAGGATTGCATCATCAGCCTATAAGCTGATGTCCAATGGTCAGGATCCCCTTGAAGAGCCTTGAAGTCAAAGTCTAAAGACGTTGTATTGTTTAGCAACAAAAAACGTATCGTTTCATATCTAAAAAATCATGAAAGTACCAAAAATTGTAAGTCCAAGCGCATCGAGAGTAAAGTCTTTCATCTTTGGAGTAATAGGAATTCTACCATTTGCTTCTTCAATAGCCGAGAAAAGCAGTGGAACCAAACTTGCCACAGTTTTGATAGGCATTGAACGATGAAAAACAGGGTTCATAATCTACTATGCTGAGTGTCATAGAGCTTTATCACCCATTACGCTTTTACCTTTCGTTGCTTTTTCCATACTTCTCCATTTGATATAGCAACATTATCACGACCCATGAACTGTACACCCATATATTTCTCACCAAGGGTATCAATTCTACTGTGTGATTTAGGAAAGTTATCTTTTTTTTTTACAGGAATAAGTATATATTATGAAAACAAAACTATTGTATTATTTACCTGATTTTAGTAAAAGTTGTTTAGCAGCCACTGGGTTTGCAACATAAATCGTCCAGCCAGTAGGTATTTTGCTCTAAATAATAAAATTAGAAATGGAGCACATATAAAAGTAAGTGCCTTACAACATAGAATCCATTTCCCTCTTGTATAGCAGGAAAAGTAATTCTCTTGAACCGACTGTAAGGTGGTTCGCATGTTAAAAGTGATTTAGCCATGGCAAAAAAAGATACACAGGGAAAGTGACGAAGATTGGTGGGAACTCGGAAGAAAGAATAGATTTGCTTGACAGTAATCAAAAGAATAGCAGCGACAATGTAAGAAGACTTTGATCTCTTTTGGAATAGTGGTAGTACTCCCTCAAGTGTCATATTATACTTTGTAACCAAATCATCCATCTTTTTATGTTTGAATAGACAATAAAAAGTAGATTAATTCTCTATAATTTATTGTATTGATTTATACATTTATAGCCCCTCAATGAAAAAAAAGGAGGTGAAACGACAAACAAAATAATATTTACTTTCAAAAGACTAATTTACATATTGCATGCATCTGTTTATGTCTTTTTCGTGTATTTCATTGGGTCGCAAAGGGTATCTCTTTAATGTAAGCATGCCATCAAACAGCATGTTATCATTACTCTTTTTGCTATATTTATTAAATAAAGCCGAAAAAAAAAGCCTTGCCTAATATTTATTTATTGATGCGTTAATTTTTAAGTCGATCAAGTGAAATAGGCTATTTGAAAGTTGCTCTATATTATGCTTCAAGAGCAGAAATAACTTTACTCTAAATACATCTCTCATTGGGCATATAAAGCGTATCACGTATTTGGATTGTATCCAATTGACATTTGTATAATATGACATTAAGAAAAGAGTTAACCTCTTTCTAAAAAGCCTTGTGAATATGATTTCTCCCTTTTTTTAATAAATAAAACTTTATTTGAATAATCTAGCATTTCTATTTGTATATCAAGTACTGATTTATAATGCAAAGAAAAATATCTGAAAATGAATTTTTATATTTGTTGGTAGATGAAGAATGTTTTTCCGGTGAAAGACGGGTTTTCATCTGTAACCTTTTTTGGTAATAAACTTTCAACATGGTTCTTCCCGACAAAGAAAATTTACCACCTTCTAAGCCACAAGTTGGCCCACCTACTACCAACTACTCTCAAACCCAAAGAGAATGGACCACTGTAGTAAGAGGCTCCATGAAGACATCCAGCTATGCTAAGTCGCCCGTTGCCATGAAAGACAGCTCCACACCTTCTAGTTCACTTGCTAGCATTGCTCATTCTAGCAACCCACTGCATCAGATTCAAAAACCATTTCTAAAAGGGACCGCTCAGGGGTCTGTTTTTGTTGAGATAACATGTGTTCAGGATAAGAAAACATTTCTGAAAGAGTTGAAAGATGCTTGTGAGGATAATACTCACCTATGGAGCATCGAAGATAATATTCGCCAGGATTACGGAAAAATGTACGCTGAAGTTACTTTCTCCCCAACTTTTACATCCCGCGTCTGTGAAGAGGGCTTGAAACTCCCCTCCTACGAATCAAAGTTTTACGGTTATCGTTCACTCTCTCCTGATTCCGAAGTTTTAACTATCACCTTTAACGGTCTCCCACGTTAATATGGCCGTAAGGATGGCGGACTACGTCAGTTGCAAGAAGATATGATTGCGAACTTGTCACGCTTCGGCAATGTCTGTGATAGTGGTACTATTTCTGGGGCCACTGGGGTTTTTTCAGGTCGAGGATACGCTGTTCTCGAACTTCGTGAGTCTTCTGAGTCCTCTTTATCGCATGAATTTCACTGGCAATTCTCACCCCTCAATGACAATAACACGTATGGCCAAAACCGTTCCTGTGAGTCTCTGGTATACGCTCATTGGCGCTCCATGCCACCTTATTGTCGATACTGCCATAGTCCAGCCCACGCTATCGCTGATTGTCCTGTGAAATTGAGATCGATCATTTGTTATAATTGTAACGGACATGGGCATATGTCCAGAGGTTGTCCCAGGAAAAACACACATAACCAACACAGTTCCTCCAACAAAAAAGCACGTAAAACCCCTGTGCTTCAGGAACTTGTTCGTGTCCCCGTTTCTTCCGAAACTACGTTGAGAACTACTAGTGTTCATAGTGAGGCCTCTACCACATTTCAGACGACTGACGTTACTGCTATCCCTGATGCATTTTCTACCCAGACTGAGATAACTGCCAATCCCACTGTCATCAATACAAATTCTGCTGATATCCCTGTTGCTTCCAAGTACCAATCAGGTACTTTGGCCTCTCGATACGCTCCTCGTACCACACGGTCTCAAACAGCAGAATCTCGTAAATCCGGTTCTAGCGAATCCATCAATAATAAAACTGACACTGTGCCTCCTAATCCCATATGTGCCTCCTGCCATCAATTAGGTCATAAGACGAAGAGACATAATAAGTGCCCACTCAATCCAGTAAATCTTGCCAATAATACCCAGCTTCAAAATGCCTCTACCACTGATGGGACAATGGAGATCGACACCGACGACTCACCCAACTCGAGCCCGGAAGGCCCATTTTTGAATGATTATGTACAGTCTGAACAAATACCTGAGGAACCGATGGATGATCTTGATCACCCAAATCAACAATAATCTATTTTTAATGATAGATACTCAAATGCTAGGCCACGATAGTTGCGATAGTTCCCAAGCTACTCCAACTATCTCTTCTTCTTCACAAACACACTTTCAACCGGATTTTACAAAACTTCACATCGCTACTATCAACTGTCGAGGTCTTCCCAAGACCACCGATACATCAGTACGCACTCATTTCATTCGTTATCTTCGTACTCATAATCTGGATATCCTTGCTTTACAAGAGACACATGCATCTTCAGCTTCTTTACAGCAAGTCTTCCATACCCAATTTCAGGCTCACGACAGTCTCTGGTCACGTCATTGTGGCCTCGTCTGTTTTTCCCCTGATTTGTCTTTTAGTAACTCTGTCTTTAGTATATGTGGCCGGTTTATTACCACCACCATCTCCCATATACAAAAGGCCTTTGATCCTCTCAGAGTAACTGTTATATACGCACCTGCCGCATATAGCGAACGTCAAACCTTTCTCTCAAATCTTATCGGACACCCGTCCTCTGGTTTCGATCTTGCACCTCTTAGACATATTTTGCTTGGAGATTTCAATTACTCCTATGCTTTACATCTGTCTGCTTCTCCTGCTCGACAAGCCCCATCTTCCTGGCTACAGTATCTTGAACAATACTTTGTGGATGGCGTCACTCCAGCTGGTTCTTTCTCTGAAGCTACTTTTCACCGAGGACTTTCTCGATCTTGTATTGACTACATCTTCGTGACACCTGATTTGATTAATAGCAAACGTTCCTCGTCCACGACGTATATTCAACCTGCATGGTCCGATCATTGTTTGGTCACTTTGCGTATGCGTCTACCGACACCCGCCTCTGACACAATTGAGCCATCACCAATCACAGGTAAAGGTATATGGAGGGCTCATCCACGTCTTGCTGCGTCACCTGAATTTTGTGCTAAATTGAAAAGCACTATATCTGATTCAATCGCTTCCCTGCCATTGCACTGGTCTGCTCAAGATAAATGGGACACCATCAAATCTGTTTCGATATCCGTTGCAAAAAAGTTCTCTCGTCGACAGACATCTCATTTGAAATCAGTAGAGAAATTGCTTCATCATAAAAGGGCCAGTCTAACCAATTCCGTGTCCAGATTTCCTGACAATGCTGCTAATCTCCGCCCTCAACTTTCTGTTATTGAAAGCCAACTCGCATCTATTCAACAATACCATGCTGAAACTTTGGCTTTAAGATCTGGTATTCGTTGGCGAGAAATGGGTGAAATTTCTGCTGGTTATCTTAAACGTACTATTGCCCAACGGCAATCTCGTCAAAAGATCTCCAAGCTCATCCATCCGACAACGGGTGAAATATGCACCTCTCCGACTGACCTACAAGCAGCAGCAAGAGCGTTCTACTCTGACCTCTATTCTCCTGACCCTATCAATGATGGTGCAGTCCAAGATATTCTTAGCTCCATCCCCTCCCCATCAAGGCTCTCTGAAGGTGATCAGGATTTCTTGACTTCTCCTATCGAATGGGATGACCTTATGGAACAAGTTCGTCGTTGCCCAAATAAGAGTAGCCCAGGTCTTGATGGCATACCATATGAAATCCTGCGTCTGCTTTTCACTCATCCTGATTGTAAACCTATCATCCTCCAAGTTTATAATGATGGTCTCACACAAGGTATATTTCCCCCCCTCCTGGTCTCGCAATTGTGTTTCACTCTTGCCGAAAAAAGGGGACTTATCTGATCTCAAGAATTGGAGGCCCATCTCACTTATTAACACCGACGCCAAGGTTTTCACCCGTATACTCAATTCTCGGATTATTCTTTGTGCTGATACATTGATTACTCCCTTTCAATCCGGTTTTGTGCAAGGTCGTTTCATTGCTGATAATGGCCTCCTTATGAAATTGGTTATGGAACACGCCCGCCTTTCCAACTCATCGGCGATTGGACTTCTACTTGATCAGGAAAAGGCATATGATCGTATACACCCAGATTACCTTAGGCAAGTGCTAAAACGATTCGCTTTTCCAGATTCTATCATCGACTCTATCAGCTCTCTTTTCTTTAGCACTGAGCTTCAGCTCAATATCAACGGCTTCTTATCTGACCCTATTCCACAGTCTCGGGGCCTCCGCCAAGGCGATCCTCTATCACCAGTACTTTTCAATTTAGCGTTCGAACCTTTACTCAGGAATATCCTCAACGATCAAAACTTTAAAGGGTTTCAGCTGCCACGCTCACCTCTGTCCGCTTCGTCGCCTGAGGCCTCTGCTCCAGTCAAGCTCATGGCATATGCAGATGATGTTGTCTGTTTTCTTGAAGATCCGGAAGACCTCACAATTCTCCACAATCATCTATCGACTTACTCTAGAGCTTCCAATGCAAAGGTGAATTTTCACAAAACCGAGGCTTTCTCACTATCCGGTTCTTCTGGCATATATCAGTTATTGTGGAGGTCCCATTTGCATTTTCACAACATCTATTCTTGGCATGACCGTCGTTCTTCTTCATGTATTATTTACCTCGGGTTTCCACTGTATACATCAGTCTCTCAACGTAACCAGTTCCTTGATAAGATCATTCAATCAATTGTCTCTGCTTGTGGAATTCACTCACATCGTTCTCTTTCGGTCCGAGGTAGAGTCACTATTTTGAACTCCTTGATCCTGTCTCGTCTCTGGCATGTCCTACGGGTTCTATCTGTGCAAAAATCCTTTTTGAAACGCATACAATCCGCTGCTTTTTCTTTTGTGAACTTTAGACAATTTCCAAAAATTGGTTTTACTTCTCTGTGTACACCGCGCCGCCTTGGTGGTCTCAGTGTACTTGATCCTGCTATTCAACAAGGTGTACTCCAGCTTCGCTGGCTCCTGCCGCTTTTGGCGCTTTCCCTACAGCCACAATCTGGTACTTTTTGGACTGAATCAGGTATCGGCTATTCTTTTGTACTTCCTCGTCTGGTTGACTTTTTTCTCTATCACTGTCTTCCAAACCATGGCTCTACTTCGCCTGACTATGACTATCGCATACCACTATTGTTTGCTCACCTCCGTCCTAAAGCCCTTCGCCACATTGATAGCTCGTTTCGACTACTTTTCTTCGCCATGGATATGCTTCCTCGTCCTTTTGAAGACGTTGTGATTAATAGTCGCACGGCCATGTGTCTCCCTCTCTCCGATGCGTCTCTTCCTTCCAACGACACTCCTCTGTCTAAAACTACAGCTATCCTACCTGCTTCTACTGCGTACATCATTGATGCCACTCATGGCGGAACGCGATCTAGACTCTCTACAGAGATATCTTCATTCCCTCGACTTTCTCGACGTTTCTTGAAATTGGTGCAACTTGGCCAAGTTCTGTTGAAACCTTTTTTTCTAAAGACTTTTACCCGACAAACTTCGGCTGGCTCTGACCAAATTGATGCATCTCCCTTTCTTGAGGCTATGTCTTTGATTATTTGCCCTGCTGTTCCCAAGGTCACGTCGAAAATGTATCGTCAACTATGCCTAAGCACAAAAAAACTCACAACTACACACCCTTCTCTGCCGGTTAAATCCTGGAAACAATTTTGGTCTTTTGAAATCTCCCACAAAAGTCGCAACGTGTGGTTCCGTTTATTACATAAAAAACTACCGTGCTTGTCTATTTTACATTCGTTTATACTAATCAAGTTTGTCACCTCTATTTGTTCCATTTGTTGTACCGCTGTGGACGATCTATCGCACTTCATGTTTCTCTGTCCTCCAAAACTTCTAGTATGGCAAACTCTATGGTCCGATTATTTTGATTTGAATTTCTCCAAGCAAACTCTTCAAGACGCGCTCCTTTTACTGCACCTACCGTCTACCAAAAAATATGTAACTATTTCCTCTGCCTCTATTTTTGGTGCTACTATCCTAGCTATTTGGCGTAGTCACTGGTCCTCTGTGTTCGATGATTGTCCTTTCCGCTCTTCCTTGGTCATTCAGGCTGCTAGAAAACTGATACAATTGTGTCTTCAAGAAGAGTTGCTACTCACGGGCATATCACCCCTTCCTCTTCCACATTTCTCTGAATAATCTTCTTCATTCCGAACCGTTAAACTGTCAGCAAACCACAAACATGGTTAAAAACAAAAAAAAAAAAGGAAAACCTCCAATCAAAACAAAACTATGCCCTAACATAAAACATTAAATGACTTTATTTTGAAGTCTCCAATAAACAGTCGAGCTTTCTTTTGCTCCTTATAAAAAAATAAACTTTCAAAAAAGCTACATATACGTTTAAACACAGATTTTTATTTATAATTTATTAAAACCGCTATTGGGCGCATCATATATTAGATTGGTATGTAGTTTAAGCAGTTATCAAATTGATTTTTTGAGTGCTGGACTATGTTTCGAAGATGATCAATAGAAACTTCATTTGCAGCATCAATAATTCTATCCTGCAATGTTTCAGTATCTTGGAGCTTTTCACGTCGAACTTTACGCTTAACCAATGCCCAGAACTATTTAATAGGGTTGAGTTCTGGTGAATACAGAGGAAGAAAGATGCACTTGTAATCTCCATTTCTCTCATTGAGCATATCTTCTATTTGCTTATGGATTGGTGCATTATCCATTATAAAATAGAAGCTTCCCCTTTGAACATATTTGTCTAAAATTTTTAAAGTTTCCTGAATAAGTAGCATATAGTGGTCAGCAGTTGTGTCTTTTGGAGCTTCTTCGTTAGAAGCTTCAGGACTTTTCCTTTCTCACCTCCCTGAACTTTTCTTACTTTTGGAGGTTGCTTTGGTACACGAATACTCAAGTTTACCACTCCTACAGATGATAGAGCGCCGAGAACAGTATGTGAGAGTGCTTTTGTTGTAGGAGTAGTGGTTACTGCCATTTGCTCTCTAGGCGCCCATGCTCTACTTGCCCTCATATTAATATCAAAACCAGCTTCATCAATAAAAATACAGTTTCTTGAAAAATCCATATCCGTATTGCTCCATTTGACGACCCATTCGTAGCGTTTTTGAACATTTTCTTTGCTTGTTCTTGCCTCAGGCCAGCAGGTAGTTTGCTTCATACTAAGATTACAGTCGTTTCTCATAAACTCATGTACTCTGGATTTTTTAATCTTGAAACCTTCAAACTTGTTTGTGAGCATCTCGACAGCATCTTGAATGCTTTCATTTGCATTATCGTCAAAAAACTTAATTATACTTTGTTTATGCTACTCCTGCAATCTAAACTTCAGTCTGTTTTGGAGATTGGATTTTTTTTTCAAGAGTGAAAGTATCTGGATTCTCCTGTAGTTTCTTCCACTAAGTACGTGCAGTGCTTTCTTTGACACCAGCTTTTTGGGCAGCTGCAGCAACTGACATTACATGTTGGATCTTGTAATGAAAAAAAAGTTCTCTTGAAGCAAACATATATTCCATGTACTTATTTGAAGATCCTGAGTTTATTTTCATGGTAATACCTTCGCTTTCTTCAGACTGCTCCTGGTCTGGTAGTGTATGTTATGTTCTGGTAAAGTAATTGAGAAATAACAATAAAACCAAAGAATACTTTTTGAGACCGGACTTTATTTAAGACAATCTTAATTGTTAAAAAGAAATCATTACAAAGTCTACTAATTATATTCTTCTATCAGTTGGCGGGTAAATGAGTAGTTATGAGCGTAGATTCAATAATTGACAGGCTTGATTGAAGAATGATCACTGAATCGATTATGAAAAATTTTAATTCTTTGTTTTTATAAATCTTATTGTTCTTTAACTGATCTGGGAGAATTGTCCCGTCTTCATTGAGAGAAAGATATATTTATATGAAATGCCTCCGGTCGGATCAAAGTTGACTAGGTACCTGATCCATTATTATTCATTTACAGAAATGATGGCTAGTAAAGATCATGACTATTTATTGTTCATGTTTACTTTATAGAATAAATCTAATAGTGATAGTTTTATATAAAAAAGAAGAATAATATATTTTACTTAATAAAGATTTAAATTATTATCTTTTATCAATTTTAATATACTTCTTTGTGATTATTCAATGTCCGTTATGATCAGACTGTTCTACAACAGTGTATTAACTTTTTTTTCAAGGAACGAGTCGAGATTAATCAACTGCTTTATAGCAAAAGGATCCGGCTTTTCGTCTACAACATCCATAGCTTTATTCCCATTCTCATCGTAAATATTTCCCTTGCCATCTTCTTTAAAAAAAACTAGCTTTGACATATTGTATCTTGTTATAAATAAAAAGAACAATGTGAAATCAGTTGTTCGCAATCCGCGAAATTATTTTTTTTTTATAAGGGAGACAAGTCTCAGAGTTTATTAAGTAACCGATTTAAAATGGCACATGATATGTTTTTGTAGGTTTTAAGGATTTTAAATTGTTTTTGTGTTTTTGTTTTATGAATTGAATTAGTTGAAAGAGAGGTCACCCGTAAAAGTATGAGGTTGACGTCGAGATGAATAACACGGCAGTACTAAATGCGGAAGAGGTACAGGAGAGATCCCATCGGAAATGAGTAGTTCTTGAAAGGAGGCAGACAAAAGTTGAGTAGCGGAACTTATGGTGGCAGAAGTGGTAAAAGGACGTTGATCGAAAATTGAGGACTAGTGGTTGCGCCAAACAGCTAACAAGATACTACCAAAGAAGATTGAAGGCTCTTGAATAGCAGTGGGGCGGCACATAGGAAATTGCAAGGGAAAAAGGGCGCATCGTAACGAGTAGGTCGAAAAAGGCTGTTCAAACTGCGAGACCCAGAGGGACGACCAAATGGCAAGTTTGCGAGGACATTCGAGGAGGAAATGAGATGCTGTTTCTTCTGGTGCAGTGCAAATATGACAAATTTTTGACGACCAATACAGGTTCGATCGACAAGGCAGTTTGTTGTGAAGTAGCCTATACCAGATGTCACAGCTTTGCGGTCTAAGAGGGAAGCGCCATAAGGTGAGCCATTTGGAGGAGGTAAGGTTCGGATAAAGGCTTGAAGAAGATTCTGACGGACAACATAAACGACGATAACGTCGAGAGGTGAGACGGAGGCGGACCTCAGGATGATCAACTAAGGACACTGTAACCAGAAAACGGGACATATCGACTAGAGAGTGGGTCACTGGAATAAACGATGAGTCAGGACGCAGGAAAGCTCGAATAAAGAATGGTTGAAGCTTCAGTTGATCAAGTCGAACCCACTTTAGAAACCGTTTAGTTAGATAGGGGTGAATGGAGATTTCGGAGGGGAGCTTCGGTTGTAATCTTCCATTGGTAGGATCGAATCTGTAAGCCAAGGAACAAGGCAACTGAACCATCGATTTCGGTAATGGACAAGAGGACGAGAAAACAGAAACATCACCCAGCTTAAGGCATAGAGCTGTTTGCGGGTTGATGACGACCTGGTCAAAGAGATGCGGAAGATTATCCACAGCCGTGAAAAATAAGGAAAAGACACCATCAGAGGATTGGGTCAAACCTTAGGTCGTAAGGAAGGAAAAACAAACGCCTGGCGATAATCCAAATGTATAGGCACTTGGGACCCAACAGGCAAGGAATGCCTCAAAAGATGATCGACGAGCAGAGGCAATACAACGGACGATCGTAACGAACGATGGTTCCAAAAGTCGGAGGTAGGAGAGCAAGGAAGATCATGAAGAAGAGGCAATAACCATCTTAACTGTAGAGCACTTTGCTGGATGTGAGGATTGAAAACCCCCAGTCCACATTTGTTGCGAGGAAAGCACATGGTCTCAAAGCTAACACGTGGCGATCTTTTGGCAGAAACAAATCGTGATATTTGAGATTTCATCTTTTTGAAGAATAATTTTGGAACGGAAAGAATGCTGAGCACATGCCACAATTTGGAGAGGATCAAAGAGTTTAAAATAGTAACACGACCACGAACAGACAAAGACCAATGAGAGTGCGGTTGAATACCAGTCGTAATTTTAGACAGTAGCAAAGTAAGATAAGTGTCATGTTAGGCAATGGAAGAATGGAGAGAGAAGCCCAAATAGATGACCGGATCACGAAATGAGCTGTCATGCCAGGAGTGGATCTGTTGTTGCAAGAGAGGTGTCCGCCAAATACGCTGATAGCATAAGCGAGAACCCGAGAGGGAGACTGCTTCTGTTTTATTAAAGTTTATCTTTGCATTGGAAGCCTTGGCATATAAATTGAGATGCCCATGTAAAATGTTGAGCTTCTGTGGATCATTTAGGAAATAGATGACACCATCCGCGTAAGCAAGCAATTTCACTTTGGAGCGAGACTCCAAGTCAGGGGAAGCACAGACAGACCGTGGAAGCTGGAATCCGGAGACATGAGGACTTGATAAAATATGTCGCAGGAGCGGCTCGAATGCAAGGTTGAACAGAACCAGCGAGATGGGGTCACCTTGTCTTAGGCCTCTACACTGAGGAACTGGTGAAGAAAGAAAACTATTAATATTGAGATGGAGGTTAATGTTGAAAAACAGCGTTGAAAGACTGTTGACGATAGAAGAGGGAAAGCTAAAGCGGTAGAGGACTTGACATAAATAGGCTGGATGGACCCGGTCATATGCTTTCTCCTGATCCAGCAATAGTCCAATGGCAGTAGACGACGTGAGGCGGGCATGTTTGTGGTATTTACACATGTAATAAAGTAATAATGTAAGTTACTACGAACAATGGTCCTCCAAATTAGGAATATCGGACATTGTATTATGCCACTTCAAATAAAAACCCGATTCACTCCAGAATATTCTAATAAGTTCTTGAATCAGGATTGATAATTACTTCTTGATAAGATGTTAAACTATGTCAATCATATAAATAACTCATCGTCTAATATTGATTAATAATCAATAGTCATATACTGTAAATACTAATATTTATCCGTGATTAGAAAAGTATAAATACCCTCATATTTTTAACTTGAATAAAGAACAATCTACTTTGAGTCTCACTTATTTTTACATTTGTTGATTGACTTAGTACTTTTTATATTATAAAACCTCAAATATCACAATGTTCCATTATGAGTTTCACCAATAATCCATTGTCAGCAATGAACCTCCCTCCTAAGAATCCCGTGTGATAAGGATTAATCAGTTTTGAAGCGCATTTCAATATACAGGCATTAAGGAGTCTAGTGAAGACCTTAGCACCCGTGTGAATCAGTGAGATAGGCCACCAGTTCTTGAGATCTTTGAGGTCCCCTTTTTGGGAAGTAGAGATACAGAAGTACCAAGCCATGAATTTGGGAAAATCCCTTTGGAAAAAGCATCATTATAGACTTGAAGCAGAAGATCTCGGCAGGATGGATGAATGAAAATGAGGCGAAGAATTTCATACGATAGGCCATCAAGACCAGGACTGCTACGCTTCGGGCAACGAGAGACACCGTCCAGCAGAGCATCATAGGTGAAGCTGTTGATTAAAAATCGTTGATCTGAAGCAGACAGGCAAAGAGAGGAGGGGAGAGTCGACAGAAGATCCTCAACTGCATCGTCATCAATCGGGTCAGGACTGTAAAGACTACTGTAGAAGGAAACAGAAGCGCGAATCATTTCCTCGGGTGTGGAACAGAGTGTGGACGTGACAGGATGAAGCAATTGCTTCATGATCTGATGGGTCTGACGTTGAGCAGCAGTGCGTTTCAAGTATCCAGCTGAAAGTGCTCCTTGTTCTCTCCAATGAATACCTGCCCGTAATGTCAATGTTTCTGTGTGATACTGCTGTATGGATGCCAGCTGGCTTTCAACAATTGACAACTGAGGCGTAAGACTTGGTAGGAAACTTGCATTGGCAGCAAGACGATTCACAATCCCGGATCGTTTGCGATGCAAAAGCGATTCAGCTTTAGTTAAAGTGAATGCTGACCGACGAGAGAATGATTTAGCAGCATGAGCAACTGGCATTTTGACCTTGTCACATTTGTCTTATGGGGACATATGAGGATCAAATGCAGACACGGTAGTAAAAATGGTGTGTGCAACCAGAGCCTGTAAGGTTTCAGAGGATGCCAATCTTGGGTGTGCCCGCCATACTCCTTTACCAAGGATTGTTGCATGTATTGGAGACCGGAGAGCAAAATGTGACGTAATAAGGAAATGATCAGACCAAGACGGTTGTATATAAGTGTCATCTGAGGCCATTCTACATTCGAACATGTCCGTTGTGCCGAAAAATAATCAATGCAAAAACAGGAGCTTCCTCGAGAAAATGTGGCAGCCGGAGAGCAATCGGCGTCAGTAGCACAGTCAGTGAAATAGGAATCAATGTAAGACAACCAAGAAGATGGTGCATGACAAGGAGCACTAGATGAAAGGTGAGTCGCATAGATATAGTTGAAATCACTTAGAAGGATATGACGAGAAGGCCCAAATTCTGGCAGTAGAGAGGCGCCATTCTGCGCCAATTTCTCCAAAAAGGTGAACCGATCACGCCTACCAGCAGGGGCATATACTACTGTAATTGTCACCGGGTCGAAAGCACCATGAACGTGAGTAACCTTTGTGCTTATGACACGACCACAAACGCTATATTTGGTGTTCGAAAATGACAGCAGAGCAGAAAAACAAACCAAACCACAATGGGGAGACCATAAGCTGTCTGAAGCTTGGAATTGCATATGGAAGGTTTGTTTAAACGGAATAGTCGACGCATGTGTCTCTTGAAGAGCTAAAATTTCAAGAGGACGTGTGCGAAGGTAGCGAATAAAATGATTTCGAGTTGATACATCTGCAGACTTGACGAGGCTTTGACAGTTAAGAGTATCAATTCGAAAATTAATAGGAGATGAAGATTGAGAGGTATCCGGGGGGTTTAAAGTTTCGTGAGAGTTATAAGCCAAACTGTTATTTGATAATATCGTAATAATAAGATTATAGGGAGGTTTGGGGATCAACACCAGCAGGTGGTGCGTCCAGATGATTAGTATTAAATACTTCTTGTTCGTCGGCTACAATATCATCCATATCGGTGTCCTCATTTGAGCGTTGATCATTCACGTCAAGGTTTTTCGTTTTTGGCACGTAAAATGCACACTCGTGGTACTGTTTACAAAAATGACCTTCTCGTCCACAATGAGGACAAATTTTCACTCGTTTAGAAGGAGCGCTAGTTGGAACTTTAACATCGTTAGCTGGTGACGACTGGGAGGAGACTGAACGGAGAACACGGGCATACTTGAATTGCGCTGTTCCAAGACGTTGGGGAGTGGGAAGTGACGTTGTGGGTTCAGAACAACTGTATCAACTTCAGTAGAAGGCTTTAATACCTCTTTGGTCATCCCAGCAGTCCCCGTAGAAGTCTCAGCGGATGAAGCTACAGTTGCTGGAATATCTTCTGTAAATAATACTTCCCCTGATTTAGCAGGAACCTTGCGGCTCTTCTTGTTGGGAACGCCAGCAGCGCCATACAAGTTTTTGCGATCACAGTATTTGGCAATGTGACCGGAGCCATTATACCAGTAACAAATGATAGCTTTTTGACGAACCTCAGTTATTCAAAGAATGGTCCCCGTGACAATAACGGCAATAAGGCTTCATTGATAACCAGGTGGCGTGGACATTAATGTCGACTTTTGCAAGAAGGGAGGAAGGGCGAGGTTGCGAGGAGTAATCAAGCGGCTGATAAACCCAACGCACATTATGCTGAAGTTCCGGAAGTCGGTGTTCAACGGTGTTGTCAGTGGTCTTCGGAAACTGTTCCAGAACTACATAGCCTTTTCCGGAGTAAACACCAGAAGAACCCTTGATGATACCACTGTCTACGACAGTGCCAAAAGATGACAAGTTGCGTTGCATGTCATTGTGAAGTTGAGCGAGTCCTCCTTCTCGTCGATCATATTGGTGAGGAAGACCTGCTAAAGTAACCTTTAACAACGTAGCTGAAGGTGAAAGCGATGGAAAAACATGAAAACGGTCAACAAAGGAAGGAAGTTGAAGACCGTCTAAACATAGTTGTGCGTACATGACTGGCGAAACGGTGAGTTCAGCATACAGCTAGTGGTAATCTCGACGAATCTGATTAGCAACAGCCCAAAGATGTTCATCGCTGTTACAAAACAAAGTAAGCTCAGTTAAGAAGAGTTTTTTATCTGTGATAGTAGTGATGTCGACAAAGATGGAATTAGGAACAGATCCCTTCAGAAAGGGACGCATGGTGGAGGGTGTAAAAGTGGAAGGACGGTTGTCTGCTACGGAAGAGGGTTGTCTAGATCCAATACCAAACGAATTAGGGCTGGAGGCGTTGGTCGACATTGCAAGAAAACTGGAGGTTCTTTGCTGACCAGCTTGAACGACATTCACCCATGAGAGTTTTTTTTTGGCTCTGTTGGTGAAATTGCCTTATTAGGCACTAAGATTTCTTTATTGGAAAGAACCATGTACCCAAGATATTTCAATTTCCGATATGTAATTTTCGGAGACCCGATTGGGGATCTCAGAGACCTGAGGTCATGATACTGCATGAAGAAAGCTTAAGGGAAGCATCGGAATGTTCAAATACCATTTTTAGATAGCCTTTTTTTCTTTGTATTATAAAGCAGTACTTGATACAAATAGAAATGCTAGACTATTCAAATAAAGCTTTATTTACTAAAAAAAGGGAGAAATCATATTCACAAGGCTTTTTAGAAAGAGGTTCACTCTTTTCTTAGTGTCATATTATACAAATGTCAATTGGATACAACCCAAATATATGATACGCTTTATATGCCCAATGAGAGATGTATTTAAAGTTATTTCTGCTCTTGAAGCATAATATAGAACAACTTTCAAATAGCCTACTTCACTTGATCGACTTAAAAATTAACGCATCAATAAATAAATATTAGGCAAGGCTTTTTTTTTTCGGTTATATTTAATAAATATAGCAAAAAGAGTGATGATAACATGCTGTTTGATGGCATGCTTACATTAAAGAGATACCCTTTGCGACCCAATGAAATACACGAAAAAGACATAAACAGATGCATGCAACATGTAAATTAGTCTTTTGAAAGTAAATATTATTTTGTTTGTCGTTTCACCTCCTTTTTTTTTCATTGAGGGGCTATAAATGTATAAATCAATACAATAAATTATAGAGAATTAATCTACTTTTTATTGTCTATTCAAACATAAAAAGATGGAAGATTTGGTTACAAAGTATAATATGGCACTTGAGGGAGCACTACCACTATTCCAAAAGAGATCAAAGTCTTCTTACATTGTCGCTGCTATTCTTTTGATTACTGTCAAGCAAATCTATTCTTTCTTCCGAGTGCCCACCAATCTTCGTCACCTTCCCTGTGTATCTTTTTTTGCCATGGCTAAATCACTTTTAACATGCGAACCACCTTACAATCGGTTCAAGAGAATTACTTTTCCTGCTATACAAGAGGGAAATGGATTCTATGTTGTACGATACTTACCTTTATATGTGCTCCATTTCTAATTTTATTATTTAGAGCAAAATACCTACTGGCTGGACGGTTTATGTTGCAAACCCAGTGGCTGCTAAACAGCTTTTACTAAAATCAAGTAAAATATCATGGCAGTTTTCATAGTATATACTTATTCTTGTAAAAAAGATAACTTTCCTAAATCACACTATGGACTTGACACCATTGGTGAGAAAAGTACGGCTGTACAGTTCGTAGGTCGTGATAATGTTGTTTTATCAAATGGAGAAATATGGAAAAAGCAACGAAAGGTAAAAGCGAAGTGGGTGATAAAGATCTATGACACTCAGCATAGTAGATTATGAACCCCGTTTTTCATCGTTCAATGCCTATCAAAACTGTGGCAAGTTTGGTTCCACTGCTTTTCTCGGCTATTGAAGAAGCAAATGGTAGAATTATGATTACTCCAAAGATGAAAGACTTTACTCTCGATGCGCTTGGACTTACAATTTTTGGTACTTTCATGATTTTTTAGATATGAAAGGATACGTTTTTTGTTGCTAAACAATACAACGTCTTTAGACTTTGACTTCAAGGCTCTTCAAGGAGATCCTGATAATTGGACATCAATTTACAGGCTGATAACACGCTCTATATTTGACCCTATCTCCTATGTATTTTGTGCCTTGGAACCTTTATTAGTTTATGTGTATCCCAAAAGAAGAAGAAGTGTTGATGCTGTTGCAAAAATAAATGCAAAGTTTGATCAAGTAATAAGCAAGAAGCGTGAGGAACTTCAAAATGGCATTTTTAGTAATAAGCCTGATAATGAAAAAGACTTGGTTACCTTGATGTTGGAAGCAGGAATGCAAGAAGATGTTTCGATAACAAATGAAGAATTAAGGGTAACGCATGTTGTTTCTATTGTAATAAAGAGAACCTTGCTAATTCCTATCTTTTTTTGCACAGCATAATATGGCAGTTTTATTCTTGGCAGGTAAGTCAGACATTTGAAGCCCGTCCTGCTCTGTAACTAAAATATGATGCTTAGGACATGATAGTACCTCTAACACATTATCTTTCTGCCTATACCATCTAGCCAAGAACAAAGTAACTCTTTACAAAAACAAAAACAAAGATATCAATATCTTTGTTAAACTTGAGTATTTACGCTTATTTTGTAGCGTGCACAACAAAAGCTAAGAGAAGAAATAATCAATATACTTGGAGATGACGATATAGATATTGTCCCTTCTTTAGAAGAATTGAAACAGATGAAATACATGAACATGGTCATCAAAGAGGTACATGATACATTCCCTTATAAAGAAGAAGAGTCTAACCTACATTGACTAGACTCTTCGACTTGGTATGCCTCTTGACTTGTTAACACCACGCAAAACGGTTGAAGACACATTCGTGGCGGATACTTTTATTCCAAAGGATACAGTTATTGCAGTTGATGCAGGTGCTCTTCACCGTGATCCAAGGAGCTGGAAAGATCCTGATGAATTCGTGCCTGAAAGATTCGAAGATGACGGAGAACAAAATAGTCATGAGGGTTTAACGTGGGTTCCATTCAGCAATGGAACACGGCAGTGTATTGGAATGAACTTTAGTTTAATGGAGCAAAGACTTACTTTGACTATGTTGTGTAAGTCTATTTTATTTCTTTTTTTTTTCTGTAATATATGTGTAGCTAAGACCTATATCTTTTATTTAAAGTGAGAAAGTACGAGGTTGATTTGCCAAAGGATTCTATCCATTATGATCATATTATATACGAACAACCAAGTTATGTTTGTCCCGAATCGTTAGAATTGATATTTACAAAGCGTTACTAAATTGACTTTTATTTTGAATGAAATAAAACTACAGACAAGTCTTATTCAACTGGGTATGAAAGCGTAATCCTGTGCTCTAAGTTATTGTGTAAACAGAAATTAAAGTGAAAGGGAAAAGAAAGGGTTCATGCTTTATTTCTTTTTTTCCGCGTTTTTTATCTATCACTTTCATTTAAGAAAAGTTTCATTAACATGTCTGCTCCATCAGCTCAGTTTTATTTAGCAAATGTTTTTGATTTCAAAACAATGAAAGTCGACAAAGCTATTTGGGAAGTTGAACTCAAGAAATTAGAAGATTCTACCTGTGTACACTGGACAAATAAAGGCTTTTTTTGCAATATGGGGTTTCAAAAAGAGAAATTAAATCTTGTTTTCTTCAAGAAATAGATGAAGGTGCTGAAAAGGGAAACAAAATGTTTCATTACGACGGCGTTTACAACATTTGGTTGTCTGTTGCAAAGGACATGTTCAAATTCAAATAAAATGGATTTGAATCCCTCAAAGTTTGGGAAGGAAAGCTTACTGCAACCAACTATAAAGTTCTTTCTTATGCTATGGAAAACACTTTCTACTATGGGATTATTTCTCCATGGCAAATGAGTATTATGGAAGTATCAAAACGTTTCTCTTCAGATTCAAATTTTGGTATAGCTTCAAGAAGCAGTGAGGTTTTGTATAGCTTAGTAGTAAGACATCCTGATACTGGAAAAGGAGTTCCTGTTGGATACATGATAACCAACGATCAATCCGTAACTCCAGTGTGGACTGGCTGCGATTTTTGAAGAACAACTGTGCAATGAGTCCAGAACAGATTACCGTTGATTGCGGTATTCCCAAATCTGATGCAATTCGAGTTACCTTTGGTGAAAATTGCCGAATTCAATTGTGCTTGTTCCATGTTTCTCAATGTTGGAGTAGAAATTTAGCAACACAAGTTATGAATAGCCCCGGACAACACAGTAATGCAAAAGTAGTACGTGACAACACCATGAGCGACTTACAATCGATTATGTATGAAACTTCCTGCGAAACTGTAGTAGAAAAAGTAAGGATGTTCAGAGAAAAATAGACTGCAGAGCAGCCTCAATTTGTTGAATACTTTGAAGATAAATGGATTGCTTTGGATGGATATAAAAGATGGTCTGCAGCTTATGTTATTGAAGAACATCAAAACATGCGCATAAGCAACTACATTGAAAGCTGGCATAATCCACTAAAGTCAGTGTATCTCAAAAGAACTAAAAACAGACGTTTGGATCGCCTTGTATATATATTAGTAAATGAAGTTGAAAATGATATCAAATTTGAAGAAGCAAGAGTCAGTTCCGAAGTAGGGAGAATGGGACCAGAAACAAGAAATAAAAGGAAAAGAGAGACGGTTGCTGCTGATATTCCAGACGATAGGACGAAAGAGCTTATTACAAAAGAAAGTGAAACAACGTATAATGTTGAATCCTTTAGTCAAGAAGATATTATGTATACTGTTCAAATTAATGAAACCGGGAATATCGTTTCTTGTTCTTGCTCTTATTTCAAGTTTAATTCAAGATCATGTAAGCATATGTTTTTACTGAAGAGACATGCCAGTATCCTAGTTAAAAATGTGTCCAGAATGGAGACATTGCTTTCTGAATTAGATGCATAATCTATCCCTGAAGACGAACTTCTGGCTCCTACAGCTGAGAATGACTCGAACATCAATGCTACATATATTTTAAAGATAGATATAAAGTAGACTTAGACTCTTTACGCCATTCAAAAAGAAGTATTAATGCAATCAGCGACTACGAATTCTTGACAGATATCAGTAAGAGACTTAAAGCTATTAGAGAAGAAATAGATTCTTGTGATAGATCTAGAAGAATGGAAACTCAAAGATTAAGCAATTCTTAACATTAAATAATTAAAGTACTTTACAACTTATAAATTGTTTGGGGGGCTATCGTGACAATTTTAATTTTTGCTTTCGTCATTTTTGGGGCTAAAATAAGGGAATGCGTCTTAGATTGTTCTCCTGATCTTACTCAAACAGATCCTTATCTCGAGCTTACGCATGTCATCGAGTGGGTAGATACATCTGGTAGTGCTGTCTTCAGTTTTTATCCATGCCTATTGGAAAGACATACCTATCTATTGCAAGTACTGGCATGAACTTGAACATAGTGTGATACAATGTAAAGATACTCCTAGTAATAAACGTACTTGCTTTTATTGTTTTAAGCCAGGACACATTAGAGCGCAATGTCCTGATAAAGTTGCTTTGGGTAAACGTCGAAAAGGGAATCACACATCCTCCGTTTCACACGAACTAACTCCTCCTGTAAACGCTGTGACGACTGCTAACATGTCCTCAGACACGACAGCTTTGGAGATGTTTAATACAGAGGTTTCCTGGTACGCCATGAAGGTATCCTTAGATGGGATCTTTACGAACGATCCATCTGATTCCACTGATTCGATCCAATCTTCTACCGTTTATCGTCAACGTTCCACAGATCCATTGTTCGAACAATCCAATCTTTCTCAATATGTCATTGTAGATACGATGTCGAATGAGAATACATCTCATACATTGGTGGAAGAGATGGAATTACCATCACGATCTGATTCGCCTTCCGATCTCAATTCGACACAGGAATTTATGGATATTAGTTCCGATGAAGACATATCGGATACACATATAATCACTCCAGAAATGAAGAATAAATTGACAAGTAAAGCTCATCAGACTTCGACTGCTCAACCGATTTGGAAGTCCAACCGACCACCAAAACTCCGGCAGGTTATGAATCTTTAAATATTATGACTATGAATAATCGTAACAAACGCAAGGCTCATACATTACTTTCCTTGAACGGTAACAGTCTTTTCAAGGCGAGTAATCCACCCTCGCGAAAACATTTAATATGGTACATTCGCTCGAAATCTCCCACTTTTGTTGCTCTTCAAGAAATTGACAATAGTGGTAGTAATTTTCATCATTTACAATTATTACACCAACAGTTTTTTAGTCATCAACCCTTCTGGACTCGCTACTGTGGTATTCTCTACTTTGATTTTCAATATACGCTAACGCGCATTCCTCATCCTGAAGAGGCACGCTGTATTTTAGCCAAAATCATTTATACTAATGATCAGATGGCTCCCTTTTACATTTTAGTTGTCTACGCTCCGACTTCTTCGCCGCGTGATAGACTTGAATTTTTTTGATACTCTGTTGTCTTATCGTCAACTCTCAACATATGATTCTGATTCTTGTGTTGATCGTATGATTATCGCTGGAGATTTTAGTTACTCTCTCCCATCACCATCATCAACCAATCGCGCCTCGCCTCCTCCGAGATGGTTACATTTTCTTCAATGCCATTTCCAAAATGTGATGGTGGATCTCTGTTCTCTGGATACTCCCACTTTTTGACGAGGACCATGCACTCGATCCACCATCGATTTTATCTATGTGTCTCTTGATATGTCAGTTAGTTACGTTGACGCAAACGTTGAATTTCTCAATGCTGGTTGGATCGGTCAGGCTTTGCTTCAGGTGACTCTAAAGGCTGATTTTCTTTTTGATACAGGTTCGGGTATATGGAGGGCTAATCCCCTATACGTGTATATTAAAGAACATCGACAGCAGCTGGCGACTATTCTTAATGTCCTGTATGATAAAGAAATTGAACGCTTCTCTTCGACACTGCAAGAACTTTGAGATTTAGTTAAAAGCAGAGTTCAACTTTTTACTCGACGATTTGGAAGAAAACGCGAAGACTGGCGTAAACAACGAATGACTGCTTTACAGAAGAAACGTCAACGTATACTTAGAGGATCTTTACTTCACTTTTGACAATTCATCTGCCTCGCGTTGAAAGTCAAATCCAGGCTTTACACCAAGAGATAACCTCTATTGCTATTCTTAAGGCAGAACGTATCTGGAGAGAACGAGGTGAAACAGACGCAGGGTATCTCAAGAAATCAGCGGAGCAACGATGAGTTCAACGATCAATTCCACCTTTACGGAACCCTTTGACACAGAATATATGTTTTACACAAGATCAGATGTCAGATGTTACTGAAAAGCTTTACAAGAACCAGTAATCGGCAGATGCGATCTGTTCATCCGCTCTTAGCAATATGGTTTCTAACATTCCTGCTTCTTGTCGTCTATCCATGAAAGATTCTGACATGATGGTCTCACCTTTTGTGAAGGACGAAATTCTGGATCAACTCACACGCGCTCTTAAAGTCAGTAGCCCAGAGATGGATGGCCTGTCATCCTTTTTTCTCAATTTGATATTCAAGTATCCCAAGTATTCTTCCTTGATACTACGAGTATACAATGATTCCCTCTCGGATAGTATTTTTTCCAAGTCATGGCTTGAAACTTGTGTTTGGCTGCTTCCAGAAAAAGGGGATCTCACATCTTTACAGAATTGGCGTCAGGTTACCTTAATTAATTGTGATGCAAAAATCTTTACTCGCATGCTCAACTCCCGCCTTGGTTCCGTTGTCTCTTTACTTATCTCGCCATGGCAGAGTGGTTTTATGAAAGATCGATTTATCGCCGACAATGGCATTCTAGTCAATCTTGCTATTGAACAAGCTGCTGTCAGAAACTCGGATGAAATTGACTTCCTATGTGATCAGGAAAAAGACTATGACAGAATTCATCCTGAATATCTTCGTACGGTCCTTGATCAGCATGGTTTTCCTGCTTCTTTTGTGTCTTCTATAGACAAATTGTTCTTTGGGACATCCATGAGAGCTAATGTCAATGGCTTCCTCACCATGCCCGTTCCTCTGGGACGGGGTCTACGTCAAGGTGATCCGATCAGCCCTATCCTGTTTAATCTTGCGATCGAACCTCTCATAAAAGCAATCGTTGACTCCTCACGAATCATTGGATTTTGCCCACTTAATCTATCACTGCCGAATATACGCACACCAGTATATGGACCACCCTCGTTATGTTCTCTAAATGTTCTTGCATATGCAGATGATTTATTAATCTTTTTGAACAATCCTGGTGATCTTGATGCAGTTCAGTCCCTTATTGCCTGCTATAATTAAGCATCTAACGCGAAAATGAATTACGACAAAACCGTCGCGTTCTCTGTTTCCGGGAGTCCTCATCCTCACTGGTTGCCTGCCTTAACATTTTATGGTATCACTCAATGGCATAATCGACTCTCAGTCGAATCCCTCATATATCTTGGTTATCCGTTGATGCATTCAAACGCTCACCACAACTGGTTTCAATCTCATCTGATTGCTAAGATTAGTCGGGCATGTGACATTCATAAACAGTGTGACCTTTCTATTCAAGGTCGTGCAACAGTTTTAAATACTTTGATACTGTTCACACTTTGGTATGTTCTCCGAGTCACCTGGGTTAGTCAAACAACTTTAGGAAATATACGTCGTATCGGTCGAAAAATCCAGATGTTTCGTGTCTTCCCTCCTATTGCTTCTGATATCCTTCATTTGCCTCTACATCAAGGTGCTATTGGTAGCTTGGACCCTGTAATTCAACAGCAAGCTCTACAATTCCGCTGGCTCACTCCTTTGTTTCAACATCATTACCCGCTTCACTTAGCGGCGAGATGGATTGGGGCACATATATCAAGCATAGCTCCCATAGCATTACTTGATCACCGTTTACTTTTCCTCTTCAAGGCCTTACGGCGTAACATGCTTCAACAACTCCTTGTACTCAAATAATTCACAAGCATGTTCAAGATCTATGTAATCCAATTTGTCGTGTTTGTTTACCTTAATCAACCACTAAACATGTTGATCATTTCTTTTTTCTATGTCCAAAAAAATGTTTTGTGTGGGAGCAAATGTGGCCTCACTTCTTCGGTTGCCCCTTATCTACTCACTTGGTCTACCGAGCTATTCATCTTTTACGTTTACCTCCTCAATACTTGTCCTTACTTTCCATGGAAAGTATAATTGGTTGCACTTTATCGTGCATTTGGAAATCTCACTGGAGATTTATTTTCGACGACATACCTTTTGACCCATTGTTGGTCTTTCAAAACGTTTTGTCATCGGTTGGTACTTTTAAGTCCATCACCTTGATTTCTTTTCTCTAAGTTAATCTCGTTCTCCTTAGATACTTTTATGCTTTTTTTTTTGTTAATGCGAAGCTCACCGCTATTCAGTATGTGGCTTCTCATTTATTTCTTTATTTAATAAATTTTCGGCCTAATCGCCCCTACAAAAAAAAAATATCTAATACAATCTTTGCTTGCTTTAGATCCTCTTCATGTTTCAGATAAAATGTGTAAGTGGTATAAACCATCCCAGTAGATGTGTTCAAGATTAAAAGGCTTATTTTCATGGTTCCATGTGTTAAAATTGTAAATTAAGGAAATGTTTAATGTTTTGTTCACTAAATGTATGTTATTTCTTTGATAGCTTGTCCTTTATGGCTGTATAATATGTTCTGATGTGCTTCTGTTTGTACTTTTATGGCTTTTTCGTAAGTAGCTTTACCGCTATCAAAACAAACTTTTCTCATCCTTATATTTCGATAATGCTTTACAAGATTACTAATGCCCTTATTGGGTCTATGTTGCCAAAATGAAGCTTAAATGTAAGTAAAATTCTCATACGATGGTCTACAAGATGTTTAATCTAAAGACTATTTTATAGTTATCCTGTAGCTCATCCGTAATCCTTCTGTTTTCTGTTCTTTACTGCTTTTTCTTTACGATTATAACTATCCAAAGGCTCTTTTTCTCAAGGTAGTAGTTTACAAGGCTTTTATTGAAATTAGCTCTATATATTATACTTCAGAGAAGTTAAGTTTTAGAAAAAAAAATGTTTGCGGATGGATGGTTGCTGTATTATTTTACCAAAAGGTTGCAATAGTATAGTATTTGGCTATTCAAAAGGCGTAAAGAAGTATCTCAATATAAAGGTTTTTATCCCAATATATTGTTTTTTAAACCAATGAAGGGCATTAAATGATAAGGTTTTCTATAAATAAGAATGTAAAAAAGTACATGAATAAGCATGATTCCCTCCAATAACAACAAATAAATTTGCAATGATCAAAGAAAGCCAGCCTATCATATTGTGACGCAGTTGGTGTAACTTTTGCTGAAGAAAGGACTCAGTCTTAGGAAGGACTCAGTCCTAGAAGGGACTCAGTCGAAGGAGGGACCTCAGTCCCTAAAGATAAACAAAAAAAAAAAAAAATAGAAAAACACAAAAAAACAATAATCATATAAATATCCCCTCTTATAATTTTACTGAACTTCACTTTTAAAAATATCTTTTATTCAAATAAACATCGAGTTCCTCTTTATCAAAACTCTTTATTTTTATTTTATAACTCAAGCAAGTCAAGTCCTTTGAAGTCAAATTATCTTCATCGTATCACTTTTATATTCTCTTATCAAGAAAACTCTTTATTACTTTTTACTGTTTGATCTACAATACAAGATCTGGTGGTCACTTACTACAAGCAAACCAAATTTATTCATTTAAACACAAATCTTTGATCTCAAATTCTTTTACACTCTAAAGAAAAGTCAAATTTACTTCTAAACTCTTAAGGCCATTACAACAAAAACGTTAAAGTTACAATATCAAGCAAAATGCGAATTTTACTGTGTTTTTTAGGTGAACTCAAGATAAAATTAGAGATTTCAAATGTTTTTTTTTTGGTATGTTTAATATTCGAGCAAAGCTTCAAAAATTACTGACTTTTTATTCTCTAATTATTTATAGTATATACAATCCTTGAATACACACAGATAAAAAGGCATTTAAATTCAATCTGTATAAAAGCGGCAGTGTTGCAGAAAAAGGAGATTTAGTCTATGTTTAATTTTCAGAATAGTGAGTATATTGGTATTCAATGTCTTTGTTTACTAAATGGGAAAAGTATCAAAAAGTTTTATTAGAAAAACCGTATCGAAAAATAGTACACCGGGATTTAAGAGATTATTTCTTTCGCATAGTATTGAGAATATCCTTGATGATCAGCAAGTTATATTTTCTTTTTTTTCTAGATGCTTTGTTCCATCATTGAAAGTTATAAATAATGGTCGATTTAGAGCAATTATCCTCCCTCCCCCCTTTTTTTTTCCAATACTGCATTTATACAAAGAAATTCATAAATGAACACATCCCTTACGTATTGGGCGAGCAGATCTCCATTCGAAATTTGCCTCACTTATTTTTCAGTTAACTATGGTTACTTGGTATCCACTGTTATAGTGATCGCTTTGGTATCATACTTGGTCACTGTTCATAGGCAACGCTATAAAAACCTCGAATATATCCGCAAAAAGTATCCTGATCCAAACCAGATACTAAATGATACCGCTGCCGCTGTTGAAGTACTTGCAATCACAGAACAAAAAGAGTTTCCATGTAAGCATTACAAGTCATAAAGCCAAATGTGATTCTCATTGCTTATTTCATTCTTTATTTCATTCAGTCTCATTCCAATTATCGTTACAATTAGCCATGTTCAAGACATACACGACCCCAAAGACCTCAAAGATTCTAGTATCCACTGGAGAGTTTGGAAAAGAGTGTCCTCGTCGATATGAGGACACTGAGCTTATCCTTCGAGAGTTTGCAGATATACACGGACGGATCCAAAACCATCTCAAGGATCACCCCGATACCCCTAAAGAGCATCTTCTCGATCAATTGGATAGGAAAGAAAAGGCTATCAAACGTTTGAATGAGCTTCATGGAAAATACAACATTGGAAACGACGACTTTTTGTATACATTAACCATGTTTATTACGGAACCAGTTGCTTGGGTAAACAAGTATGAATGGAGACAATTAGATGAAAGAGAAATCAATGTAAAAATAGCTTTGTTTGCCTCACTCCCTAAACTTACATATGTATCATATAGGCATGTTACCATGCTTGGTATGTCATTGGTCTTGAGATGAACATGAAAGATATCCCTGAGTCATTTGAGAAAGTTATCCAGTTTAAAGAGGTAAATCCACTTTTTTTCATGATACAACAAGCAAAGCTCATATCCCCTCATGTTTGTTGTTAGGAGCACGCGAAGAAACACATTCGTTATGCAAAAGTTAACTGGATGTGTGGAGAACCTACGCTTCGATTGTTCATCACTTTCCTACCTTCCTTTCTATCCACACACCTTTACAAATTTGCCTGTAAAGTCCTTCCCTCATTCCTTACTGAACATGAGACAAAGGCATTTGGTTTACCTGAAGAGAACAAGTTCTATTCATTCATTATTTATGTGGCATTTATGATTCGTGCATTCTTTATTCGTCATTTCATGCTCCCTCGCAAGAAGTTTTTGGTTCGTACGCCTTTCTATCCAAACAGCAACGGAAAATATGTACCCAACTACTTTGTCTTTAACAACATGATCTACAAAGATGGCTACGACATATCAAACCTTGGGCCGGAAAAGTATGCCACAGGAAGAGTGTCTAGCTGTCCATTTGCGTAAGAGCGTTTACTTGTAAAACAGCAGTGTTAATAAATGCCTATTCGCTTTATTTTAATATCTTCTTAGCTTATCTTTGAGCCGAAAGGCAACCGATTTGCTTAGAAACCCCGTTTCGTTTCATTGTAATTCAATTTCTCGTATCGTGCGCTCATCTTTATAGCTCAGATCTAAATGTCATCCCATGATTTCGATTTACAGCATCTATCAGACTTATTTTAATATAAAAAAGACTTGCATAATTAAGAAATGGAGAATTAGGCTATATGTGTTACTATTATAATAACCGAAAATACATGTTAAATGAATGATCATATCTAGTATGCTCTCTTCATTATCATATCACAGCTATCTTCAATGCGTTTTATTCAAATGTAGATAAATTAAATTGAGATCTCTTAATGACACTGTAAAAAGAAGAAGAAGAAGAAGAAGAAGAAGAGGAGGAGGAGGAGGAGGAGGACTGTACCAATAGAAACTCTAGACTTGATAAATAGACTGTATCTTCTTACTCTCAGCTGGTAAAGTTCTGTTAATGTCAAATAGCAAAGCATGTTAGTGACAGACGAGACCATTGGTTTTGGTAAGCTCAAAGATGAATATCCTTGTTTTCCTTTTTATATGTACTCTTTTTTGAAATAAAATCATTGAAATAGACTGCTAAATGAATAGATCCTTTCTTTTCCCTTCCAATTTTGTTTCTGTTGACACAATAAGTTAGAACACAGGATTATCCCTTCATACCCATTTGGATAAGACTTGTCTGTAGTTTTATTTCATTCAAAATAAAAGTCAATTTAGTAACGCTTTGTAAATATCAATTCTAACGATTCGGGACAAACATAACTTGGTTGTTCGTATATAATATGATCATAATGGATAGAATCCTTTGGCAAATCAACCTCGTACTTTCTCACTTTAAATAAAAGATATAGGTCTTAGCTACACATATATTACAGAAAAAAAAAAGAAATAAAATAGACTTACACAACATAGTCAAAGTAAGTCTTTGCTCCATTAAACTAAAGTTCATTCCAATACACTGCCGTGTTCCATTGCTGAATGGAACCCACGTTAAACCCTCATGACTATTTTGTTCTCCGTCATCTTCGAATCTTTCAGGCACGAATTCATCAGGATCTTTCCAGCTCCTTGGATCACGTTGAAGAGCACCTACATCAATTACAATGATTGTATCCTTTGGAATAAAAGTATCTGCCAAAAATGTGTCTTCAGCTGTTTTACGGGGTAATAGCAAGTCAAGAGGCGTATTGATTCGAAGATTCTAGTCAATGCATGTTAGGCTCTTCTTTATGAGGGAATGTACCATGTACCTCTTTAATGACCATGTTCATGTATTTCATTTGCTTCAATTCTTCTAAAGAAGGGACAATATCTATATCGTCATCTCCAAGTATATTGATTATTTCTTCTCTTAGCTTTTGTTGTGCACGCTACAAAATAAGCGTAAATACTCAAGTTTAACAAAGATATTGATATCTTTGTTTTTGTTTTTGTAAAGAGTTACTTTGTTCTTGGCTAGATGGTATAGGCAGAAAGATAATGTGTTAGAGGTACTATCATGTCCTAAGCATCATATTTTAGTTACAGAGCAGGACGGGCTTCAAATGTCTGACTTACCTGCCAAGAATAAAACTGCCATATTATGCTGTGCAAAAAAAGATAGGAATTAGCAAGGTTCTCTTTATTACAATAGAAACAACATACGTTACCCTTAATTCTTCATTTGTTATCGAAACATCTTCTTGCATTCCTGCTTCCAACATCAAGGTAACCAAGTCTTTTTCATTATCAGGCTTATTACTAAAAATGCCATTTTGAAGTTCCTCACGCTTCTTGCTTATTACTTGATCAAACTTTGCATTTATTTTTGCAACAGCATCAACACTTCTTCTTCTTTTGGGATACACATAAACTAATAAAGGTTCCAAGGCGCTAAACACATTGGAGATAGGGTCAGATATGGATTGTATCACCAGCCTGTAAGTTGATGTCCAATGGTCAGGATCCCCTTGAAGAGCCTTGAAGTCAAAGTCTAAAGATGTTGTATTGTTTAGCAACAAGAAAAGTATTCTTTCATATCTAAAAAATCATGAAAGTACCAAAAATTGTAAGTCCAAGCGCATCGAGGGTAAAGTCTTTCATCCTTGGATTAATAGGAATTTTACCATTTGCTTCTTCAATAGCCGAGAAAAGCAGTGGAACTAAGCTAGCCACAGTTTTGATAGGCATTGAACGATGAAAAACGGGGTTCATAATCTACTATGCTGAGTGTCATAGAGCTTTATCACCCATTATGCATTTACCTTTCGTTGCTTTTTCCATATTTCTCCATTTGATAAAACAACATTATCACGACCTACGAACTGCACACCCGTACTTTTCTCACCAATGGTGTCAAATCTGCGGTGAGATTTAGGAAAGTTATCTTTTTTTTTACAGGAATAAGTATATATTATGAAAACAAAATTGTTGTGATATTTTACCTGATTTTAGTAAAAGTTGTTTAGCAGCCACTGGGTTTGCAACATAAACCGTCCAGCCAGTAGGTATTTTGCTCTAAATAATAAAATTAGAAATGGAGCACATATAAAGGTAAGTATCGTACAACATAGAATCCATTTCCCTCTTGTATAGCAGGAAAAGTAATTCTCTTGAACCGATTGTAAGGTGGTTCGCATGTTAAAAGTGATTTAGCCATGGCAAAAAAAGATACACAGGGAAAGTGACGAAGATTGGTGGGAACTCGGAAGAAAGAATAGATTTGCTTGACAGTAATCAAAAGAATAGCAGCGACAATGTAAGAAGACTTTGATCTCTTTTGGAATAGTGGTAGTACTCCCTCAAGTGTCATATTATACTTTGTAACCAAATCTTCCATCTTTTTATGTTTGAATAGACAATAAAAAGTAGATTAATTCTCTATAATTTATTGTATTGATTTATACATTTATAGCCCCTCAATGAAAAAAAAAGGAGGTGAAACGACAAACAAAATAATATTTACTTTCAAAAGACTAATTTACATGTTGCATGCATCTGTTTATGTCTTTTTCATGTATTTCATTGGGTCGCAAAGGGTATGTCTTTAATGTAAACACGCCATCGAACAGCAATTTACCATCACTCTTTTTGCTATATTTATTAAATAAAGTCTACAAAAAAGCCTTGCCTAATTTTTGTTTATGATGCAATTTTTATGTTCATCAAACGATATAGGCTATTTTAAAGCAATTCTATATTATGCTTCAAGAGCAGAAATGACCTTTCGCTAAATGCATCTGTCATTGTGCATAAAAGTGCATCACATATTTGAATTGTATCCAATTGACATTTTTAAAATATGACATTAAAAAAAAGAATTAATCTCTTTCTACACAGCGTTACGAATATGTTTTATCCCTTTTTTTTAAAAAAAATAAAATTTTTATTTGCATATAACTAAAAGACACTTTGAATAATCTAGCATTTCTATTTGTATATCAAGTACTGCTTTATAATACAAAGAAAAAAAGGCTATCTAAAAATGGTATTTGAACATTCCGATGTTTCCCTTAAGCTTTCTTTATACAGTATTTGTACAAGAATAAAATAAATCATGCAGTTCATGTTAGAGTAAAGTAGACCTAATCGGAAGGAACAGCCATGAGCGAATGAAATTACTGGAATAGCACAAGCCCTAAGGAAAGTTCATCGATAGATCATTGCTAACGATATTCATATGCTGATATCAGCGCCCGACTTGGCCGAGCATGTTCGGGATTTTAATATGTTTTTGCCTTGTTTTTTTTTTTCGCAAAGAAAATGGTTGGCAGGCAACTGCTGAAACTCCTCCTCTCTTTCTCCACATTTAAAGGTTAGAGAAAGATATTCATCCATCCATCCAACATCTTAAACATTCATCATACTATAGATGCCTCCCAAGTTCGATCCCTCTGAGGTTAAGATTATCTATCTTCGTGCCACTGGTAAGATTCAACATTTGGAAATGGAGAATGGAAAAGGAAAAGGAATTAACATGCATTGTTTATTATAGGTGGTGAAGTTGGTGCTTCTAGTGCACTTGGTAAATCAACAAAAAAATCAATGTCTAGAGTTTGACACTGACGATTGAACATCTTTTACATAGCTCCCAAGATCGGTCCTCTTGGTTTGTCCCCCAAGAAGGTTGGTGAAGATATCGCCAAGGGTACCAAGGACTGGAAGGGTCTCCGTGTCACTGTCCAATTGACCATTCAAAACCGTCAAGCCCAAGTTTCCGTTGTTCCCTCTGCTTCCTCTTTGGTCATCAAGGCTCTCAAGGAACCTCTTCGTGACCGTAAGAAGGAAAAGAACATTAAGCACTCTGGCAACATCTCTCTTGATGATGTTATTGAAATTGCCCGTACCATGCGTTTCAAGTCTTTGGCTCGTGAGCTCAAGGGTACTGTCAAGGAAATCCTCGGTACTGCATTCTCTGTCGGTTGTACTGTCGAAGGTCAAAACCCCAAGGATCTTTGCGATGCCATCGATGCTGGTGAAGTCGAAATTCCCGTAAGTTGAAATGCTGTACGAATAGACAAAAAGTAGGACTAAAGATGCCTTTGAATAATAGGAAAAATAAATTCGAGTTTTTTATTGCAGAAAAGAAAATAAAAGATTGGGAATATATACACTTTGATTTCGTTTGTGGACTGTGGAGCAACTTTTGCTTTTTTTTTATTGATTATTTGTCATTCTGACAACGATTTTACCAATTGACTGGTTACTTTCAAGATATTGATGGGCATCAGCGATATCTTCCCATTTAAACACTTTATCGACAATAGGTTTTAAATTGCCATCCTTTTTTGCGAAATGTTTCAGCACCACATTGTTATAGACTTGATTTCTTAGTTCACTTTGATAACTTAAACTTCTATCCCGCAGGTTCGATCCTCTTATCTATCGAAACATGTATAAAATTCTTAAAGTGCGAGAATGGTATTTCAATAATTTACGCTGATTCTTTTGATGACAAAATCTGAGATATGCGTGTTTTCGATGTCAGGGCCTTTAGAAGTATATGGATTGCGTGTAAATATGATCATTAAAGAATGTTTCCTACCACTTAAATATGCTAAAATGACCATTCGGCCATCAATAGCTAAGCTATCAATGTTAGATTTCCAATAATCTCTACCAATAAAGTCAATAATAATATCAACACCTTTATCCTTTGTCAATTCTTTAATCTTAAAGCTAATGTTAGCCACAGAGCATCACCCCTATTTAATTTACCTCGTTTTTCCATTGGTGAGCTTTGTAGTTTAATCCTCTTGTAGCTCCAATGCTTTCGCAAAACTTGGCTTTCTCGTCGGATCCTACAGTTACAAAGATGCTTCCTCTGGTGACAATAAAGAAGATATTAGCAAGTCAGTCCAATGTTTATAAATTAAAACTTGCGCTTCTGCTTCTTTAGCCAACTGAATGGCAGCAACTCCGACACCCGAAGCACCAGCGTGTATCAGCACGCTCTCTCCTTTTCTCATCTCTCCAACGAGATGAAGCGCTTGATAGGCTACAAACCAAGTCTCTGGAATAGAAGCTGCTTCTTCAAATGTGAGTCTTTCAGGTTTGTGCATCGTGAGGCACTCTTCCATCACGGCATACTCGGCGTAGCCGCCACCAGAAGGCAATAGCCCAAACACCGCGTCTCCCGGCTTGAACAGAGTGACTAACAAAAGATGTTAGTACAAGTCTAGGCTCTTTTTTTTTTTTTTTTTTTTTACCATTTTTGCCTGCGGATTGGATTATGCCCGATACTTCCACTCCTATCAAGGATTTTTCTGGTAACGGCACTGGGTATGTGCCATTCCTCTGAGCAATATCCATTCTGTTCAAGCCGAAACATTTTACCTATAAAGAAGGGAAGGGTCATCCAGGATGAAACGAACCTTTGATATAACATTACTTGTACCAACACTTCTGTTTCTTTTGGAATAGGCATATCCCATTCTTCCAAAGCAAACTTGGATTCAAATCCTTTTTTTTTTAGTAAAAAAAAAAACGTCAATAAATCCTTTTTGTAGCATTTGGATACTTGTACCAGGCTTTTTGACGAAAAGTACGCGCATTTTTAGGTTTTTATAATAATGTTAAAAAAGGTGTATTTCATATTTGAGAATCCTTTATATAGTTAATAAAGGCGCATTTTCTTTGATTAATGCTCTATTACTCTTGCTATTTTATCAAAAGGTAAATATTTACCAAGATGACATATAGTATTTTCAGTGTCTTTTTATTGATCTTTTGATTTAACTGGTATCTTTGTTTTCAAATATCAGCTTATATGTGCTTAATTCAGTATAAAAATTCATTGCAAACGATGGAACTTAGATTGAACGACTTGTAATGCTTTGAAATTTAAACAATGCCATTTTTGATAAATCAACTTCACCAATAGAAAATCAATCGATAATATATGATTCTGGTTTGAAGCTTATACCACGAACTAGCAGTCTGTAAAAAAAACACATACACATTTATTATTAAATTTTTTTTTGGAGGGGATATATTAAAGCGAAAAAATATTGTACAACATAATTTAAGAAACCATTCATTCTTTTTCTTTGTGCCTTCCTATCAACCAATTTATATTTTCTTTGCCTTTTCTTCAAAACTTGATCCTGTTGAATTCAATTGGGCCAACTCCTTTTCGGCATTCCAAACCAAACAAGACTTGGTTGAAAAGACAACGTCTAATTCTTCCAAAGTCTTGTTACTTGTTTCAGGATACAATGCATATACAAAAGGAATAGCCAAGAAATTGAAGGCACCAAAGATCAAGAACGTGATCCAACCAATGCCGGCAATCATGGGAGGTGTGATTTCCATGACAAGAGCGTTACCAATCGACCAACCAACCACGCTCCATGCACCACCCTTTGCACGTACCTTGGTAGGGTAGATTTCGACTGGATATAACCAGGGCACAGTTAACCAGGTCATGCCAAAGAAGGCTGTATAAAGAAAGGTAAAGACGGTCGCACCAATACCGTAACCTAGCGGATTTTGGGCCATGATATCTGGTTTTGTCAAGACAGCGACAAGGATAAGCGAGATACCTTGACAGACGGCACCATAAAACAGGGTGAATCGTCGCCCCCATTTGTCCAGAGTGAAGACGGCAACTAAGGTAGAGAGCATATAGGTGATATCATTGATACCTGAAAGTAACTGAGACGTGCGTTCTGAAAATCCGGCGCTTTGAAAGACAGTGGGTGCATAGACTGTGATGACCCCAATACCTGTCAATTCTTGAACGATCTGTAACCAGATGGAGAGATGAACTCGGCGTGGGATATTGAGAGAATCATGACGAAAGAGCATGCTGAAATAGCCTGGTTCACCTTCACTTTCTTCTTCCTTGATGGAGGTGATGATATCATTGTACTCTTGCTGAACATCTGGATGGTTTGGATCCCCGTTACCTCGGAGAGCTGCCAGGATCTTTAAACCTTCTTCTGTACGACCCTTTTTTAATAACCATCTAGGCGACTCTGGAAAGAAATTGATGATAATGGCTAGGGCAATAAGAGGAACCAACTGAAACGCAATAGGGAATCTCCAGCGGAAACTTCCTTCAGTGAAGCCTAAGCCGTATGCTAGCCAATACTAATCGTCTGTTTAATTTCGCAATCTACTTTTTTAAATGTGTTCAAACTTACAGCGACAACGACACCGAAAATATTCAAAGTGAATTCCATAGCAATCATCTTTCCTCGGGATGTATGGTGAGATGTCTCTGCACTCCATACGGGCACAATAGCATTTCTATCCATTCAAATGTTAGTTTACATAAAGACATACAAAAAAAACTTACAAGTGGCCGGTTCCTATGCCTGTGATAATACGAGAACAGATCATCCAAGCAACATTTTGAGCAGAAGTTTGTAAACAAGCACCGATGATACCAATAGCTGATCCAAGGACAACCGTCTTAATACGACCGATCTTGTCACCGATCCAACCACCCATTAAAGCACCGATCAATGTTCCCGCATAATAAACAGCTACCACACCACCTAACAAAGCTTCGTTTGATTCAAGCCCCATCAATTTAACATAATCAGGCGATATGTTCACTCCACCCATTACACCTTGATCATACTTTTAAATGTCAACACAAGAAATAATCATGTAAAGTAAACTTACTCCAAAGAAGAAAATGCTGAGACCAGCAGCAAGATTGATCATAAGGACAAGATCATTACCAGTGAAATGATTGTATATGTTGTACATCTTTGCTTAAAAAGAGAGAAAGAAAGAAAAGAAAGGGTTTATATAGATGCAGTACTTAATTCAGGGTCATTATTATAGGTTTTCTTTTTTTGTATTGATAGCTACCCTATTAGGCATGCCCCGCAAAATCCCAATTCACGTCATATGCTACAATCATAAAATTGGAATCTTGAAGATATTTTCCAGAAAACTAAACTTTTGTAATTGGCCAATATTTTCCGAAATCAACTTTTTTTTTCCCATTGTTTAAAGTTTTTGATGCTTTACTTTACTGAAAGGAGAATTTTGCCATTATTGTAACTCATTACAGAAAAAAAACAAAAAACAAAAAGGTGTCTATTTGTATTAAGACAGATAAAGACATCACCCATCAAAACAATTCATATTATCATTTCCTTCTGTGATCTATAGTACTACACTTATTTTTTGACAGCCAAAAAAAAATAGTTTAATTTTAAGCTAATGAGATCTAGTATGGCAAATGAGGCTGTGTGTATTCTAATAGGAATATGTTACATAAGCATATATGTTACAATTCTCTTTTTCGGAATAAACTTTTATATTTTTCATTTGAATATCATGTTTCAACTTTGTAAAAAATATTTTATTAATGTCTATGATAAATGTCTTTTGTCTCAAACATAAATTCCTAAAGTAGAGATGAATAAGGAATCACAGTATTTTTAGATATTTATCAAAGATGCTTTGTGAATGATACATGTTCAACTCAAAGCAGATTGAATCACTATTCGTCTATTGTAGTTATCAAAGTGAAAACTTGCTTATGTACACCGATTGATGTTATTATACACTATTTAGGAAATCTCTTCAAAAAAAAAAATAGTTGGCTATTTCTCTATTGTGAGGCGTTGACCAAATGCATAACCCCCCGCCTCATTTGGTTACATTTGACAATAGATCTAGAAAGTTCCAAATTTATCAAGAATATTTAATTTTCAAGTACTGGATGAGATCTAGAACAAAGGATATATTAATTTGCCCTTCATTTCAATTATGTATTATGCATACTTCCATTTACTAACGTTGTTTTTTTTATATATCACGATTAGCCAGAGGTTAAGGGGATGAAAACAATGTAACTACTTTATCGACAAGAGAACGACATTTCAAATTGTTTGTTATCACTTTTAAAAGTCGTATTTTTCTTCAGAATCAGAGAATGTTTGTCTAAAATAAATATTCAGTAAAGAGAAAGTATCAAAGAAATGTCAAGGTATTAGGTAATCATCATTTCGTATTCTCCTCATCATATTGTCGCTTTTCATAAATATCAAGTCAATCTTGCCACAAAAAGAGTCAAAATGTATAATGGTTTACTTTGAATGGATCAGGTCCTCTGAAGAAATGTTTGAGAGCGAAATGCATTGATTAGAATGTGTATTCTTGTCATACAACAGCTTAGATAGGTGCACTTCGTTCATGGATTTGTTGACATGTCCTTTGTTTCTAACTAAAAGCATAATTTCGTTATCAAATGGATTAAGGCTAATAGAAATTCATCAAAAAGCTCTGTTTATTTACCAAATTTTGCTTCTAACTCATATTTCTTGCTGTTCCTTATTCATAATCAAGTAATACTCATTAAAAATAAAAGGGCTGTATAAACGTATAATTTGGAATAATTGCGATTAATAGATCTTGAGTAGCGCACGCTGTATTCTTTAAGGTTTTCAATTTTCTTTTTTTTTACTCTGATTATGTTCTGTTTATCAAATGTTGGAAGAAGGATGCATGATGTCTGACAATGGCTGATGGTGACCCCATGTTTCATTTTTTAGATAAATAAGAAGAAAAACATGGAAAAATCCGTCTAATACGATTCGGATTGCTTTGTATTTCTAATCAATTGCCTTTAAATAACCTTAATATTATTAAGAATTGCCCAATGTTAGACAAAGGTCATGACCAAGTCTTTAAAAAAATCCTTTGTGATGATCCAAAGCTCAATTTAAAGACCTAAGGTTCAACCATTGTTTCTTTTAATAGGATTCGATTTCCTAATGCTCACTTTCTTTCATATTTTTCAAACTTTCTACATTCTTGAACGTAGCACAACATGGGTATAGGATAACTCTGATGATCTCTTCCATGAAGGTTGGCTACTGCGGACTTTTTTTATAGAAAAGCACGCATTGGTTAAGCTAAAGTTAAGCATGTTGAAATAGCAAGGAGGGCATTGTCACCAATCATGATTAGGAATATATCGAGAGACATAATCTTTTTAAACTATTTTTTTTTGAAAGCTAGCAGTGATCATGATTACATATGATACTAAATTAGAGCATGGGTATGACCATCAGAGGAGTTTATGTTGGCTGCTTTTCGAAATCCAACATGAGTTCCGATTTGCTCAATGTACTTCACTTTAGGCTCATAGGCATTTCGTTTGTAGAGAGCATTCGAAAGAAAATGTGGGCCTGCGATGAATATCATTAAAGTATATCATGAAGAGTAGCAAATGTTCAGCAGGTGGAATATTTGATTAAGCTTGAGTAGATATTTATGGTAGAAATGCGAATATTCGAATTCTTTGCATAGAAGCCTTCATTTCTACATCCAATAACCAATTTTATGCTGAATACATGTCTTGTCCTTATCAAGAAAGCAGAGAGACATCTACAGTGTATTCTTTTTCCTTTCGTCTTAGAGAGTTTTTCTCTCAACACGTCTTTGGCACGCATAGTGAAAACACTTGAAGTGTATGTTATTAACAAAAGAACGAATAGGCATTGAGCTCTCTTTATTGATTTATAGAGCTAAGGCCACAAAACACCAGTTTGATTTCTGATTGTTTCAAGTTGCATTTATTAAAACATCTATTCTGTTTGCTTACAAAGGACCCCGCTCCTTCTTTTTTTGGATCTGTGATTTTCATTGAATATGTGTAACATTTGAACATCAGCTAGAAACCTGATACACTTTTTTCTCCTTTCGTCATTACTTCTATTTTATGGCTTGTGAATAGAAAAGAAGGCATTATTCTATTTAAAGGCATCTTCTTTGCCATTTTGATTGATACGTAAATAAAAGAATTCCTTTTCTTTCAAAAGGGAAGCATGCATAACAGTGGTTTATATGAAACACGTTTTTTCTTTTGTGCTATTTTTTTTTCTCATTCTTGTACTCTGTATCAAAGCCAGCGTTTACTTTGACATGATTTTATATAGCCGAGGACCTTTTTATAATCATTTTCCTCTCATCTCAGTTACGCGTGTCTTGATCCATGCCTTTTTCCATCCCTTTGGTCCCTATTCTTGCAGAAAAAATTGGAGTTGACATCACTATTTTAAAATACCGAAGTGTCTGTCGAGTGACCCGCTCAAATCGGCCACTGACGCCGAGAACGCGTATGAAATGAAAAAAGTGCAAGTGATAGAGCGCATTGTTCACACATTCAAATTGATCTGCCATTTTGCATGCTTCCACGAAGGATGAGGAATAGAAAGGAACAAGAAAGATGATTTTTCCTCTTTTGAACACAATTTTTTTTTCAAAAAATGGCTAATATATTTTATCCGATCATTTGTGTCACATCTATTGCAGCTTATTTAAAAAACCACAGGAAAAAACTTTTTATTCTTCAACACTTCTTTTTTTTTATCTATACAACAATGGCAGGCATCAAATCTGAAGCCAATAAAAATGGAGTGCCATTATTTAAAAACAAAATCACCAAATTAGATGAGCAATTGGATAAAGAAATCGTGTATGAATTTGGTGGACCTTTGGGTGCCCTTGGCATGATGTTGGGTTTCCCTTGTCTCATGTATTATTTCTGGGTTTGTCTCGAATATTATCAAGGCACGTTAATCACACCTACCTCATACACCAAAGAAGGTCTTGTCGAATTTGTATCTCTCATTGTCACCAAAGTGAAAACGGGTGCTGCTCCTACTCCTGTTGCCATCAAGATTTATATGGGTTTTGTAGTCTATTCTGCCATCTGTGCTTATTTTATGCCTGGACCTGTCGTCCAGGGTCTTCCTCTTCCTTCATTGAAAGGAAACAAGGTAAGCATAAGAAAAAAAAAGAATGCTAAAAAAATCTTAATTGAACGTTTTGGTATAGCTCAAGTATCTCTGTAATGGTCTGTCTTCATGGTACCTTACTTTGTTTCTCTCTGCCGTACTTCACGTCACTGGTGTTTTCCGTTTGACAGCAATCATTGATAATTTTGGTAGCATCATGACGGTTGCCATCATTTGGGGTTTTACCATGTCCACCCTTGTCTTTTTGAGCGGTTTCATCACTGGAAATCAACATCGTATGTCAGGCAACCTCATCTACGACTTTTTTATGGGTAGCATCTTGAATCCTCGTATTGGTCATTTGGACCTCAAGATGTGGGCTGAGACGCGTGTTCCTTGGCCTGTGCTCTTTTATACTTCAGTTTCTTGTGCCATTAAGCAGTATGAATTGAGTGGATCTGTTAGTGCCCCTATTGCCTTCATGGTCCTTGCCCACTGGTTATACTGCAATGCTTGTCAAAAGGGTGAAGAATGTATTCCTACCTCTTGGGATATCTTTTATGAAAAGGATGGTAAGTGGTGATGATGATCATGACGTTTTTTTTTCTTAAATGAAAAACTTTAGGTTTCATGCTCATCTTTTGGAATATGGCCGGTGTGCCCTTTACTTATGGTTACGCTCCTATTTACCTTTTAAAGTCTCAAATGGCCACAGGTGTCGTCATCCAACACTCTTTGCCCGTCACAATCGGTTTATTCGTTACCCTTCTCTTTGCTTATTATTTCTTTGATACCGGTAACTCACAAAAGAACCGTTTCCGTATGGAACAAAATGGATCCTTCATGACCCGTAATGCTTTCCCTCAATTACCTTGGGGTCACATTAAGAATCCTAGCTACATCAAGACCGAACATGGTAATCTCTTGTTAACCTCTGGTTGGTGGGGTGTTGTTCGTAAGCCTCACTACACTGCTGACCTGATTCAATCTCTCTCTTGGGGATTGGTCACTGGCTTTGGATCTTATTTGCCTTACTTTTATTTCACCTTTTTCGTCATTGTCTTGACTCACCGTGCCTCTAGAGATATGGAAAGATGTGCTAAAAAGTATGGTAAGGATTGGGAAAGATATTGTGAACGAGTACCTTATATCCTTGTACCTTACGTCTTTTAATCCTTATTTTTTTTTGCACCTATTTACACCATTTACATATTTTTATAATTCTAATCACACAACCACACATTAATAAAAAAAAAAAAGAAATCTTTTGCATTTATTTAAATATACATATTCTATTTACAATTCATAAGCAGGTAAACCCTCTTCTAGATTGATTGTATGATAAGAAGGCACTCGACTACATTCATTATGATAAATATTTGGTTGAAGAGTAAAGTAATCTTGACCCGTGCTACTACTGGATGAAGGTGTAATAGGATATGAATCCTCTGGAGAGGAAGACAAATAAAGAGGAGAATAATGGGTGGATTGTGAAGCATTTTCATAAGAAGGCAGTTCATTCCCATCTTCCCGGTCCACAATTTCTATAGGCATCGACGCTCTGAACTCAGTCAATTCACCTTGTTCGTCTGCGATGGACATGGTAAAGTTAAGTTTGTGCTGTATCCTTACATAAGCATTGTCACTATCTGTTTGTATCGCAATGGGAGAACTCGGCACGGTTATTGTTTCTGTCTTGAAAGGGGAGGGAAATTGGTCGTCTCGGAAAAAACGAATGATTCTAGATTCTGTATGTGTGTCACAGCAAGAGATGTATTCTTTTAAAAAGCATGACAAGTAGCGTACAGAGAATCCAGGATGAGCAGGCATCAGTGCGAAATCAATGGTGATATCTTGACCTCGATTGTATCTTTTACTGGGTATGGTGATTGTATAGTGCAAATGATCAGCCCACTCGTTGGATATTTGAACAGGGATCGTTCCGACCAAAGCATCCGATGGTTGTCGGATGATCCAGAATTGCTTTCGGGAAATCAAATTGGGTAAAAACGCAGGTCGCTCTACTGTTGCCTTCAGTTTGTACGACAACGAGCCAAACGAATAGGATTCAAAAGATTCAGCCAGGTCGCCAGGAAGAGCTAGTTCGAATGGATAAAGGTAAGTGGTGGGTAAAAGATGATGAAGCTTCTTTTGAGGTTCCAAGAATTTCCATTCATGATGAATAATGACTTGTTTTCTTTGTTGATGGCGACAATGGTTACCTACATGTGTACAGAAATTTTTTAAAAAAAATACCAGCCAACGACAATCAGTGTAACTTACGTTCATTCCAGTGTATTTTCATTTTACCCAGTAAATTTAAATGTATTGATTTTACTTTAAGGGCTTCTTTTGTAATCAATACAACACAACCCCTTATTACGCAGCCTACTGATTCTTGTGGACTTCCTCTGATGACAAGTGTATCATTTTCTAATTGTATCTTTAGCTCATACATTTTTATAATAAAAATTTAAAATAAGAATGAAATATATTGAAAAATGAAAAAAAAAAAAATCTTCCTGATCCAGCGATTTATATATAAAAAAATTATTTCCCGTAGAATAAAGGATGATATCGGGTAGTGATAAATAAGTTTATTTTTAATATTATTAAATCAAAATAATGTAATTTGATCAAGTATAAATAAATTAGTAAATAGGCAAGTAGGGAATTGATAACATACTAGCTTTAGCTTGACTATAAAAAAATGTTTTGTCAGTCAATTTTATAACAAAATGTAAAAAATGAAAAAACTTACGGTATATCCATTGAGGCAGATTGAACTGGTTGATTAACCAAGATGTGGCCACGGCCTCCCTTTCCATAATCATCATTTCCGAAATCTGCTCTTTCATAACCTCCCTTACCATGGTCGTGCTCGTGTGGGTGTGCGTGTGGTCCTAAGGCAGTCTTAGTCGCAGTCTCGGTGTAGTAGACATAGTAGTACTTTGTAATCTCAGGATCCTTCTTGTAGTCATCCAACTTGTCGTGATCCGATTTACCATCATGGCCATGCTTGTCATCGTGGCCATACTTGTCATCATGACCATGCTTGTCATCGTGGCCATATTTTCCATCATGGCCATATTTACCATCGCGGCCATATTTACCATCGTGGCCATATTTGCCATCGCGGCCATATTTACCATCATGACCATACTTATCACCGTAGCCATATCTACCATTACGGCCATATTTGCCATCATGACCATACTTATCACCGTAGCCATATCTACCATCGCGGCCATATCTACCATCACGGCCATAGTTGCCATCACGACCATAGTCACCATCACGACCATAGTCACCATCACGGCCATAGTCACCATCACGGCCATAGTCGCCATCACGACCATATCGACCACCACGACCCCATTTGCCATCGTGGCCATATCGACCACCGCGACCCCATTTACCATCGTGGCCGTATCGACCATTGCGTCCATGTTTGTCATCGTGGTCCCACTTGTCATCATGGTCCCATTCATCATCGCTATCATCATGATCCCAGTCATCGTCATCATCGTGTTTCCAATCATCATCACTGTCATCATCGCTATCATCATCGCTATCATCGTGCTTCCAGTCATCATCATCATCATCATCATCGTCATCATCCTTGAAAAGAGCTTGAACGTTTTGAACGAGACGAAGGGCACCCGAGCCATTTTCGTTAGCAGTACCAGCAACGTTGATCGTGATTTCGTGTTTACCAGCAGCAAGAGGAACGGTGGCCTTGCTGAAACCTTCGTTTTCAAGGGCTTGTTCAGGAGTAGCAGCATAAATACCTTCAGCCGCTTCTACCTCAGAAGTAGAAGCCAAGAGTTCACCATTATCCATAATTTCATAAACATCACCTCCTGTATAAAAAGAATTTGTTAAGACAGCCAGATTTAAAATAATATGGGGGTACCTTGCAAGAAATCAGTGACTTGAAGTTCAGCGGCTTCAGGCAATTCAAAGGAAAACACACGATCGACCACAGTGTTATCTTCACTTTCCTTCTTCCAGTTGAAAGTAACAAAGGTATCCTTCAATTCCAGTGGAGACGTCTGGGCGCTCTTGAATTCACTGACATCAATATCCATATTGGATTTGGAAGGAGCAGCAGGGGTAGCGGGCGCAGCAAGAGCCAGTTGAGCCAATAAGGCAGAAGAAACGATAGCAAGAGAGAAACGCATGATTCAAAGGAAAAGAATGAAAAAGCTTTTTGTGAAAAAGATAATGAAAAACATCAAGATTTTATATATAATTTATACAAAAGGATGGGGAATGTGATGTGATAATAATTTTTGTGTTGACTGGATTGAATATGTTTAAACTTGCTCTGTCATTTTTTTGGCCTTCTTTGCACGATATGCGGCAATGGCTCGTTCTCTTTCGTTATCTAACTGTATACGAGCAGCTGCACTCATATTTTGAATCTTTCGTTTATGGGAGGCTTTCAGTTGCTTCATATTTTGATCTTCTTCAGATTCGTATCCTTTGGATTCGTCTGCTTCAGCCTGTTTTGTCTTTTCTTCCAACATCTTTAAATGCATCAGTCTGCTGTTGTTCAAGATTATTTCGATTTTTACCTCTTTGCCACGCCCGCGTGCCTTGGGTATTTTACTAAATATAGGAGGCGCATCGGCTACTTCTCCAAATTTGACTTTATCCTTCAAATCATCAAAATCTCGACCACCATACAATTCCTTTTCTTTCTGCAGCTTCGACAGCTTCTTTTGCTTTCTCTTTTCTCGATTTCTCTTTTTGCTTTCGCTTACTGTCTTTGAGGTCTTGTAGGCTGTTGTCATGTCATTTTGATATTCTTGTTCTACTCTCTGAACAAAATCCTTCAACTTCTCTCCAGGTTGAATCGTTATATTCTTCTTGGCCTATCATACAATGGGTTTATTTTTAGCATTCAGGCATGAAAAGCTTACGTTTGTTTCACTGTTTGGATTCATCTTGGCTTGCTTCTTCTCTTGTTGTCTTTTCAATGCCATCTCTTTAAAGCGGAAAAGTCTAGCGAATCCTTTGGGTGTATCTCCATCTCTTACATTACTATCTTCTTTAGATACAGGAAGATCCATACTAAATGCATTGTGTGTTAATTTCTACTGTACTTCTCTTTTTTCATATCAAAACCATGCTACTCACTCTTGTTTTCTTTCTTTACGAACACGGGCATTTGCTCTTTTATGAGGCATGATTAAGGAAGAAGTTAAAAAAAAAAACCAAAAAAAAAAAATTAAAGGTCACACATCGTAAGACCGTCACAACATGTTTGCTGTTGTTAAAGTGCAAAGTAACCTCCACAAAGAAGCATAAAGTTTCTTTTTTTTTATTTTCTTATTTGAATAAAGCACAATAAAACACTTTAAAAGAGGAAACGGTTGAAGTTTATAAAGTCAAATGTGTTCTTTTATTATTAAAAAATACAAGCATCTAAGAACCATAGGCTATGTGGTATCATTTTTTTATTTCCATTCTGACGTTTACCAAGCAATTTTAGCAACGAAGCTACGAGGAAAGCTTCTGATGATCAGTTTTCTTAATTCATCCATCGTCAAAATCATTGCCGCCCAACCGAATGGAATAAACCAATATTTGACAGGCACAGGACGCGTGAAGAGGACGTCTTGAATACCAGGAATGTAGAGAATGATGAGAGCAATGGCCAAGGAGATCACCATGGCACAAAAGATGTAATAATTTTTGTTGTGACCATAGAATGGATTGGCTTGAAGGATGGATCGAGTTCGGGTTCGAGAGGAAAGGACGTTACCCCACTGACAGATGATCAAGTTGATGTAATAAATCGATTGTCCGGTATAAATAAATTCATTGAGTTGATCTGCACTGTAGCCCATGTAACCATCGGTCGTCAAGTTTGTGAAAGACATAAAGACCTTGCTGGGTGGGATGCCTTGCTCAGCCATGTAATAAAAGAACATGAACATGGAAGAGAGCATCTCCATGAGACCGATGAAACCATACGCTTGCAAGAGGAGTTTTGCATTCACCAGACGATCCTTTTTGGGACGACGCGGAGGGCGGGTGAGCAGGTCGGCCTCGGGCTTTTCCATCATCAAGGACAGGGAAGGAAAGACGTCGTTGAGGATACAGATGACGATCATTTGGAAAGAAGATAGCGTTTGAGGACCACCCATGTAGATGTTGACGATCACAGGCCAGAGCTCGGACCATGAACCGGCAGGCAAGAGATAGATGATGACCTTCTTGAGATTGTCAAAGACCAGACGACCACTTTCGACGGCGGCCACGATACTAGAGAATTTGTCGAGCAAGATCATGTCGGCGGCCTCGATGGCCACATCACTGCCACTGCCGATGGCCACACCCACATCGGCTGCCTTGAGAGAAGGAGCGTCATTGACACCGTCTCCGGTCATGGCCACCACGTTTTCACGTTTTTGGAATTCCTTGATGATGCGAAGCTTCTGGTTGGGCGACGTACGGGCAAAGACGATTTCTTCATAGGCACAGACTTGCTCCCACTGAGCGTCATTGAGGGTGATCATGTCCGAGCCTGAGAGCACGAGGGATTTGCAGCCAGGATGAGGACGGTCCTTTTCGTGGGCGGTCTCGATGTCCTCGATCGAGTCGACTTGTTTGGTCATCTCGTACGGAACGACGGCTTCGATCGGCTTGGTAGGATCGAGATCTTGAATGGTATGAGGATGCTCGGTGGAAAAGATACCGACTTGACGTGCGATCGCGGCAGCCGTGGCAGGGAAATCACCCGTGACCATAAAGAAACGAATACCGGCCTTTCTGCAGGTCTCTACGGTCTCGGCTGTTTCTGGACGAGGAGGGTCGACGATGGCGACCATGCCGATCACGACCAAGTCGGACATCATGCTGGTGGCCCAGGTAGTAAAACTGGAGGAACCCGCGGCGCGGTTGGGCATCTGGTCCGGGTGGATCACACGACGGGTGAAGAGCAAGACACGTTTGCCTTCATGGGCCCATCTGGCTTGAACGTCCATCAGGGACTCGATCCGTTTCTCGGTCAGGTCGGCTTCAGAACCATCCGCAAGCATGATCTTGCTGCAGCGATTGAGGATCACGTCCGGAGCACCCTTGCAGTACAGAACCCAGTCGTTCGAGGTCAATTCAGAGGTGGTGGAGAGCATGTGAGCCATCGAGACACCGGTGGGACGCATGATGGTCATCATCCATTTGTTTTTCGAGTTGAAGGGAATCTCAAAGATCTTTTCTGTATCGGCACGCATCGTGCCCACGGTGACCAGGGCAGGGTTCATGCCTTCGGCAAAACGCAAGATGGCACTGTCGGTGGCATCACCAAAGACGCTTCGCTTGGCGACATCGAGATGGATCGTTTCGAGATCAAAGTGGGAGCCATTACAGAGACCGGAGGCGAGTTGAAGTTGGGTGAGCTGAATGAGATCGGTTCGGTCCTTGCACATCTTGCGGCAGGCGTCCGACGTCACCGCGTCTGGTCCAGCCGAGACATCAGAGACATACATTTTGTTTTCAGTCAAGGTACCCGTTTTATCAGAGCAGAGCACGTTGACACTGCCCAAGGTTTCGACGGTCGTCAACACCTTACAGACCACATTGTGTTTTTGCATACGACGGGCAATGATCGTCAGACAGAGCGTCACGGCCACCGGCATGCCTTCAGGGACAAAGGCGACCAAGACACTGATGATGGCCACCAACGCGGCCGAGGTCGACAGGAAGGTGGGATAATCCCGTCGGAGCCAGAGAAGCCAAGTGATCAGACAGACCAAGCCGACGACGATGGCCAGTGTAGCAATGATCATCACGAACCGAAAGATTTCGACCTGGAGTGTCGTCCGCGTCTCTTGACCGCGGGAGGACAGACGAGCGATACGGCCCATCAAGGTAGTGTCACCAATCGAAACAATCACACCCACACCCAATCCGTTCAACACATGCGTGCCCATCAAGGCCACGTTGTGTGTCTCGAGCACGTTTTCATCCGTCGCGTCCACCGTGCCCGGAATAGGCTCAGATTCACCCGTGAGCACAGAGCGGTCAAACTTGAGATCGTCCGAGACTTGGATCAGTCGGACATCGGCAGGCACCTTGTTACCCATCTTGAGATGAAGCAAGTCACCAGGAAGCAAATCGGCCGCATCGATCGTCATCATCTTTCCGTCACGGACGACCAAGGATTGGGTGGGAAGCATGTTATTGATCGAATCCATCACACGGCCCGTAGACCAGTCTTGCCAGGCATTGAAAAAGGCTTGGATGAAAACAACGGCCATCAAGATGATGGCCAGGGTCAGGTTGAGCGGCGCAGGGTTCGGTTCACCCAGTGGTTTCCAAGAGATCCTGTAAAGTGTCAGAGGGGTCGGATGGGTTTCATCTCTTGTGAACTTACCAGCAAATGATACTTGCGATCCACAACAAGGTACAGAAACCACCAAAGAAGTAGTTGAAAATCTTTTTCGGCCACTGATTGGGAGGAGGCGAGATCCTGTTCTTTCCGTATTCTTTCACACGAGCCGAAATCTGGTCGGTTGCGAGACCTTGCTCGATATTCGTTCTGTATTGTTGTGCGAGCTGGGCAGGAGAAATCTTGTGGTAATTCACACTGGATAGATCTGTAAAAAAGGATTAGAAAAAAGGTAAATTTGTCAAGGGTCTGGCGTACCTTCTGTCAAATCATTCTTCTTCTCCTTCTTGGTCTTTGTCCCTTTTGCTTGATTTTCTGAAACGGTGATGGAAAGTGTTCGGTAGGCGATGATGGCTTGACTTCCAACCGTCGAAGTTCGCTCAAGGTGTTTTTTGCTTGCCATGTCATATTTTGTTTCGATTTCAGGAAAATGAATGGCTGTAGATTGTTCTTTGGATTTATTCATATCCCCTGAACTCATGTCGAAAGCAAGAAAGAGGAGGAAGAAGAAGAAGAATGGGGAAAGTGAAGGTATTTATTGGTTTATCAAAGTCAAATAGCAAATATCGCTCTCTCCCCCCCCCCTCTCTCTTTCCCTCTCACTTTTTCTCTCTCTGTCCTTCTCTGTTTACAGAAATTGATCAGCGATAAAAATACAAAATGCCTCATATCATGAGACATTTGTTATTGTTGTTTCACAGCCATCCTTTTCTCCAATCAAGCAAAAATCCCTCTTCCGCTCACATCAAATGCATCGAGAAATTAACTGAAACAGACGAATGCTGAATTCAAGTCGTCTTTGACCAAAAACAACACCATCGATGCGGTTTGAAATAGACTTGCATCCATGTCAGAAATCGTATGGCTTATATCAACCAATGACAAGGATTTCCTAAAAAGATTAGCCTAAAAAAATTTGCAATGCTTCACTGTGGTCACTGACTGAGATTCATTACCTGGCGACTCTTTATCATTGGATAGCCTTCTTGTTTTGGATGTTGTGACTGCTTTGTAGATTCATCAAAAGACAATCTGTGTGACAAGGAGATAATTTATATTGAAAGCTTATAATACAAATGGTTGCGCATTCCTTCGCATGGTTACACAGAAATGAGCAAATTCTTTTCAATTCACTCAAATCGCTTCTTTGTTGAGTCTTCTTTTTCGATAGAATTGATGGAAATCTGCAACATGTAAAGTGGATTTCAAATCATGCTTATCCAAAAGCCCTTTTTACAAGACATGTCCTAAACGTACAACCGCTTTTTGATCAAAGTCTAACCATGTCCAGTGAGTCACAACATAATGAGGAGCCAATTGAATGATTGTCTCTTTTATCATTCTCATTCTTTTCTCTCTCTTTTTTTTACATGTCCTTTTTTCATTTCTGTGAATAGTTTAAAAAAAAAAAAGAAACACAAGCTTAATAAGGCAAAGATCATTTGCTCGATCTATCTTGTTTTCAATCCACTCCTTCCACTGACAAAAATAGCTCACAAAAGAAGAAAAAAAAAATTAAATTGTTTGATTCATTGTTCAATCAAACAAGTGATCTATGCAAGTTAGTGTCCCCATTTTAAAAAAGATGAGATCGTTCAGAGGTTGGATCTCGTACGACAGCAATGACGACAGTGCTCTTTATCAACAGTACGTCAGTGACAGTTCTTATCGCCTCTTCTTTTTTTCTTGTTTGTCTCAAGCCTGACTTTGGGGGGACTGCCTTCCCATGAAGCGTCATGATGTTTGGGAGCGCAGGGGTGCCTTGGCTAAACCTGTTTGTTGTATTCACACCCACCCACAGCTTTCAAAAGAAGATTCGATCACCACAAGCATCTCTGGCTTCTTTCATCTCTTCTTGATGATATGCATGCCGTTATGAAACCTTGAACGTCTTTCACATGCTGCATGTAAGATGGCATTAGTTTAAAAAAGGGATCATTTTAGTGGAGCATGGATGGGATGCACATCATGCCAGGACAACTTGAAGTCATTTGAGGAAATCCAAAGGGTTGGATGGACAGACCACTGAAAGAGTGAATGTCAACCTACCTTCAGCAAGTTCAAACACTCTCTTTCTCTTTTTCGTCTTGTCTTCAAACAGACCTTTCTCTTTTGTTTCATTCTGTCTTTCTAGTAAAAACCAGTTCAAAACACATTCTTTTCCAACCCTCTTTTGGTTTCACATCCCCCCCTTTCATTTCAATTCAACCCAACCTAAAGCTTTCATGTGGGATCTTTTTTTGGATAAAACCAGAGAATGTCAAAACAGATCCACACCCCCCTCCCTCAAACTCCGCTCTCTTTCACTCCACAGGTCCACAAAAGGGATGCTTCTGTTGACCGAGTGGATCATGTCACCTGGATTTGAAATGGGTAAAGACCTCATTCGATCCCTTGTGCTGTCCATCCTATGTCGCTGCATGTCTGATAAAGGCTCAAAAGTGAATGGAGAGATCGAAAGATGAGACACCAAGGCATTTAAAAGTTTGAAAAAAAGTAAAAGGGACGATTGGAGACCCATCCAACCTATGAACAGAAGGGGGGGGGGATATTGGATGCAGTGAATCATGGTTCATCCTACACAATTTAAAGTGGTTTGAGATGAACCCAGTCGACTTGAGCTATTGTCATCCGCAATCGATGACGTACGATGCTTTCTCACTTTGTTCAACGTCTGTCTTTGTGTTTTCCTTTCTGGCATAGAAACAGAGGGGGGGGGGCAGAGGACGTCTTTGAGAAACCATCAGTGGCAGATAAAGAGCCTTGGATGTCTTTTGGAAGCAAAAGAAAGGAGGCGTGCAAAGAATGACGAGAACATGGATTCATTGGGAGGGAATAAAACAGACTATAATTTATTGTAATTACTTTTTATGAATGACTGGTGGTTTCCTTGACGGTATGCTCCACCACGACCGGCGCAGGTTCTGCTGGTGGAGGAGGTGCGGATTCGATGACCTTTTCTTCAATGACCACCGTCCTGGGTTCAAAGATGACACCAAACTTCATGTCCTTGTTGTACATGTACTGCCAAACAAAAGAAAAGAGCCAGAGGATGGGAATCATGATGATGATCGCCAACGTTTTGGATTGAATGACATAAATCACTCGATGGTATCCATTGCCATCCAACACACTCTTCAGACCAGCCAAGTAACCCGTGTGGGCCAAGAGGTCGACACCGACCATGAACAGATAGGCACCCAGAAAGGCAAATGAAAACAGTAGCACATAGCGTTCGACAAAGAACGTGATGAATGAGAAAAAGACAGGCAAGGCGACCAGCAGTGCCGCCCTCGCAGGTACCTAAGACATCCCATCAGTCCTATTCCTATGCCCATCCACTGTGACTTACCTGAGTGATCACCAAGTTTTCCTTACAGCACAAGATATAGAGAGCCAAGGCCAATCCACCCACGGCCCCCATCAGGTAGATCGAGATGGACCAAAAGAGGGCATAGACAATGGCACCCAAGAGACCCAGTCCGGCCGGTACGGCGATCATGGTGATATTGTTGTTCATATAGCCTTGATACGGTTGATTGTTGGTCATGGCCACCCAAGTGATGAGACCTAAATACGTTGAGTCAAACTGAACATGAAAACAGAGCCAGCTTACCAAACGTCACAAAGCCACCGACGGCCAAGGTCAATCGAAAGGATCGAAAGCCAAAGACGATCAGATAGAGACCCAAGACGATCAAGATGCCTGCCAGCACACCATTCTCGGGCGTGATGTGATTCCCACCATAGATGACGGCTATCGTAAAAGGTGAGAGAGCGCCAGATGAAGGCTGATCTCACTTACCTGGATCGGAAGAGGCTGCTGGATAAGGTGAAGCGGTCGGTTGGGTCGTCGGTCGGGCGGTGGTCAAGGTCGTTGTCGTTTTGGTTCCGCCTGAATGATGAAGATCCAATACATCTCGCTTGTGTCGATCGATGGACGAAGCCAAGACGGAAAGGAGAAAGAATGAATACAAACACAGGTATTTCAATTGCATTGCTTGAAAATAAAAACAAGGGAAACAAAAGAATGCAAGACTTGGGTTCTATTTCAAGACAGACAGACCTTGCCATCCAACAAACATCCTACCAAATATAGTCTCTTGTTTTCTCTGTATCACCCCTCTTCTCGTGTCACCCCTCCTGCTGACTTTATGCCCTTTTTTTTTTTTTTTTTTTTTTTTTTTTTTTTGCCAATAAAGAAAGAACAAGTCAACACAAGCCATGAATTAAATCAACTGAGATTCATTTTTTTTTTATTTTTTTTTTTTTTAATTCATTTTTTTTTTCTTTCAAACATGAAGTTGCCTTTGACGACAGCCTTGATCACACTTTGTGCACAGATTGGATTATCACACGCCTTGTACGGTCCAAAAGATGATGTTCAGTTATTGAACCCACAGACATTTGATGCGGCCGTTTTGGAAACCGACGTAAGTGAAGAGAAGAAAGAGAGAGAGAGAGGGGGGCATGCCTGCTGAACGATGTCTAGCACTTGGTAGCCGTCGAGTTTTATGCGCCTTGGTGTGGCCACTGTCAACGGTTGGCTCCGGAATGGAAAAAGGTGGCCAAGAACCTGAAGGGACTCGTGTCTGTGAACGCGATCGATTGTGATGTGGATGCCAATAAAGGGATCTGTGGCATGTATGACATCAAGGGCTTCCCGACCATCAAACTCTTTGGTCCTCAGCAAAGAAAGAACAAACAGACCGGAAAGATGACCAAGGTGGCCTCAGGTAGATTGACCTATCCATACACATGGGGACTAAAGCAAAAGCATAGATTATCAGGGACCAAGAGACGCCAAATCCATCGTGGATCATTTGCTATCCAATCAACCTTCCAATGTCTTGTTTGTCAAGTGGAATGAAAAGGACGTGAAATCCAAAAAGAGCATCAGTCTGGATCAATTCTTGTCCACTCAAGTAAATAACAAAGACAGATTTCTCTCAAAGACTCACAAGATCTATTAGAATCAGACGTTGTCCAAAGCACTCTTGTTCACCAACAAACCGACCACGACCCCACTCTACAAGGCCCTCTCGGTTGATCTCAAGGATCGCATGCTGGTGGGAGAAGTCAAGGCATCCGAAAAGAACATTGTGGCCGAATTCGGCATTCGTTCTTTTCCCACCTTGGTCGTCCTCTCTCCCGAACATGGATCGATTCCATTTGAGGGTCCACTGAAGCGAGAGGCCTTGAAATCCTTTATGGAACAGTATGCCTTGAAAAAGGGTGAAAAGAGAACGGAAGGCGTCAAGGAAAAGAAAGAAAAGAAAGGTAATTTGGGGGAGAGACAGGGGCGATAGACTGATGTGGATTCGATAGTGGAAGCGATAACATCGGATGCGATCATGAAACGTCACTGTCTGGATACGAACTCGATTTGTGTATTGGCCATCACGGACAGTGAGAATCAGCAAGAGACGGTCGATATCTTGAATGCATTGAAGGCTAAGAAGGATACGTTTGAATATGGTTGGATCCATGCCAGTCAATCAAGCGACATCATCCGCACCCTTCAGTTACCAGAAGATTATCCTTCTTTGTTCATTTTGCATCCTACCAAACATGCTTATAGAAGCTATGTGGGCGCATTTGATAAAGACAAGATCGGACAGTGGTTGGATAGCCTAAAGACGATGGATGCCTGGTCATTCAAGGGTGATATTAAATTGACTGAGAAAAGAGAACATGACGAATTATAGACCGATGCGTAAATTAAAACAAGGGGGAAAAGCAGTGGATGATCTTGCGGTGACCTGCATTCGTCTTGATTTCAATGCATATCTCAATAAATTGACCTTTTTTCATCCCATTCTCTCTTATTCACATGGACTCTGTGAAAAAAAAAAAAAAAAAAAAAAAATATCAAAACAAAGCAAAACAAAACAAAAAAAGGTGGAACAAAACAAAGCAACAAAAAAAAAAAAGCCCCTTTGACCCCCCGCCCTCCTCTTTTTTTTTTCTGATGACAGATCATCAGGAGAAAAATATAAAAAAGGGAATCATTTTTTATGAAAATTAATAATTTTTTCTTTCTCCATGTTTTTTTTTTGCATGACACAGAACTTGAGTGGGTAGAAAGACAAAGGGAAGAGATAAATCGACTTGAATTGAAAAATCAAGAATTAGCCAACACCATCCATCAACTCACGCTCAAATTGAGTCGATTGAATTCAGAGCATGAAAGGCAAAGGGCAGACGAGATAAAACAGCTGAATGCGAGGTGGGAAGCTCAATTGAAAAGAAGAGAAGAAGAACATGAACAGGCACTAGCCGAATTGAAAGATCACTTTCAGCATTCTCCTTATCTTCACTCGACCGTCAAGAAACTAGATCTGTCGTTTGAAAAGCCCGAGAGCGAACACTGTCCAGAGGACTTGGTTTTGTCTCCCTTGGGCCCATCTCAACCCAGCTCTGTTCTACCCTTGCTCAATCCACACGCATCCTGTCATGGCCAAGAGGGCTCGGTCGTTTTCTCTTCCATTGACACCATGATCTATTCCAGTAGTGAATCTTGTTTACCACGCACACCTTCTCCATCCACTTGTTACTCAAAGGACAAACAAGGCCTCCGACCGTCCTCATCAAGGGAACCAGTACCCAAAAGGATAGCTTCCTGTGTTGTGTCACCAGAGATCCACACTGTCTCAGAAAAGAAGCGAGCAAGGGAGGGATATGAACCCAAGCCGATCGTCTATTCATCCCTCGCCCATCCTCCTCTGTTCATCAACCCAAACACATCCTCCTCCCTCAGTCAAGCGTCCTCTGATCCACCTGAGGTCAAGACCGAGATGTTTACCCAAACAGTGGTGGGTGATTGGATGTGGAAGTATACACGCAACAGGCTGGGTCGGGGCATGTCTGAAAATCGACATTTGAGATTCTTTTGGCTGCATCCTTACAGTCAAATCGTCTATTGGAGCACACAAGAACCTGGTGTCTATCCAGCCGATTCGATAAAGAATGGTAAACATAATGAAATAGAATAAGGAAGGAGGGGAAAGAAAGTGTCTGATGCATCTTGATAGCAAGAGTGTTATCATTCAAAACGATAGAACATGACCAGATACCACACATTGTCATCAAGACACCCCATCGATCGATCAAGATCCAATGTTTAAACCCGGATGCTCATCAAGCTTGGGTAAAGACACTTGAATGTATTTCAGAAAATAAAAAATAGAAAATTATTCTTTTATTAAACACTGTCTTGCTTGACATCATTCCACTCTACAAACGTAGATTGATCCCACTCGTCTTCCTTCATCTGCCTTTCTTCTTTCAGTTGTACCCAACATTCTTTTCTTTTCGCAAATCGATACCATCTCTCTCTTCTTGTCGATGTTTCTCTATCCGACCATCCCTTCCACTCCCCATCTCCGTATTGCCATCCTTCCTTCCTTTGCCACTCTGGATCCACCCATACCCAAGTCACATAACACTGTCGATTCTCTTCATCGGGTCGACCTGACCTGGTAGGAGGTGGCAATCTGAATTGATCGAGAGACCAAGTCGGTTCCAGATGTCGATCGGACCTATTTCTCCCCTTGCCCATATCAATTCATGTCTCTCTCTTTTTTTTTTTTTTTTTTTTTTTTTATTACCATGCAGGAGGGTCTTGAGGCAACAGAAAGTGTCCCCAGCCTGTACCAAACCACCAGCGTTGATGATGATGCAACTCAAAGCAATAATATCTTTCTGTCGCCTGCTCAGTCTCGATTCGCTCTGGACGAAAGCAGAGGGCAGCCTGAAGGGCGATGGAACACTGACTGGTGAGACACATGATGACCCAGATAGAGCACCAGACCAAGGTGAGCGTGGACCGCATCACGCTGTCGATCCAGGCCAACAAGAACAGGAGGCCGAGGAAAACGCGTTGAGTGGAGGAGATGGGCTGGATGGCTTGCTGAAGAAAGTGGATCGCCTGGTGGATCTCGTCCAGGGATTCTCGGAGTGGCGGGGGTGAGTGAAGAAAGAGGAGGAGGGGAAGTAGACACAAGATGTATTTGTAGTAAAAGAGCCAGGTCATAAAGAAGAGAAAAGACCAAGACTGTTTCCATCGGACAAGACGGAGGAAGTAGGCGACAGGATGGATCATCGCTTGAACACTTTCGAATCGTCTCAAATCATCACAGTCAGACATCGTAAAGAACAATCAATCCAGGAAAGAAAGAGTGTTGTCTTTTAGACCAAAACAAAACAAGAATAAAATATTTTATTTTGTTTCCCTTAATATATCAATGCATAGCAAAAGTAAATACACAAATAAAAAAAAAAAAATCAAACTTCATCATTTCCATTTTACTCTTTTGAAATCATTTCTCACTCTTGATCTCTGTATACACTGCATTCCTTTTGTTTAGGAAAAAAAAAAAAAAAGGAGAAAAGTTTAATAAAACACATCCTGTTCGTTTTAAGTTTGGTCAGTTTAATAATAATAAAAACCGGATTTCAAGAAACCTCCCAGATTCAATTTAGCTCTGCAAGGATTTTCCTTCTTTTGTGAGGAAAAAAGATGAACTGTAGCATCAAAAGTTGATCCACCTTTGCTTTCTCTTCTTTTTGATTGCATACAGTGGAGAACAAGTAACTGTGACTTAGAAAAAAAAAAATTAAACCCGTGCCTTTTTTTTTATTGTTGCTCTTCTTTATCGAAATAGACCATGGCCGCTTTAGGTTGGGATCAGGGACAAGTTTATTCTACTGCCGCTGTTCCTGGACAAGCGCAAGTCAATTCACATTCTGAAATCACCAGTTTATTCTATAGTTTTATTCAAAATTATCGTTTGAACAATAACTTTATTTACAGGTACAACACCCATCGGAATTCACTTTTCTTTTGACTGATTCCTTTTCACAGAGATCAACTTCAAGAGAATGTGTTGACAAAGCAATATTTTATCGAAGTTGACATGTTGGACCTCATTGGTTATAATGCAGATCTTGCCAACCGTTTGAAAAACTCTCCAGCAGACTATTTACCTCTTGTAAAATAAAAGAGAAAGAGAGAAAAATAGGGATCTGACACTTCTCTTTTTGGTTAGTTTGAAAATGCCGTCAAGGAATCCGCCAAACGTATCTTGTATGCCAATCCTAACAATAATGTTCACGTCCCTGACTGTCAAGTCCTGTTGAAGTCAAACGAAAACGTCGTTCAAATTCGTGACTTGAATGTAAGCAGTCAAAAAGAGAGAGAGAAAAAGAGGCTCACCTTCTACACAGTCTGACTATATCGGTAAACTCGTTCGTATCCCAGGCATCGTCATTGGCGCCTCCACACTCAGTTCAAGAGCCACCGAGGTGACAGTGATGTGTCGATCGTGCATGACCACCAAAATCATGCCGATCCAAGGTGGATTCTCTGCCATCACTTTACCCAGAAACTGTGATAGTACGAGTGCAGACGGAGGCAAGAACAATTGTCCGATGGACCCGTTTGTGATTGTGCATGACAAGTGTCGCTTTGTGGATTCACAAGTGATCAAGTTACAGGAAGCACCGGATACGGTGCCCGTCGGTGACTTGCCTCGTCATACGATCCTGAATGCCGATCGATGGCTGACGAACCGTGTGGTGCCCGGGATGCGTGCGGTGATCATGGGCATCTATTCGATCTATCAAAACAAGTCGGCGGTAAGTGATTTGAGCGAAAGGGCAAAGCGTGGGATGTTCATGTTCCCTTGTTAGAAAACACCGGGTACGGCCGCCGTCCGTACGCCTTACATTCGTGTCGTCGGTCTCGACATCGATCAGCACAACAGTGGTCGTGGCAAGCCTCATTTTACGGATGCGGAAGAAGAAGAATACATCAGGATGTCTCGTCAGCCTGATCTGTATGAAACGCTGGCCAGTAGTCTTGCTCCCTCTATTTTCGGCAATGAAGGTAGGAAAAAGACAGAGGGCATAAAAAGGATGCTGATCGATTTTATCAGATATCAAGAAATCCATCATTTGTTTATTGTTTGGCGGATCGAAAAAGATATTGCCTGATGGTATGAGGTTAAGAGGTGACATCAGTGTCTTGTTACTCGGTGATCCTGGTACGGCCAAGTCACAATTATTAAAATTTACAGAAAAAGTGGCCCCGATCGCGGTCTATACATCCGGTAAGGGCAGCAGTGCTGCTGGTCTGACGGCCTCTGTGATTCGTGATCCTAGCACGGTAAGTCAACAAGGCCCCGAGACAATCCTCGCTGACGACATCTTTTGTATAGCGTGATTTCTATTTGGAAGGAGGTGCCATGGTCTTGGCAGACGGTGGTGTGGTCTGCATCGATGAATTTGACAAGATGCGTGACGAAGACCGTGTGGCGATTCACGAAGCCATGGAACAGCAAACGATCTCGATTGCCAAAGCGGGCATCACCACCATCTTGAATTCCCGTACCTCTGTCTTGGCTGCTGCGAACCCTATTTTTGGCCGCTATGATGATATGAAGAGCGCAGGTGAAAATATCGATTTCCAGACAACTATCTTGTCTCGTTTTGACATGATCTTTGTCGTCAAGGATGAGCACAATGAAAATCGTGATGTGGCAAGTATAGATGAAAAGGAGGAGACAGGGTGAGGAAAGACTGACACTTTTTTCTTCTACAGTCCATCGCTAGACACGTCTTGAACGTCCATATGAACAAACAGACGCAAGATGCCGTGATGGGAGAAATCGGTTTGGAAAAGATGAAGGCCTATGTCAACTACTGTAAAGCGTAAGTGTCACAATGTATCCTGAAGGGGGATCCAGCGCTGATGTATGAATAGTAAATGTGCACCTCGATTGACACCCCAAGCGGCCGAAAAGCTCAGCAGTCATTTTGTTTCGATTCGAAAGGAACTAAAGGAAACCGAAAGAGAGACGCAGATCAGGTCAACGATCCCTATCACGATCCGACAGCTGGAAGCCATCGTTCGTATATCTGAATCCTTGGCCAAGATGACGCTGTCACCTTATGCGACTGAAAAGCATGTGGATGAAGCGCTTCGTCTGTTCAAGTATTCTACTATGGATGCCGTACAAAGTGGTGGTGCAGATGGTATGACACGCGAAGACGTCATGCAAGAAGTGGCCTTGATTGAAGCAGAGGTCTTGAAGCGATTGCCTGTGGGTTCACAAATTCGAGTGGCGGCAATCAAGGGTGATCTCTTACAAAGAGGTTATTCTGAGGCTGCCATCATGAGAGCATTGACTATTCTTCAACGACGAGAAGTATTGTTGGTTAGAGGTCAAGGAAAGATTGTTCTCAGACAAGGTGTTTAAGTATTTTTCTTTTGTTATTATTCATTCTTTTTTTGTACATATAAAAAATCGTTGGTCTATTTCTAAATCCTAGCGTGGCTTATTCACCGTATTCAAGAGACGGGTTTACCCCCCCCTTTCTTGTCATCCTCAAAGTGAATGATCCTTCATGTTCACTTGTCCCAATTTATATTTTATACAGTCTGGAAAAAAACTTGGCTTTTTATTTTTTTTTTTAAAAAAAAAAAGGATGCTTAAGCACGGGTCTTGCCAGCCAAAAGACGAGCGTTACGAGCCAATTGACGAGCGTTGAGTTTGACAACCTTCTTATCAGTAGCACGAGGAACGACTTCTTCCTTTTCGGTAAGGATGACTTCAATGTGAGAAGGAGAAGACATGAAAGGGTTGATTCTACCGTGAGCACGGTAGGTACGACGACGGTGCTTGGGAGCTTGGTTGACAATGACGCTGGAGATAGCGAGTTCTTCAACATTCAAACCTTTAGCCTAATAGACAGCTGTCAATATCCGCACTTCATACTCTTTTGGTCTTATTTACCTCGGCATTGCTTTCAGCGTTCTTCAAGAGGTCAAGGATGAACTTGACAGACTTGACGGGCCAACGACCTTGAGTGGTACCGAATTCCTTGGCTTGAGCGGTACGACCGACACCACCGTTGAATTTACGGAAAGGAATACATTGCTTGTGTTCCTTGACGTTGTTGAGGTAAGCATAGGCCTTGCTCAACTTCATGCCTTGAATGGCAGCAGCAACTTCGTGGGTGTTTTTGAACTACAAGATGTTAGCCCTAAAAAAAAAAAAAAACTTTTTGACATACGTGAACACGGAGGTAAGAACCTCTGGACTTGGCAGCTATCACAACATGTCAGTATCGTCCGATATCTCGTTTTGATCTTTTATATTTACCCTTGGCGGCGTTGGAGGGTGTAGCAGCGTATCTGACCATATTTATGTATTGGGCTCAAGTCTAATGAATGGAGTTAATCTCACACATTCTTCTTGTCGCTTTTTTTTTTCATATCGTCCCACATCCATCCTTTCCATCCATCCCATCCCTCTTGTCCTTTTTCATCTGTTTTTATTATCATGATACATTACTTTATAAATACGCAAGAGAGAGGAAGATTGAACCCGATCGTCTGTTTGTTCATGAAAGTTGCCTCGTTGACTCCCCCCCCAAGTGGTCCCTACCCCCCACATAGTCCTTTTTTTTTTCAATTTGTCCGGTGTGATTTTTACAAGCAATCTCCGGATAGACCAGGTTCGGTTCGGAATTTATATTTTTTAGTTTTATTAAAGAATGCAGAGAGTATAATACAAGCAATGAAATGAGAGGGATGAAAAAAGGGGGAAATATTCTATAGGACAAAATGGATTATTTTGAATGACATTGACGAGTACAGTCTTTGCATTTCAACTTGACAGCAGCACGGGTACTCTTTTCATCCTTATTACTCAAGATGAAATAACCACGACTACGTCCAGCTTCTTCTCTGCTTTTCACCATCATGGCATGGTAAAGATCCTTTGTCTTGACCCATACACTTGGGTATTTACCACGAGCGACGTCCATGATCAACACCTGATCTTCATTTTTATTATAGCCGCCAATAGGACTGAACTGAGCCACATGGTCTGGTTGACCCAGGGCCGATCGAGAGTAGTGAACGACGATTTGGTTCGTTGTGTTGGAAGTGACTGATTCAAGATGAGAAAGAAAGTCTTGATATCCTTGTACACGATAAGGTTCTACACGGCAGTAGTGTTGAGCCAGGCAAGTGAATTCATCAAAGGGAATACCTTGTTCCCCCACAGACTCTGCGGATGAGCATGTTGTCATTTGTTCAGCTATAAAGACGGTTATGAACCCATCAATTGACTTTTATGCTACATACATGAAAACCAACGCCAATTGCCTTTCCAAATCCTTTTTGGATCAATTTCAAGTGCGTTCAATACCATGGCAACTAATACAACAAAAGATTGAATAAGAAGCCTTCTTGTCATCTTGTTACTTACGAGAACTGACTCCACCTTGCGTAAGAGAAGACTGTGAAGAAAAGTTGCCGACAAGCTTGAAAAATGATTCTGCTTGTCCTTGAATCATGGCACCTCTAAAAAGTCTCTTGCCTTCTGGAGAAGTAAAGTTGACCAAAAAAACATCTTGCTTTTGGGATTGTTTATCAAACAATTGAAAGTGATTTGGCCTTGAAACCATCGTGTCCAAAAAGATGGAGCTTGTTGTCGCTTGTCGTAAAAATGCTTGTGAACCAGGAAAAATACTCGTTCTATTATTTAATATAGAGTTGTTCTTTTTAAAAAGTTTTAATTTCAAACAAGATGTGATTGTACGAGATGCCATGAGTAAAAGAGATGAAAAAAAAAAATTATCAGATTTTTGAAAAAATCTGATAAAAAATTTGACTGCGGATGATAAATATTTTATCAGATGCATTCAATTATCCAATCATCTGTGACTGATTTAGCTTGTAAATTTATAACTCATTTGTGATTCTTATCAGATTTTTTTTTGGTCCTTTTCTTTCCTTTTATTTATCACAAAACATGAGCTTATGCAATTTTTAAAAAAATTGTATATTTTCTTTCTTTTATGAAAGCTTTAATTTGAATTTGGAAAAAAAAAAAAATTTTACGGTTAAAAAATCTTTTGATGTAAAAGAAAGAGGGATAGCAAATGTTTTCAAGTTCTTTTTCGTTTTGCCGAGACAAATGGAGGATGGGTCAAGCATTTTTAATAAATCTTACAATGGCTTATTACCTGATTCGGAAAAACGCTGATAGTTTATTCTAGAAAAAATAAATTTTTCCAGCTTGTTTTTCCATTTTTGTACGGAGAGGAAATCTATCTTTGTTTCCACCAATGACATACAATGCTTATCTTAAAAGAACTAATTATTTTTCCATTCAAGTTTTTTTTTTTTCTCAGTCATCCTTTTTCCATCATCGAAAGCTTTCGATAGGTTCTTGTTCCTTACCAAATAAATACCTTCATTTTATCGGCCGAAGCCACAAAAATACGATTGGATGAACCAACAACTTGGTAACCGAGGTCCGCTGTGATACGCTAATACATGACAACCGATCCTTATTTTCATTAAAGAGATGTTCATGTCTAAGTTTGTGTTGTTCCGAACAAAGTACTATAAAAACAATGCTTTACTTGATTTAGTTTGTTCCGTGTTCGCTTTCCCCCCCTTTTTTTTGTATTTAAATCTTTAGCTTTCTTTTTTTTTTTTTTTCCTTTTCTTTCTCTTTTTCTCCCCTTTTTTTTGAAAATAGTAAATTGGCTAATTTTTTTTATTGGTTATGGAACCAACCAGTAAAAAAATAAAAAAAAAATAAAAATGCTTTAATCTACTGCTTGTATAGTTTTATCTTTCATTCTTTATATCTGAAGGATAAATGTATACTTTGTGCGTATTGTTCTATCGGAGATGTTATGACATATTGAGAACAAAGCAGCATCAACCCTACTTATTTCATAAATAGACAAGAATAATAAGAATAGAATAAAAACTCAACAAAAAGGACAAATTACGATAAAATAACGATAAAACAATATATCTGTAAAATGAAAAGTTTCTTGAAAGAATTTCACTAGTTAAAAAGAGGAATTATAATTACGTGTTTATGCTTTTTGTTAGTCAAAGATTATTATAAACCAGTAGCACAATTCAAAAAACCCATTAAAAATATTTTTTTATAGTTCAAAAATATTTTCTTTTTCTTTTTTTTTTTTTTTTTTTTCTTTTTTCCCTCTCTTTCTCTCTTTTGTATAAAAAGAAAAAAAAATAACACAACTTTTTTGTTCTCTGTGCGACACCAGTTATGCTATTGATCTTCTATAATACAACATGAACAATATAAATGAAGACTTGGATAATTATTATATACCACAACCCAGTGAACAAGAAGATCAATTGCAACTTCCTACATCGGAGCTAGACTTTCATCCACAAATGACAGCTTCTTACCAATTAGATTTTAATCCATTCTATTCAGGTCATTCAACACACTTTCATGAACCGATCGATTTGCATACTTCATCTATGCTAGATCAGTCATTGTTTCATAAGCAACCATTTTTGGAACCACAACCATTATTGTCAGAGCGACCACCTGCGACAGGTTTTACAGGCAGCAGTAGTACGAACCCGTTTGGGTACAACAACAATAACAATACCCAAGAAAACTTGTTGTTGAATGACCAAGATCCCAATGGGCTCATGTCAAACTTTGGTCCCTTGCCTACCTTTTATACTCAGCCGAGACAAGAACAAGATATTTTTAGTGAGCTTATCAATCTTGCTAAAGCGAATAATGGATCTGATCGGTCATCCAAAGAGCCTTCTCCTCATGCACAGCATAAATTGGATAAATTTCATAAACCTTCCAATGCTGAAATTAGCCAAAGAGAGAGGTAGATCCAACTCAACCTGCTGTTTCTCTCAGCTAACCTGCTTTTTCTAATAGGTTAGTTTATGATTTAAAAATCGTTCAACAGCCTGCCCGTGCAAGAATGTGTGGATTTGGTGATAAAGACAGAAGACCTATTGTGCCTGCACCTATCCTTCAACTATTTGTGACAGACAGAGAAGGCCATGATATTGATCCCGAGTATGAAATAATAATGTACTTTAATGAATTTATTCACTTATCACTTTGTAGAGCATTTGATGTTACTTTTCTGGTCGTCTTGTGTGATTCTTGCTTATTAACAGGTGAACCAGCCACTTCAACAAGCAATAATTCTAAAATGGGTAACTCTGTTCCTGTGTCTCAAGTCGTCGTCTTTTCTTCATCAGATGACAGCAAAAACCCAAGGACAAGTCGATTAAAGAACTTGGTTGGATCATCGGTTGTTTCGGCCAACAAGTTGTATGATTTAGATGATAAACTTGGTATTTTCTTCATCTTTCATGATATCAGTCTAAGAACAGAAGGAACCTTTCGTTTAAAATTTTCGCTGGTTGATGTAGGGTCGTAAGTATGATTGACCCTTTGTTTTTTTATTTATTTAATCGTTGATGTGTAGGCCTTATACACATAATGTGAATACAGAAGCATTGTCTCAAGTCATCAAGTCAGTTTATTCAGATCCATTTACAGTCTACACGGCTAAGAAATACCCTGGTGTTGTTCGTAAGTAAACTGACATGTGTTGAATAAGTCATCTAAAGAGTGTATTAGAGGCTTCTCCTTTATCGATATGTTTTGCAAGACAAGGGATAAAGATACCCGTTCGTAAAGATCCTTCTGGATTAAAAAACAAAAAGAAAGATACAAGAGATTGACAAGAGAGAGAATAGATGTGATTAGAATATTAAAGGCATCTTATTTTGCTTTTATACCCTCTCAACGTATATAAAAAATACAAAAATTTGGTTTAATAACAAAACGCGTAAATAGCATTTAACGCGTCTTTTATATTTTTCATTGCCTTTATTTTTGCTTTGGAAAAGAGACTACTTTTATATATAAAGAAATGTGATGAATGCACATAAAATTGTTTACATGTACTCTTCAATTAATATGCGCATGCATGGTGATACAAATACTTTTTTGCTTTTTTATATTTAGTAAAGCCCTCTTTATATAATAAGGGTATCCAAAACTCTAGAATTGGCTGCCTTATTAAGGAAAGCTTCCTTTTTAGCAAAATTGTGTCAGAAGGAGTGGAATTGAAAAGGAGCAGAATAAAAGGGGTAGACTTGTTACAAAATGTAAAGAGAGAGACCCTTTTTATGTATAAAAAAGAAAATAACAGGAAATTACATGTAGTACAAATCGTCCAACTCTTAAAAGAATCGCAAAGGGGGCTGTCTCTCTCTCTTTTTTTCTTTCTCCTACACTTTTTTCTTATTCTCATGTCTTCCTCATCCCCGAGATTTTGGCAAAAATTTGGCTTAGCAAAACAAAACAAAGCTACAGGTTTCTTTCTTTTACTTACAAATGATAACAATGAACCAACTCTCTTTTATAGATAAAAAAAATAAACAGACTCTCAGCCCTTTTAATAACGTCATTGAAAATGAAAGACAAATGAAACATTTAAGGTACCAAAATATTTATATTTGTTGTACAAGTACATTGACATATTTTGATTACAGTGGTTCATTAAAGCACAGAGCAAGTTCTGCTTCTTTACATATAATGGCAGATAGTCAAAAACAGCAACAACAATTGAAACGAATGACGACAACCAATCAATTCATTGTACCTGAGTCGATCATTAAAACAGGTATAGAAAGAGCACAAGGGGGAAAATGTATCATTTCATCATTATTCACTCATCCCATGTAGACTGCAATAATGGTAATAGCAACAACAGTGGCGGTAAAAAGCTCAATAAAAAGCGATTCATTCCATATGACTAATATTACGATAACAGAATACCAAAAAAGGAGTTCCACATTACAAGTCAACAGCCATCGAAAATCATTAGAATCCAAGATACCTTCTCGGCTTAAACAAAGTAAAAGCAATCAATCCATTCGATCAGAATATACAGCTACTTCATCAGGAAGTAATTCTGAACCATCATCAAAGTCACCTAAAAACATTCGTCTAAGACAACCCTCGCCTGCTCGTTTAAGATTAAGCAAAAGTGCAAGTAGCGCTTCTTTATCCAATAAAAAAAGCTCGTCTAAACTTACAGACAACCCAAAGATAGATGAGCCACCACCAAAGATAGATGAGCCAACGAATACCTGTTCCTGCAGTAAAACGAATGGTGACTTGTTGACAGCTATACGCTCACTCGAAGAAGAATTAGAAAAAGAAAAGGCATTTTCTCGTTCACTTCAAGGACAGAAAGAAGGTAGATTTAAATCAAGAGAATTTCTTTGTTCTAATGTATATTGGCAGCCATTGCAAAGGATTTGGATTATTTCTATATTTTATCAGATGAAGTGACCGAAGAAAAAGATCGAATTAAAGCAGATTACGAACAAGAAAAGGTTTTTAATCGTAAAAGTATCTTTCTTTTAACTAAAACACAACAATTAGCTTGAAAATGAACAATTAAGAAGAACAATTGAAGAATTACAGTAAGTGTTTGTTCTTTTTCATCGTTTGCTTTCATATATAAACATCAGCTGTAGATCAGGAAATGTTCAAGACAATTCAAATGAGTTGAAGCAAAAGCTAATAGTAAGTGAAAAGCACATGCTTTCTGTAAAAGTGATTAACTTTATAATAAAGAGCATAAAGCAGCAGGCAATAGAAGAGCATTATGCATACAACAACCAATTACAGTGTAAGAATGAAGAGATCAGTAAGCTAAAAAACGATCTTAAACTTTCACAACGTCAAATACAAATATTAAGACATACAATGGAACAAATGCTGAAAGCAGACGGAAAAGATTTGGATGAAAAGAAAAGGTTTAATGCAGCATGTTATAACTAGTTTGCAGCTTTAACGCTTTTAGTTAGCATTTATGATTCACCACCCATGGTTCATCAACCAGATTTATTATTATTACAGCGAGAATACCATCCCTCTTCTGATTCTTCTATCATGAAATCAACCACAACCCCTCCTTCACCTCTACCATGCTTTGAAGACGACGATGACGATGACATGTCTTTTATCACAAGATTAAGTGACGACTCTCGGCAACCCTACGATTTCTTGAGACAGACAGACGATGAGAGCGATTCATCTCACTTGGTCAAAAAAGTAAGTTGTCATGTCAACCAAAAATACACAACTCACTCCCTTCTAAAGTCAGGAGAGCATTCAAGGAGAGTGTCAAAACCTCGAAGACGTATTAATGAATTGGAAGAAATGTTGGATGAAGTGGATTCCCAATTAAATAAAGTCAAAATGAGACGTCCTTCTGCTACAGGAAATTGAGCTATATACCCCCCCCTTCTCACTTATGAATAAACGTGAATGATTGTATTCTTTTTTGTTGTCTTTTCTCTCCTGTTTTATTATCTTGTACACAAAAACTTTTTAGTAACCGAGGGCAGCAATAGAGGTGTTGATGTCCTTGATAGAATCAGCTTTGGATTCAACAGCCTTCTTTTGAATAGCAGCAAGAGCGACCTTGCGTTGATAATAAGCAGCAGACTTGGCCTTGCGCTTTTCTTCAAGCTTGGCAACAATGTCTTGGTACTTCCAGCCGACTTCGTGAGAGATACGGCCGATGGTGGTGTACTTGCGTCCAGGCTTAAGACGGAGGACACGAAGAGCATCGGGAACAACCATACGCTTAACACGGTCATAGGGAGCAGGGACACCTTCAAAGAGCTTGATGCGGTCCAAGGCAGCAGCACCACGAGCGGTCTTGTGAGGGACCATACCACGGATGGCCTTGTACAAAATACGAGAAGGAGCACGGAAGTGGAAGGGGCCGCGAGTGGGGTTGACAAGACAACGCTTGTTAAGGTAAGCGTGGTACTTTACTATTCCAGAAAAAAAAATCGTTACTCGTCTGGTCATTTTTTTAAAAAAAATGGTTTGGACATACATTTGTTACGAAAGAATTCACCGGAAACGTTTAATTCTTCACAGCGAACAACAACGACTTTTTGACCATTAAGAGCTTGCTTGGCGATGATGGAAGCAAGACGACCGAGAAGATGACCTTTACCGTCAATGACAACAACCTAGTTTACATGAATATCAATACACGGCTTGTTTTCTCAAGTTGATTACCTTTTCAAAAGTAGACATGTTTAAAAAGGAAAAGAGAGGAGGGAGAGGATTCGTTCAGTCAGTGTACTTCAAGTGCTCTTTTTTTCGTCAGTCCTGTCTGATTTGCTAAGCCACACATTTAGGTATGGAAACACAACTTAACAAGCCACAATTGTCCTCTATCAATCGCGAAATTTAAAATTTTGTTGGCGGATTTACAGGAAATCATTAGCAGACTTTCACTACTTGATAGCGTTTTATTTTCATTGATGCAACAATGTTAATTTGAGCATGAGCGATAAGACCCACATGTTAATCAAGCGATTCTTTTACCTATGTATTACTTTTTACAAAGCATAATATACTTATTAACATGAAACATATGTGTATTCAATCATTGCTATTTCATTGCTTTACTGTTATTCATTTTTAAAATCAATTTGTTGGCATAGAGATGGATCAGTAACAAATAACATCTATAAATACTACTCTTATAAAAATTATATATAAATGTAAGTTTGACAGATCCAGAAAAGTAAATACACAATTCTGTTTTTCTTATATTTTAATTATAAGTTTAATAAGAGATCTAAAAAGACTTTAACAGTGTCTTGTGCTGTTTGCTTTATCAGGATTTCTTTTATGAATACTTTATTGATATTTTGTTTAAGGAAGATGAGTATAAAATAAGCATAGTGGGTAAAACGAATGATTGAATAAATTAGACTCAATTGTTAAGCTTTCTTTTTTTAGAATCAATTGGGTATTCAGAAGACGTGGATGTGATTGGCATAATCTCTTCTTCCTTTTCTTGTAAGCAAGTTTGCAACTAGTTACTATCATTTCTAGTTCCTTTTTTTTGTTACGACCTCTATGCGAAACCGCTTGTTTTACTTGCAATGCATTTTGTTATAGTGCCCAGACAGGCGCTATGAACGAAAAATGCACCTGCTTAACAAAGTCTCATCAACCGAAATTGAAATTTTGGCAAACTTGATTATCCCCTTGTAAAATATCGGATTGATCTATCGGCTACAAATCTCGACATTGACAAGCTCGAATGCTGAATACCAAACATTTTAATGCTGTAAAAATCGTTATCACTGATGGTTATAAGTCGATCAATCATATCCTAGATCGAGCTCCGTAATTTAACGCCTGCCTTAATTATTGAATTTGCGCTATATAGCTTGATTCTTATTTCTCCAACGTCATATTCATTTATGGCTTCATGGCTGGATTTTGTTTCTCGAACAATCAAATCATATTTTGCTCTAATAGCAACTCTCGAAATATCTGACATTGACCCTATTAATCCATTTTGATTTTTTCCGATACCATTAGTAAACGTTAAAGCCTCTCCTCTAACATAGGATGTTATTATTATTATGATTGAATCATCATAATAAGTTTTTTTTAAAAAAATAAATGAAAAACTTGCAGTGCAATCTTTATGTCGTCAATCTTATCAGTTATTGACCAAACACTGGCATTATACCATGCTTCAATCTGCTTTTCTTTAAGTTTTTGGATTCGTATAAACGTACGGGTTAATAAATACAATAATGAATCTGGTCAAAATCGTGATACTTCTCAATATCATAATATTTTCCCCATTCTTCAGTTATCAAAAGCTACTTTCCAACATCGGCTACATTATCACTACTGAACTTATTCATATAATCAACAAGCCCTTGGGTAATGGTGTTTGAAATTATGCCCTACTTTTTGCTCCCATCTCGTTCACTTCAACAGTAAAGATCTCTTTTTCTACATAGGTAAGATCATCAAGATTCAAGATCATCAAACATGGTCATACTAAAATAATAGTATTGACCAACACATTAAAACTCTTGCCTATACCGATGACATTTGCGTGGTCTTCTAAAGTTAGGATGATTAGCATCAATTACAATATCATCTCAAACAATACTTGGCTGATTTCAATGCGAAATTCAATCGGTCCAAAACTGAAGCCTTTCTCTCAATGGTCACTCAGATGACAATTGATCAAAATTTCTTCATCAGCACAATATATTTACCTACTATTCTAACAGATCTCTTGTGCCTTTCCAGTATTTAGGCTACTACATGGTGTATATGTCGTCTCAAAGAAATTTTATCCAGAATAAAATCATAGCCTCCGTTAGGGATCAAGTCAGACTGTATTCCACAAGACAAGTCTCATTGTGGGATCGGGCCACAATTGTTAATACGTTGATCATGACGAAGACTTGTTGCCACTTAAGGTTGCAGCAACCTACATAATCTTATCTTTGTGTTTTGAAATCCATCATCTACAATTTTATTTGGCTTCATAAAGACCCTCTAGTTTCTTTCAATCAATTCTGTTTACCGTTTTCCCAAGAAGGAGTGGGTCTTCTATCTTCTGAAACCCAACATTTGGTACTACAAGTTAGGCACCTTCGCCAATTGTTTGACTCCTCCTCACGCTCATTGTTAGTACGGCCTTTCCTTCTTTATCATATGACACTCATCTCCGAATGACAAGACTCTCCTATGTTATCCTTCTTTGTCTCTGAATTCAGAAAACATAAATTGAATCACTTCAACTCTATCATACATTTTTATTACAAAACTTTTGATCATTTCCATTTTGAGCCGGATTTTCCCCAGATGCCACTTCAATTAGTTCTACAATTGCCCATACGTTATCTGTTCGTATCCATCTCTAGTGAACACCGGATAAATCGTCATCCCAACTTCTTAACTACCAATTTTTTTTTGTGTAGATCCTCTCTTGCGTCGATTACGATTCCAAGTTGAAAATGAGTATGTCATAAAATCCCAATTATGTCGTCGACTTAAAAGACAAATCCCTGAAATGAGGACTATTCAATTGCAACCCTATTTATGGCGGTTCATTACTACAAACATTCAACCAGATATGCTCAACAATACAGAAGACCTTTTGGCTAAACAATCTCAACAACCATCTTCTTGGCTTCAATTTACACCTCGCTCCTATCGAAACTTCACTCATTCTAAGTTTACTACTGTACTTCCTTCTATTGCTTCCACATCCTTATCCTGGTTCTGGTCAATATCTATGCTCTTACAAGCTCGCTCATTATGGTATCAAGTACTATGTCAGAAGATACCACATACAGCCTTTCTTTATCGTATCCAAGCAATCGCTAGTTCCATTAGTCGTTTATGTCGTGAAAAAGAGGATACAATGCCCCATTTCCTCGTTTACTGTCCACAAAAGAAGATTACTTGGACAATGGTACTCAACTACCTCTCTCCTACCTTTAATTTTGCCTCAGACGATATTTTTCAAATGATGCATAGCTTACAATCTCCTTTTCATTATCGATCTGTTCTTCATACTCCTTTCATTGTCACCTTGGCTACAATCATGCGGAATACGTTGGTTTTCTATTGCCAATATATCATTCACAACGTCTCTTTTCAGATTGACATAGTAATCAAAAAATGTCTCTCACAAATATCCGTACTTTTAGGCGATCACCAACCAAACTAGTCATTCCTAATATTATAGCACTTCCCATCAAGCATAATTAATTTTACGCATTCTACAACTTCATATTCAAGTTCCATCTTTCCTCGATGTGTGACTTTAAAGTTGTCATTTTATAAATAAAGAACTTGAATTATAAAAATATATATATATATTTATAGTGAAGTATTGTCAGCTTTATTTTACTATTTTCCTGAACCCAAGTGCGCTCTGAATGGCTGACATCAGCGTGAAAGCATCATTAACAACGATTTATCGATGAACTTTCCTTGGGACTTGTGCTATTCCTGTAATTTCATTTGCTCATGGATGTTCCTTTTGACTAGGCTTATTTTACTCTACCATGAGCTGCGCGACTTATTTTACTCTTGTACAAACACTGTATAAAAAAGCTTAAGGGAAGCATCGGACTGTTCAAATACCATTTTTAGATAACATTTTTTCTGCATTATAACAGTACTTAACAACAAATAGAAATGCTAGATTATTCAAACTATTTTTTAACTGCATGCAACTAAAATTTTTACTTTTTTTTTAAAAAAAAGGGATAGAACATATTCGTAACGCATTTTAGAAAGAGGTCAGTTCTTTTCTTAATGTCATATTTTAAAAATGGCAATTGGATACAATTCAAATATGTGATACACTTTATATGCACAATAAGAGATGCATTTAGCGAAAGATTATTTCTGCTCTTGAAGCATAATATAGAATTGCTTTAAAATAGCCTATATCGTTTGATGAACATAAAAATTGCATCATAAACAAAAATTAGGGAAGGCTTTTTTGTAGACTTTATTTAATAAATATAGCAAAAAGAGTGATGGTAAACTGCTGTTTGATGTCGTGTTTATATAAAGTACATATTCTTTGTGACACATGCAATGTGTAAATTAACATTTTCTTGAGGATGAATATTATTTTGTTACTTTCATTTATTGAGGGGGAATAAGTGTATAAATAAAATATGATCATTCATAGATAATTAATCTACTTTTTATTGCCTATTCAAACATAAAAAGATGGAAGGTTTGGTTACAAAGTATAATATGGCATTTGAGGGACTACTGCCGCTGTTTCAAAAGAGATCAAAGTCTTCTTACATTGTCGCTGCTATTCTTTTGATTACTGTCAAGCAAATCTATTCTTTCTTCCGAGTGCCCACCAATCTTCGTCACCTTCCCAGTGTACCTTTTTTTGCTATGGCTAAATCATTTTTAACATGCGAACCACCTTACAGTCGGTTTAAGAGAATTACTTATCCTGCTATACAAGAGGGAAATGGATTTTATGTTGTAAGATACTTATCTTTATATGTGTTTCATTTCTAATTTTATTATCTAGAGCAAAATACCTACTGGCTGGACGATTTATGTTGCAAACCCAGTTGCTGCTAAACAGCTTTTAATGAAATCAAGTAAAATATGATGACAGTACCCATAATATATACTTATTGTAAAAAAAGATAACTTTCCTAAATCACACTATGGGCTTGACTCAATTGGTGAGAAAAGTACAGTTGTACAATTCGTGGGCCATGATAATGTTGCTTTATCAAATGGAGAAGTATGGAAAAAGCAACGAAAGGTAAATGCGTAATGGATGGTAAAGATCTATGACACTCATCATAATAGGTTATGAACCCTGTTTTTCATCGTTCAATGCCTATCAAAACTGTGGCAAGTTTGGTTCCACTGTTTTTCTCGATTATTGAAGAAGCAAATGGTAGAATTCCTATTAATCCAAAGATGAAAGACTTTACTCTAGATGCGCTTGGACTTACAATTTTTGGTACGCTCATGGTTTTTTAGATTTGAAAAGATAACTTTTTCGTTGCTAAACAATATAACGTCTTTAGACTTTGAATTCAAGGCCCTCCAAGGAGATCCTGATAATTGGACATCAGTTTATAGGCTGGTGACACGCTCTATATTTGACCCTCTCTCTTTTGTATGTAATACCATAGAAAGCTTGTTAACCTATGTGTATCCCAAAAAACGAAAAGGCGCTTATGCTGTTGTGAAACTGAATGCAAAGTTTGATCAATTGATAGACAAGAAACGTGAGAAACTTCGAAATGGCATTTTTAGTAATAAGCCTGATAATGAAAAAGACTTGGTTACTTTGATGTTGGAAGAAGATATTTCCATAACAAATGAAGAATTAAGGGTAACACATGTCATTTCTATTGTAATAGAGAACCTTGCTAATTCCTATCTTTTTTGCACAGCATCATATGGCACTTTTATTTTTGGCCGGTAAGTCAGACCTTTGAAGTCCGACCTGCTCTGTAACTAAAATACTATACTTAGGAGATGATAGTGTTTCTAACACAATATCTTTCTGTCTATACAATCTAGCCAAGAACAAGGTAACTCTTTAAATAAAAAAAATATCGGTGTCTTTGTTAACCTTGAGTGATTACGCTTATTTTGTAGCGTGCACAGCAAAAGCTAAGAGAAGAAATAATCAATATACTTGGAGATGACGATATGGATATTGTGCCTTCTTTAGAAGAATTGAAACAGATGAAATACATGAACATGGTCATCAAAGAGGTACATGATACATTCCCTTATAAAGAAGAAGAGCCTAACCTGCATTGACTAGACTCTTCGACTTGATATGCCTCTTGACTTGTTATTACCCCGCAAAACGGTTGAAGACATGTTCTTGGCAGATACTTTTATTCCAAAGGATACAGATATTGCAGTTGATGCAGGTGCTCTTCACCGTGATCCAAGGAGCTGGAAAGATCCTGATGAATTCGTGCCTGAAAGATTCGAAGATGATGGAGAACAAAAGGATCATGAGGGTTTAACGTGGGTTCCATTCAGCAATGGAACACGACAGTGCATTGGAATGAACTTTAGTTTAATGGAGCAAAGACTTGTTTTGACTATGTTGTGTAAGTCTATTTTATCCTCTTTCCCCTTTTTTTTCTGTATTATACGTGTAGCTAAGCCCTATCTTTTTATTTATAGTGAGGAAGTATGAGGTTGATGTGCCAAAGGATTCTATTCACTATGATCATATCATGTACGAACAACCAACTTATATTTGTCCCGAATCGTTAGAATTGATATTTACAAAGCGTTACTAAATTGACTTTTATTTTGAATGAAATAAAACTACTTTATAAACATACATAACCCTGATTGTGTATGTGTGTTTTTTTTCTATCGTAGCGCTTTTTTATTAAGAGAAATCTGGTAAACTTTCAAATCGAATCAGTTTTTTTAAACAATATTTACAGCAAAAATATTAATGTGAATGATTCAAATTGAGAACAAAGGGGATTACCATACCCAATAATATACAACCAATCCTTTTTGTCTTGCTCCCATTGTCATGTTGTGATTCCTGTATGGTATGCATAGCAACATATAAAAAGGTACCACCCGAAAACAAGAGTAAGGCACCCGTCCAATATTCCACATTCACAAAATCCATTGCATCCGAAAAGAATTGTAAAAATAAATAGGTCAACAAGGCACCTGCTGGTGCGGATAGTGAGAACATCAAGAGATGTTGTCTCACATGGATACGTGAGAGACCCTCACTGAGCAAGACGGTGGTTAATGCAAAGGCGGAAGGCGCCTTGTGAAGCATGATAGCAAAGAAAACGACCATAGAAAGCTGAGGATCGGAGACAGAGGCACCCAAGGCGATCCCGTCTGCTGCTGCATGTACGACCAAACCGACTGTGGGTGTCGTAAGGTGTTGAATGGGTTGGTGTTCTGAAGTATTGGTTTCTTCAGGCATATTTATAGTATTGTTATCTGTTGATGTGGATGCTGCTACTGCATCACTTGTTTTACGAGATGCTTTGAGCATGGCGTCTAATTCAATAGAATTTCTTTTATCAAAGTTTGCATTGGCTGCTGATGACTGTGATGGATGGACATGCATTGCACTGAATTGATCAATAACAAACATTACAGCAAATCCAATCAATAAGCATAATCCTACAACGGCATGTTCCTCCAATTGATGGTCGGTTTCTAGATCTGTACTTGTTTCTGATCTGCTACTGTTATATAATGTTTCAACTCCTTCGGGTATGATGACTGCAAGACTAGTGGAGATGAGTAGACCTGCACTAACGGCTGTTAAGAAGCTCAAGTTGGACTGGGATAATTTTGTTGTTAAAGGTATACATCCTGCAACAAAGCTTGATATAAGCATTGCTATACATAATAATAATAGCCATATAAATGGATTTAACATTGTAAATTATAAAGGGAAAAAAAAAAGAAACAAATAATTTAAAAGTCCTAAACGATACATGTTTTCTCTTCCCTGCACACGAGTCTGAAGTTCCTTTTATAATAAAAATTCTTTTCTGAGCAAAAACATATTTAAAAGCTTGTGTTACGCTGTGCATGATTGATAGAGTAACTTGGCAATACCTACTTTCCTTAAAAGCAAAGTACCTCCTTATTGAACATGATATAATCAAATGAGAGAATATACTTTGATTTGTTTAATATTTTAAATTATTGGATGCCTTTATATCACATCGTATTATTTAGTTACTATTAATACACCAATAATGACCTACATACAGTTGAAAAGAATTGGAGTAATCAAGCTCTCTTAGTAACAAGGTCCTTTCAATTCAACCGCTGATACTTTATTACTTTTTGTGTAGACTTGTTTATTTAATAGGGGCTTTTATTGTTTCTCGAAAAGTGACATGCATTACAGATAATAAATGAACCTTAGTAAAACATTAATACATGAAAAAAGGGGAAGTGAAGCCTATTCAGATTACAGTTTGTCAGCTAGATCAATAAAAGACTGGAGTTTTATTCAATAAAGGATTTATATATTGTACATTTAGATTTTTCTTTGTCGTGTCTTTCCTTAGCCATATACTATCAATAGAGCTTAGAGAGATGTATTAATTGGGACTTTTGTTGTATGTTTAGAAAAAAAAAAGCAATATATTTACGTTTATTTCAATATAAATCTTGAAAATAAGAATATTAGACAAGAATGAAGATAGTTTAAACGATTGTTATGTAAGTAATGCTTATTTCTTATTTGATACGCTCAACAATAACGATATCTTTAATACATATATTACTGCAATAATTATATTTGTTGTGGGTTTATTATGCAAACTCTAAGTCATTTGAAGCATGCAATACTTTCTAAATATTAAACCAACGAGACAGCATATAAGAAATCAGGCAAGCATATGTGCCTATAATTAACTGTTGAAAAGAAAAAAGTACACTCCTATAATATTGTAATTTCAAATCTTGTAGCCTGGGATATTTATATATGTTCAAACCTTTGATTATTTTACATTATGAAGAATTAGAGCTCAAAGATTTAAAACTAATTTTTAGTGATTTTTATTTGGTTGTATTAAGCTATAATGAGTTGCTATTTCAAGCCAGAAGGAGAGAAAGAAGGAAATGGACAAGAATTCAGAAACTTGGATAGACAACTAAAAGAGAGCAAAAGAGGGTGATGTTAAGGGCTTGAAAGTATGAAATTCAAATAGGACTTGCAAATATAAGAACGAGACAAAGATAAATAAGGATAGGAATAGACGGGTAGTCTAAATGAAAGAATTCTACTTGATAATTGCCCGTAGTTTCACTTGTTGTATAATGGTTAAGGTAATAAAGAAGGAGGTGGAAACAAAGATCGAGAAAAAGCTTGTGTACTTTTTGAGACTGATCTTTATTTCAGTTTAAGTTAAAGTAAAAACTATTCTAATTGAAGACAGACACTTGCATCTTATTGAGTGAGTGGCTTGATATCTTCTATTGTAAGCGTTCTTCTAATCTTCAGGTACTTTGGCAAGTGTCATCAATAATTATGATTATGAAAACTTTTCATTTGCTCTTTTGTATGCCTGTCATAGATTATCTTTTATTCTGGGAATTCCTCAATGATTTGAATAACGTTATTTGACGCGTTATTTCAATTATGTGAAAGATTAGCAATATTCCTGACATTGGGTTGGATTTTGTTATTTTAGTGGATACTTCTTATCAAAAAACTCTCATGAATACAATACATATTCTTTTAGAATATGTGTAATTGGAATTGATTGTATTATCTTATTTAAATAAACTTATATATTATTTTAGCTATGATCTTGTATTAATATATATTTACTAATGTCAACTACAACCAGTTACTGTTCTACAACATTGCCTTTGTTTTTAATCTCAGTTCATCCTGGCCTCATCCTGGCCTTTGTTTTTTAATCTCAGTTCGTCCTGGCTTCATCTTGACCTTTATTTTTTAATCTCAGTTCATCCTGTGTGTTATCGCGTAAGAGTAAAAAGATACAAAATTCAACGAGACCTAAAAAGTTCTATTTATATTTAATATTATTGTATCCTATATTTGTATCCTTTTCATGAAGGCTCAATTAAATCCTTTTCAAATATGCTTTAATTAATTATAGCTGTAGATCTAGTATGAATAAATTTTAATATGAAGACCTGTTCCTGGTTATGCAAGTGGACTGTTTATAATTATTTCTTAAGCATATCTATTTTTCATTTATGTCTCATTGCATCAGAAGTTATACTAAAACAACTTATACTGAGCTGCTGGAGTGGAATTAGCTATGGCCGAATAATAGAGAAAAGATTACAAGAAATCTTTGTAAAGCATCCATTACTGTGATCTCTTATAAACTGAATATGAATCATGCTTAAAGTATATTGGGATACGATATCCTGACCTCACTCTGGCTTCGTCCTGGCCTTTCTCTTTAGTCTCTGTCCATCCTGGCTTTCTTTGTTTTATCGCAGTTCATCTTGGCTTTTTAATACAATGGTTACTATTACTAAGGAACAAGCAATTTGAGTTTTCTATTGCGAGCCTTATACCCAGGGCAATGTTCATAAATTTAGCAAGATCATATATGATTTTGAAAATATCGAAATCTGCTACTTCGACGATCCTAAAAGATCCCTACTACAATGTACAAGAACAATCAACTCGCATCCCTTTGAGATACATACTTACAAAAGTGAAAGGGAAATCTCAACAAAAATTGATAAGGAACAAGAACTACAAGAAAGACGAAAATTAAGTATGTATAACTACAAAAAATAAAGGCTTTCTGGTGATAATTGATTTTTCATTGCTTCCATTTCCATAGGTAGTACAATAACACCAAATTAGTCTTCGGACAAAGAAATTTATTGAATCGCATAACAAAGTAAAGTTGTCTTTTTCCCATCCTTCAATTCATTGAAAAAAAAACATGTTAGCTCGAATCTCCATAAACTGCACACGACATTTAAATATATCTTAAGATGAAATAAAAAAAAGTAAAGCATGTGGTGTTTTTTATCTTCTTAGAACACATCACACGATTAGAGGAATTGCAGGACTTGTTGGATTGAACAAGTTTACTGTGCAAGATATAAAAGCCAAGATTGACAACTATGACAACTCTTTGGCTTAAAAGCATACAAGTCGTCCATTGAAGATAGTCGAAAGAACTGAAAGGTACTTGAAGAGAACAATTACAGAGGATTATTTTGCCTCTTACAAAGAAATAAGTATGGAATTAGCAAGGCTAGATGTTTTTGTTTGTATAGAAACTCTTCGATCGTATGTCGATCGACTTGACTTCAAATAATACAGAGCAGCTCACAAGCCTTGATTGACTGCAGGACGCCGCAAAAGTAGGCTTTGCTGGTCGAAGGAAAGCATCAATTGGACCGAAGACCATTAGAGAAATGTTGTCTGGTCTGATGAATTGCACGCTTGCATGAAAGGCAGTAAACGCAGAAATAGAGTGCTCAGGAAGGAAGGAGGACGCTATGACGAAAGAAATATAATATCCACAGTCAAGTGGGGTGGAGGTGGTGCTATAGGTTGGAGATGTTTTTGGAAAGGAGGTTTCAGACCTTTAGAGATTATTGAAACTGATTCTGTAGACCAAGAAACATACATCAATATTTTGGCCAATAGATTCCGTCTTTGGTTTACAAATGTTGCCTTGCATCAGGAGAGGGATTTCATCTTCCAAGAGGATGGCGCTTCCTGTCATACAGATGGTTATGCTTGATGACAGAAGGAAACCCACCAAATCAGGGGTTTTGAGTACTGGCCTGCCCGAAGCCTTGATTTGAACCCTATCGAGCATGTTCGGAATGCTTTTGAAAGACGAATTGAGAGAAAAAGATCGTCAGTCAAAAAACTGCAGCAGTTGAAGGTGGCTCTACAAGAAGAGTGGGCAAAACTGGAAGATGAGTTTATTGAACAGTTATTTCGAAGCACGAAGAGACGATGTGAAGCAGTTATAAGAGCTAAAGGCGGCACAACAGAATACTAAAAACTATTTTATGGGTATACTTTTAAAATAAGCACATGTATTGATTGGTCTTGTACTTACAGCATTTTTAGAAAGTAATGTCGCGTTATAAAAGCTTCTATAATACAAATTATACAGAAAACGACTTTTGGGATGCGACATTCATTTTTGGAAGCACTTTACATGCCACATTTTTTGTCCGAAAATACATTTAGTGTGATTGTATACCGCAACTTGTACAATTTTTAAACTTAATTTACCTTCCTGAAAATCCCAACAACGATATCACATATGATGAACGATTCTTATTAATGAATGATATACTATCCAAGGTATGGGGGTATTCAAATTTATTTGATGAATCTAGTCCCTCCTCTTCCAACAAATGGTGCAATGATAAGAAATTGAGTTTCTTAAAAACCGAAGTGAAAAGAAGAAGAAGCGATGCATCCAAAAGAACATCGTTAAGAAGTTTGTTTGTATTGAAAGAAGAGTTTATTGGTAAAACATACTTGATTTAAATCCTTTATCTTTACTATATTAATTATACCCTATCATAGGTGATGTAATTGATGATATCATCAATTATTTGCCCAAGTACCAACAGTACATAGAGGAATTGAAGAAGGAGGGCTGTTTTATTGTAGGATATGTCCGTAAATCAAAGCAAGAAATTGATGTTGACAATCGAATACGCTTGCTTCAGCTAATGGTAGACAGACTACATAGTCGATCATTAGTTGATAAAGTTTTTGTTTCTGTGAGCTGCAGCTCAAATGATCCACTTGTTCAAAGGGATATCAATCCAAATGACATTATCGAGAAATTGAAACATGTGGATGGAGACATGCAAGGTAATACAATATACTCTTGATTGCAATTTTGCATTTCTTGCTAAATAGTAACATCTTTTTATAGATCTCTTGAAACTTGTCACTGTCAGTGAAAAGATTTGCTTGGTCACTTTGGACTTCGCCGGTTTGACAACCAGTTCAAAAGACTTAAAGGATTTCGTAGAGTAAGTAAAAAATAGTATCATTATAAAGCAGCAATCTAACTTTTGCTTTTCATTCAAGAAATAATAATAGTATTAAGAGGATAATTGTTGACAACCTACCCCACACTAATACTATAAACATTGTTGGACGTGATGAAATTTTGGCAAATCACGAGAAATTGAAGATGTTCGAAGGAAGAAGCAAATTGAATCAACGTTCGAAATAGAACTTTATTTCTTTTTTTTTATATAATAAACCCTTTCTATGAAATTGACTTATTTATGGACTTCTACTGCCTTCCTTCTCAATCACAGCCGGATATCGATGATACTTCGATGGTGAAAGTTGTAATATCTTCAGAGAACATAGAAAGGGTCTTTTCGGATCGTCGTAGCAACAGATTTCGATATTTTCAAGATCTATGATTTTGCTAAATTTCTGAACATTGTCTTCACCCTTTACAAAAAAAAAAAAAAAAATCAATATGCAAAATAAAAAAAAGCACACAGTCAAACCTATGGAAATTGGCGTTTTTTATAAAAATGATTGGCGCCATGTCCACGATGAATGTCCTATCTTCTATTGGAGTAAACCCATCTGGATTCTCCAAGCTCCTATGCTCCCGATTTTATGCTCAAATAATTCGGCCACAAATGGAATATGGCATAGCTATCAACTGCTTCAATCACTCTCAGCTGAAATCTTTAGAAGAGGCACAAGACAAATGTATATGTAAGATCTACGATGCGTCTAGAAAAACATCCACCAAGGTGATGCTCCATTTGGCTAAGTTACCCACAATGAGAGAAAGAGTAGCTATCCTACAAGCCCAATTCCTCTTTCGTTCATTATCTTTACCTGAGGACACACTGCTGTATCGCTTAATGGCACATATACAGTACACCAGAGGTCATCAATGGTATAAACTATCAAAAACGGCTCTGTGTAAATTGATGCCGCCGACAATAGCCGACTTAGATACCCGAGGCTTTAGAGCAATAAAAAAAGAAATTCCTCCACTCTAACCTTGAAAAACAGATCCAAGGTAAGAACTCCAGACTACTTTCCAGCTGTCGCCCAACAATCACTCTCGACCCTATCTTGTGGCTACCAAGGACGCATGAAGAAAGAAGTCGATGTATACGATGGCGCCTTGGTTGGTTGCCAGGTGGAGCTCCCAAACCCTGCCCTTACCATCCCAACAACAATCTATCAAGACGACACGCCATCAGCTGCCTCAATATGCATCGCCGTCTCTGTATGCCTGAAACAATAGCTGACCTTATATCTTTCCTTTTGAATATGCTTCCGACACGCACATTTGTTCCCTCTAGTATTGCTTTGTCCTGGACCTGTCGATGGCCCGTTATATGTTCTATCCTCCATGAATTAGATCAACTACAACATTATACAACCATTCCGTGCAAGGCACCTCATGGCCAAAAACCAATTGAATGGCTGAAACAATTCAACTAACTTCGTATGTCTCTCTATGTATCCTACTTTCCTTTCTCATTTTTTACCCTTGAACCCGAAGGGGGGTTTTTTTTTTTCTAAACATCACACCTCCAAATGGATTGATCTGGTCTGGGCGGACACTTGTTTGTTTTACTTTTTAAGAACTCAATTGGACCTTTAATAAAATATAACGTTTAACCAAAATAAATGACACAAGCTCAATTCTTTTTGTCATTTTGGCGAAGAATATTTGTGTCCATAATTTTCAACAATTTTGTCGTATCCCAACATACTTTAAACATGGTTCATATTCAATTTATAAGAAATCAGAGTAGTGAATGCTTTACAAAGATTGATTACAGTCTTTTCTCTATTATTCGGTCGTAACTAATTCCACTCCTTTAACTCAATGCAAGTTTTTAATATAACTCTTGATGCAATGCGACATAAATGAAAAATCAGCTCTACTTAAGAAATAATCATAAAACAGTCCACTTGCATAACCAGGAACAGATCTTCACATTAAAATTTATTCACACTAGATCTACAGTTATAATTAATTCAAGTATCTTGAAAAGGATTTAATTAAACCTCCATGAAAATAGTATAAATACCAGAAATTATAATATTAAATAAAGATATAACTTTTTTAGTCTCCTTGAATTTCATAGTCTTTTAATTATTACGAGATAACACAAATTTTATTGTCAAAAAAAAATGTCCAAGACATCTCATAAGACACTCCCCAGTTTACCTAAACCGCATGGCGCTTATAAGGAATATAAGCTATCTCCCAGCTTAAGAAAAGCTTTAGAATTACCATGTTATCTATTTACTGAAGGAATGAAAGATTGGGCTAAACTGCCTGATTTGTTCGATCCATATTTCAATACAGCACCAGTTGTTTTAAAAGAAGGCGAGGAGTTATATATATCAATATTGAATTATCTAGAAACCATGCACAAGGGAGATCTATCAGGAAAAAACAATTAGCAGCTACTGTCAACGCTTGGAAACTTATCTGAAGAACAAAGTGGTGAAACGTATATTCCTAGCTCATTATCAATCAAAAGAACAGATTTGGAGAGAAGAGAAAAGCAAGGAATCTTTGAATGCTGAAACAAGAATTACAAGTAATCTTGTCATAACAAGAATACGAAAGATTGGTGAAGAAGACAGCGATGACGACAATGAACAAGTACAGAAAAAACAAAGGCTTAACCAGGTATTTATATAACTTAAATTTTTCAATTCAACGCATATTTCTCACAAGCATATATATATATCAAAAGAAGCATGAAGATAACGCGTCAAACCCAGAAACCTCATCTTCAACTATTATATTGGATACTGGTAATGAAAGTGCACCGGACTGTATTGATGAATTGTTTAATCCCGTACTTGAAAGAGTATATATATATATATTGGCATATGTAATTGCTTCACCTCACTAACATATTTATTTTAGACAAGTGGCCTTACCGTTGTCAAAGAGAAAAATATATGCAGGTTCCAGATGCCCTGCGACAACATGTTTTCCCCAAATACAGTAGTCGCTCTATTTAAGGATGGCCAAAATTTTTGGAATATCCACCCTTAAATAGAACATACCCTTAAATCGAAATTCGTAGCTGTTAAAAAATTGAACACACTTAATATGTATTGTAGTTACATTATAGACATGTTTGTACAACATATTTCCATATAGATTTGGTAATTGTGTAAGGACATTAACAAATCAAAACTTGCTTAAGACTTGATCAAAGTTGCTGGAAGGATAATATACGAGTCGTAGATTCAAAATAATTTTGATGAGAATATATGATTTAACAAAAGTTATTTTCTTTGTTTAGTTTCTATCTATAAAAAATATCTAATAATAAGCGTGTACGCCTTTCTTTCTCAAAAAATTGAGCTTTTGGATCAAAATGCTACTGGCCGGCTTAATCAAACAAAATTAAATGTATGGGCTATGAAGAAATTCAATTTATATCAACCACTTGCCCAACAGACTATATCAAACATTCTCAACAATGCTGAAATGATATAGTAATAATAATGTTGTCAATAATGGCAAAAGTCTAAAAACAACACGCTATCCTCTACTTGATGATGAATTAGTAAAGTTTGTTGCAGACATGAATAATAACAAACTGCCAGTCAATCGAGACTCAATCCTTCGATATGTAAGACATATTACTTGAGTAAAGTATAGAATCCTTGAAAATGAAATTTCATTTTCTTCTGGATGGCTCACCAAACTTTTTAAGCGAATTGGAGTAAAATACAGGCCAATGCATGGTAAAAGTACCTCTGTAGACATCACTTCTGAAAACATCAAGAACGAATTGAGGAAGATAGAAGAACTCCTTGGGTCATATGATCCTATAGATATTATGAACTTTGATGAAACAGGTTTATATTACCAGCAACCACCAAGAATAACCATATGTTCCGAGCGGCTTGATGGTCTAAAAATAGTAAAACTCGTCTGACAGTTGGATTGCTCTGTAACTCGGATGGGACTTACAAAGGGCAGCCAATTGTTATCGCACAAGACAAGAGCCCCAAATGTTTTAAAGCAAGAGCTAATTTGTTATCCATGACTGCAATTGGAAAAAAACATGAAATTGAATACCATTACTCTACTAATGCTTGGATGACAACATACGTGAAAAAGTTAAATGTTGCTTTTGGAAGACAGAATCCAAAACCCCTCTTCTTTTGGATAATGCGTCCGTTCATAAAATAAGAATTCCGCTCAACAATATTAAATTGATATTCCTCCTAGCAAATACGACTAGAAAGCTACAGGTTCTTGATGTAAGTAACCTATTATTTGTTGATAAAATGCTATATAAACTGTCTTTTTGTTTTACAGCTTTCTCATTCATATTTTGTATACGCAGGAATTATTGACAGCTTTAAGGCACGCTTCTGAACCCAGCAGTACGACCTTGCTTTATGTCTGTATATCAGTAAAACGTTGGATAGTCCGAATTTTTACAAAATGGATCAAGTTCAGGCTATGTTTTCTCTAGCTAATGCATGGCTTAAAGTAAAGCCAGAAACAATAAATGGACTGCTCCCAGATCTCCCCAGGAATTTTGATAACAAAGTTACTGATGTTAGCCAGTTGAATCTTGAAGCAGATGAAAGCGAGATGATAGTATGTTATACAACAAGCACTACTAATAATGAAGAAACGGCAGAAGGCAACATAGATGAAACAGAAGAAAATGATAATACAGAACAAGATGAGCAGCGTGTCGATATAGTAGAGTGTAAAAAGCGGTTGAGAGAAGCCTATGAAACTATTCTCATGTACGAAGTTCCTTTGGACGATCTTGATCGTAAATTACATCGCCGAATTCGAATGAGATTGGCTGACTCTTGCGCTGAATTAAATAAGTCAAAAGAGCAAACAGATCTTCGATCTTATTTTACATAGTAAAAAATTTATTGTTTGAGTGCTCCAAAAAACTACCACTTATAAAAATTTTTCTATTTAGTGGTAAAGAATATTTACGTTGCACCCTTAAATAGAATAGTGGTATAGTGGCATTTATGCTGGGGACCTATACCGTTCTTTAGAAATACACCCATAAATAGAAAGTACCCATAAATAGAAAATACCCTTAAATCAGACACCCTTAAATAGAGCGACTACTGTAAACCCATTATACAAAAAGAAGACTTGGCTACTATCAAAGGTTATTTTGATATTTGTATAGGCTCTTCTTCATCAGAAGCATCTCCTGAAACCAAATATGAATATGAAGTATTAATGAAACGACAAGCTACCCTTCAAAACCTTAAAGATCTTGACTCTGATATTATTAGTTGGGTTAGGAAAGTTGTGGATTGCCCTGAACAAGACATGTTCAAATTGTTAGGAACCCTCCCCAATCATCCGTTTCTAAACTTTATTAAATTTACTATGATTGACTTTCTGTTGAATTGCATGCGAACTACAAGGTATAATGGTAACGATGAAAGGACAGCGTATTGTGAGATTTTTATACCAATATTCAAAGCTTTTGGAAACACCACCCAAAAACTCGAATACACTTGGTAAGTATTATCTATTTACGGTAAATATATACATATGTATATATATTAATTTGCATTGTGAATATTAGGTGCGAAAAAAAAGCAAAAGATTCGGATTATATCTGGCTTGCCACAAATAACTTTATCAAACAAAAAGAGAATCTCAAACTACTCGATGGCATTGGAAGGTTAGCCGTTAAAGAGCTTAACTACCTTATTATTGAATCCTCCGGGTATGATCAAATTATTACTATTATTACTTTCAATAGTATTTATTAATATGCTTTTCATGTTAGCTATAATAACACTAATGGATCGTCTCATGCGCTTAATGACACACTCAAGAATATCAAAACAGCATCTGACAACCTCAAGTCTTTTATTTCTAACTACAAACAAGCATCATTCAACACTTTAAAAAAAAGTACGCTTGTATACATGCCAGATCATTGAAAACAAAATGACTTTGATTCGTTATATGATAAAATCACCATCACAGTGGCAAGTTATTGAGTATTGTTCCGCTTCCGTCTCTCTCACATTTTCTGAAGCTATTAAGTATACAAAGGTTTTTAATCCTTTTGCTCATCTCTATGTATGTATTTTAGAACATGAAACAACATTGCCTCTATCGCTAATAGCCCCCTCCTTTTTTTTTAGAGTGATATTGAAGAGCAAGAAAAGGTTTTCACTTTGTTAGAAAAAGAATCAATGGGACTAATTGAAGTTCCTGTTGAAGAAACAGCTGGTTATTTTTTACAATAATTAATGAGCTGCTTTTTTTTTTTTTAAAAAAAAAAAAAATTAACCGCCAAATTTAATTACTTAGCATGGACAAATATTCTTCGCCAAAATGACAAAAAGAATTGAGCTTGTGTCATTTATTTTGGTTAAACGTTATATTTTATTAAAGGTCCAATTGAGTTCTTAAAAAGTAAAACAAACAAGTGTCCGCCCAGACCAGATCAATCCATTTGGAGGTGTGATGTTTAGAAAAAAAAAAACCCCCCTTCGGGTTCAAGGGTAAAAAATGAGAAAGGAAAGTAGGATACATAGAGAGACATACGAAGTTAGTTGAATTGTTTCAGCCATTCAATTGGTTTTTGGCCATGAGGTGCCTTGCACGGAATGGTTGTATAATGTTGTAGTTGATCTAATTCATGGAGGATAGAACATATAACGGGCCATCGACAGGTCCAGGACAAAGCAATACTAGAGGGAACAAATGTGCGTGTCGGAAGCATATTCAAAAGGAAAGATATAAGGTCAGCTATTGTTTCAGGCATACAGAGACGGCGATGCATATTGAGGCAGCTGATGGCGTGTCGTCTTGATAGATTGTTGTTGGGATGGTAAGGGCAGGGTTTGGGAGCTCCACCTGGCAACCAACCAAGGCGCCATCGTATACATCGACTTCTTTCTTCATGCGTCCTTGGTAGCCACAAGATAGGGTCGAGAGTGATTGTTGGGCGACAGCTGGAAAGTAGTCTGGAGTTCTTACCTTGGATCTGTTTTTCAAGGTTAGAGTGGAGGAATTTCTTTTTTTATTGCTCTAAAGCCTCGGGTATCTAAGTCGGCTATTGTCGGCGGCATCAATTTACACAGAGCCGTTTTTGATAGTTTATACCATTGATGACCTCTGGTGTACTGTATATGTGCCATTAAGCGATACAGCAGTGTGTCCTCAGGTAAAGATAATGAACGGCCAATCATTTTTATAAAAGTGACAATTATTTTTGTGAAAACGTTTAAACATTTACTTTATTTACAAATAAAATTAAAACCCCAAATGGGCGCATGATGACTTAGTTTTCATCGATTTCGCCCGGAACAGATCAAAATAAAATGAGTGGAAGCTAAAAATCCCTTATGGGATCAAGGGATTTTTGTGAAAACACTAATTTCTATAGGTTTGACTGTACACAAATTTGGAGGGAAACAATCTGAGTATAAAATTGTGTTGTGACCGTAAAAGTCTTTTAACAGTTTTCTTGTTTTCTCATATCAATTTCTTTTCGTATAGTTTATTTGTATATAAATGTCATCACCAGAAGAACCTATCTCACAACCCGACTTTGGCGACCTCTTCGGCTCTGAAGATGAAGCCTCCGATATTGACGATGGACGGTCTGAATCGCCTAAACAACAACCACAAACAATACCAAGTCAAGCCAGCAATTTATTTGGAAGCGACGAAGAAGAAGAGCAACCGCGACAGATTTTAAGACAGCATAGGTTCGTACATTTATGCGCCATAATTTACAGTTAAAAGTGACATATCTTCTTTTTTAGATCTCATGATTCTGATTCTGATGAAAGAGAAGAGCGTAGAGATTATAGTGACCAAGAAGATGACAGATATGATCAATATAATAGTCAAGGCAGAAAAAAGGATGTTGTTGAGGTTGCACTACATATGCCACAACTACCTTTGCCTTACAGCGACAATAATAAAGTAAAGAGAGAATTAGAAAGTACTTTCATTATAAATACACTAATCAATCTATTTCTTAGTATTATTTAGCAAAACTGCCGCGATTTTTGGATGTTGAAGTAGATCCTTTTGTACCTGAAGAATTTAACACCAAGATTGAAGAAGGTCTTACGCCTGCTCAAGAACGAGAATCCATTCGCGAACAAATTGAAAATACAATAAGATGGCGAAGAATTATCAATGAACATGGTGAAGAAGTAACCAAAAAGAAAAAAAAGATAAAAAAAATACAAGACTCACATAAGCATATAGGCAATGCAATCCAATGCACATCTAGTAGAATGGGAAGATGGCAAAGTATCCTTAATGTTGGGTGATGAGTGTTTTGATGTAGGCAGCAAACCAGTTGGTGCAGACGAACACGTATTTTTATTAGCACATCAAACAGAATCAGGTGCTCTAGAAAGTCAAGTTGAATTTACAGATCACATGACGTTCAGACCCAGTGGTCTTACCAGTGATACCCACCGCCACATCACCGCCCAAATAGCTGACAGACAGGTCAAGAAGCACAAGACAAAGATGTACTATACTGAAAAAGATCCCGAGTTGATAAAGCAAGAACTTGAATTGCAAGAGGCTGAACGCTTAAAGGCACAAAAGAAATTGGAAGCTCAACGTAAAAAGGCAGATATGAGATACACTGATTCAGCTCGTCGTCGTGAATTTGGTGATTATGATACAGCTGATGATTACGGGTACCATCAAATCAATAGAGCCCAGGATAGATATGAAGATGACTTTGTGATAGATGATGATGATTACGATGAGGAAAAAGAACGATTAAGAGAGAGTAGATTGGCACAAGCAAAGCGTGCAGGATTGGATAGATATAAACGTCAGCATGATGATGAATTCGAAGAAGAAGAAGAAGAAGAAGAGTATGGAGATGAAGATGAGGATGAGGATGAAGAAATTGTTGTTAGGAGAGCTAAACGTAACAGAATTGCAAGTGATGAAGATGATTAAAAACCCCCAGCTCACATAGCAATCTAGTAATAAAAAAAAAAAGTTATTTTTGTGCATGTCTTTTGATTATATTTATATCTTTAAAACAAAATATGAAGAATACATTATCATAGCACTTATTTTTTAATGAACACATTTTCTAATCAAAAACAAAGTATAGCAAATAGTGATTTCTTTTTATTTGGATCGTTAAATTATGTGAATTGAAAAATACGTTTAATTTAATTTTATCAATGCTTTTTGATTGATATTATAAATAATTCACTTTATGAAAACAATTTTGTATGCTTACGTTCTCTGCCTTTCATGTATTCTCTCTTATATTTGCTTTCATGTTTTTTTAAAGACAGGAATGAAATGGGATCATTCCTTAATTTTACTAATTTATTGAGATCAGAGTTGATATGACCGTATGAGGTTTTGAACAATTTGAAATATAAAATTCTTATTGCTGCATTTCAGACTAATGAATTTAACTAGCTTCATTAGCCTTTGTATATAAAAGGCGCCTCATGACATCTCCCCTCTTTTTTTTCTTTAGGAAATTTAATTGACATGAAATAACTGCCTAAATATATGAAGCTTATAAACTTATCAGTAATTAGCTTTATTTTCACATGTTTTTGCTTAACTAGATGTTTCACATGAACTAGTACTGTGTGAAAAAATTATAAAAATTCCATTCATTTTATGGGTACCTTCTATTACAAGAGAATAATATATAACAAATAAACTAAACAATAGTCATTATTTACTTCGCTTATGGTAGCTGTTATCGAATTACGAGTCCAGCTAGAGTTATATATCAAGACATCTCACAGTAAGAGTAATCAGCAAACGCATTACCACGAACGGTGGCTACTAGTCTTTATTAAGCATAAAATTTAAAAGTAACCAAGTCTTTAATTGATGTATATACTTGAGGCTAGTACCAGTTTACTTGAGCTGACCGACATCGATAAGCTGAAGCTTGCTCAATCCTATTTATTTCTTAATGCATCATTCTGATTTTTTAATTATGTAATGACATTTAAGCTTCAACAAAAAGTAGTTGACTTTTAATTAAAGGTTATTTTTTGTTGTCGTATTTTATATCTGCATAATTAGGAACAGGTGTGGTCCCATTTCTTTGGGTCTCTCCATGTCCACTCACATGGTTTATCAAGCGATTCACCTTCTACTTTTCCCTCCACAACGACTAACATTACTCTCCAACAAAAGTATAATTGACTGCACTCTTTTGTGTATTTGGAAATCTCACTGGCGTTTCATTTTCGACAACATCCCTTTGGACCCTTTGGTGGTCTTTCAGCACATTTTGTCAATGGTTGGTACAGTTCAGTCCAACGCTTTGACTTTTTTTCTCTCTAAAATTATCTTGTACGCCACTGTTATACACGTGACTTCATCTTTTATTTTAATAATAAAACATTATTTGCTAATTAACATATTTTTATTATTATATCGTATTTACACACATATGCCAAAAAGGATATTTCATTCACTAGCAATATCAGGTCTGATTAAAACTGAATATCACGCGAGAAAGACCGCATGTTGTTTAATCTCCATTTCTTTAAGAACTCAGTCGCTTCAACAAGTGCTTCGTTTTGTTGAGCTTTTGAAAGTCTAGTTGTAGGGTCATATTCATCCACAGCCTCTAAGTCATGAAGCTTACATTCTGTAATGTAATCTTTGTTTTGATAGAGAGCACTGTACGTGACAATATCTGGTTTTACATTTTTTCTGATGTCATTCATGTTTGCTAGAGGTAAATCCGGTGGAGGGTAAATATAATACTCTTTCAGCTCATCTTTTGAAATGGTGGTTGATAATTTGTTATCAATCAGACGCCTATAAAAATGGTTAAAAGACATTGCCTACTATAATCTAGCATATACCTTGATATACTTTTTTTATGTAAACTTTGAGCAAAGATGCGCTCTTCAATGGTGGAAGATGTAATAAGTCGATATACAACAACAGGTTTTAATTGGCCATATCTATAAATTCTACCAATACTTTGCTCATCATAAAGAGGATTCCAATCTTGATCAATCAATACAATACGGTTAGCACTGGTCACATTAATTCCAATTGCTGCTGCCTACATATACGAAGGTTAATTTTTTTTTTTTTTTAAAAAAATCTAGGTCTAACCTTTGCTGAAAGCAGCATAATTAATTTGTTTTGATCTGAATTAAAGTCATCAATAATCGGCTGTCGTAACTAGAAAGGAATATGAGTTATATGATAGAATATATGATTATAGTACATTTGGTGAAGTTCCACCATCAATCCTAGAAGCTTCAATGCCAATTACGGAAAATAAATGTTGCAAATAATCTATTAGCCTTGGGTTAATCATATTTTATATAGAGCATTATCGATATGTTACCATGACAAGCTAAACTATGTGAAACAATAATTAACTTTTCTTTGATTGCGTTACATTCAATAGCAAGATCAACAATGAATGAAATCTTATTAGAACATTTCCAAGATTCAACATCTACACAAAACAAAGATTCAATCTATATTAAATTCCTTTTAAGTATAAATTGTGTGTACCATCATTTTTAAAGTAATCAGTAGCCCAATGAAAAGAATCGTCATCCCACTTGGCGATCTCTGTCTCTTCATCATACAAGTCATCAATATCATTTCCCTTTTCTGTATCCACATCCACAGGATCAGATGCTAAACTAGGATCACCGTTTGATTCATCGTCGCTACCTTGATCAACATAGTCATCATCTTTGTCGTCATTCACTGCATTTACATAAAACTGTTCTCTTCTTTTACTTTTTCTTTTAATCAAAAGCTAAAAATAAATCAGCCATCTGTTTTTTTCTTTTTTTTCTCCTAAACCTGTTACCTTTTGAAGGATTTTTGGATGATTACAAATGGTGCGAAGAATAAAAAGATGATCTATGATTGATCCTTGATGCTCTATAGATTTTAATGCGTTTATATATCCAAGCCGTTGAACATCTGTCATTTTGAAACTGACAATATATTCTATCTTGAAGGGTAAATCTTTTTGAAGCGTCGTTGCATCACGCCTATCACTTGATTATTAACCAGCAACTATCCTACTCCATCTTTTTGTTTACCTGTGTGCTACTTCTTCTGTCAAAAGTTGAAGTGTATAAAGTCTACTGGCAGCCTTTTGCCTAATAGATTTGCTAGAATCAGCGTATGATTTCTCGATATAAAAAGTAAAATAGGACTTAAAGGTTTCTTTTGGTCCCAATATTCCAGGAGCAACAAAATCCAACATGTAATAATATTCAAGCAGATGATTTTGTAAAGGGTAACCTGTTAAACATATTCTTGCCCGTGTTCTAAATTCGGATATGATTTGTGAGATTTGAGAACCAGCATTTCGGATACGATGCCCTTCATCGAGAACAACCACATCAGGACCAGGGTTAATAAGATATTTGTAGTATTCATCTTCACTTTTTGAAGAGTTAACAATCAAATATCTTAATTGATCATAATTCATCAACATAACACCACCGTTTGTATACCAATACTGTAAATATTTAATACGTGATTCTCTACGTGTAGCTGCCATGTCTTTATATACAAAAATTTAGTTCAATATTGAGTTAGCTTGTGCCTTTACAAGCCTACCTCCAAAGTTAAATACTTGTCCTAATACAGTAGTAAAGCCTTCTACATGCCATTTTCTAAATTCATTCGCCCAGTTCGACAGTGTTATAAGTGGAGCTAAAATAAGTACTCTTTTTCCCTGAAAACTCGCACTTTTTAGTATCATGCTTGTATTCTTTTTTTTTTTTATTTTTGCGTACTGTTGGGTAGGCCACTTCAGGATTTCTATCAAGATTTTCATATAAAGTGTTCAATAGAGCAATTGTTTGTATACTCTTTCCAAGCCCCATAGCATGAGATAATAAGCATCCTCCTTTCTTTTTATAAACACGTCTCCACAGAAATTCAACACCTTCAAGCTTTATAAATTACATAAAAATTTTGTTTCCTTTTGTACATGTAGGCAACAAACCTGATGATATTTTAATTTACTTTTAAAATGCTCATTTAGTGGAACATTTAAATTCTCTAAAATCCGTGCCCTTTTTCTTTCGACAGCAACTAATGGATCTAAAGTCTCTTGAGAATTTTCTAGTCTTGTTGTTTTAATAGATTGGGGATTTGATTGCTCAAGATCTTGAATCAATGCAGTAAATGATCTCTTCCCATTACTTTTCAGTAGTTGTAAATCTAAAGTATCTTTGATCATCAATTCAGCTGGAAGATTGTTTGTTGAACTAGTTTCAATCTTGTTCAAGACTGAATTAAGTTTTTCGATTCGTGATTTTATTTGATCTACATTTCTTTGCTCCATTTGTATTTAAATCAACTTGGTAAAAAAGACAAAAAAAAATAAGTTCAATTTTTTTTTATTATTTTATGCAGGGTTCAAATGTTTTCTTTTACTTTGTGAATCTGAACAACTTGATAATAGCGCCTTGTATAGATTCTTTCTTTTTTTCAGGTGTTTAGCTTTGTTCCAAAATCTATTTTTTTTTTATCTTGAACGAAGTTCCCCGCATCGGGATTAACTCCGAGAATGCTTACAATGGTTAAGCGATAGTGTGTGATCTGAGAAAAAATATAAAAAGGTTAAAAATTTTACAAAATTTTTTTTTTTTTTTTTTTTTATTATTATTTTGTATTTGGATCAACTTGTTCTACAAATATAGTTCATCCATTGTTGGTTTTTTCTCTTTTACCCCGTAGGTTATTCTTCTTTCTCTCTGCCACTTTTTTAAAAGCATAGAGTTTTGCTTTAATTGTAAAAATGATAAACGAACGTAATCTTACTTTAGATCATCCAATCGAAAGCTCATTGTCTAATACTGCTGCGCAAACAAAAAATGATAATAGATCAAACTCAGATATAACTGAAGGTAGTTGGATTAATGAAAGAATACATAAAAATAACTGATCTCATTTTACAGTTGAAGTGGATGAAAAAGCCAATGATAGTATTTCACCGCCTATCATCGATGAAGAAGATGTACATGACGGTGGATATGGATGGTTCGTCGTCTTGGGTGCTTTTCTTGTTCAAGTCACAAGCTTTGGTACTTGTACTAGCTGGTATGTTGAACAAGCAAAAAAAAAAAAAAAAAAAATCTAATTTATTCTCTTTAGGGGTAAAAAAAAAAATTAGCTTTTTAAACAAATACAAAAGCAGTAATATTCATACTCCTTCATCTTTCATATTCATGTAGGCGTTATGCAAGATTATTACGAGCAACATGTCTTCAATAATGTTCCTCAGGCTTCATTAAACCTTAGCTTTGTTGGTACGCTCTCCTTGGTTTTCTTGAACGCTGTGGGTCCAATTGCCCAAATCTTAGTATCCATGCTTGGTATTCGTGTGGTATTGATTCTAGGTACTCTCTTCATCGCTATTGCTCTTGAAATGGCAAGCCTTTCTTCTCAGATATGGCATCTTTATCTTTCCCAAGGTATTTTGTTTGGTGCAGGTGCTTCATTTATCTACATGTCCATCATGGGTGTTGCTCCTCAATGGTTTCATAAACGTCGAGGTCTTGCACTGGGAATGGTCGCTAGTGGATCTGGTATCGGTGGACTGGTTATCCCTCTCATCATGAACTCTATCAACTCCTCCTTAGGTCCTGGATGGACCTACCGTATCCTTGGTTTCATTTGTTTGTTTTGCGATATCATGGCCTGTATTTTGGTAAAATCCAGAACACCTCCTCCAAAGACGAGAAAGCGTCTTTCTGAAATTATCGACTTTAATGTTTTAAAAAATATGAATTATCTCTTGTTTTGTATTGGGTCTAATCTGGGTCTCTTTGGTTATTTTGTTCCCTACTTTTTTTTACCATCCTATGCCACTTATGTGGGTCTGACAGACACGCAAGGTTCGGCCTTGATCACAGTCAGTTCTGCTGGTAACTTTGTAGGCCGTATCACGATTGGTTTTCTCTCTGACAAAATAGGCAAAATCAATTCCAATTTGATCTTTATGATTATCACAAGTCTTAGCTCCTTCCTTATCTGGACCTTTGCCAATAGCTATGGGAGTCTGATGGCCTTCTCGGTTGTCTTTGGTTTAACAAGTGGTGCCTATTTTGCTCAAATTTCTCCTATTACTGCTTCGATTCTTGGGATGAAGCAATTTCCTTCTGGATTATCACTTTTGTTATTGACCAATGTCATTCCAGTCTTTGGTTCAAATATTGCTAGTGCAATTGAAGGCAGTGTAACCTCAACGCCATTTTTCAGCTATAAGATGTTTACTGGACTTGCTTACATCTTGGGTGCATTTTTCATTTTGATCCTTAGACTTCGTCTGAGTCGCAACATTTTTGCAAAAGTATAATTTTTTGATTTTCTGTCTATAGAATTGAATAAAGTATAATGTAACCGTGTATTAAAATAATTTTCAGGCAATGCAATAAGCATATGGATCGTTTATATCTATTTCTCAAGTTTGTCTTTTTCATTTATATATCTTTATATTAGTAGCTATATTAAAATAACTTATACTGAAAAAAAAAAAAAAAAAAAAAACTATAGTCATAACCAAATAATAGAGAAAATAATGTTAGATTCTTTATTAGGTATTCACTATTTTGATTTTGTAATTTGAAAATATACCATGTTTACAACGAGTAGGCATATGACAGAAGGAATTTAATTTATATTACTGTAATTTCGTATTACCATTGCTATTTGTCCTTATGATTAGAATGCCTTTTCTAAAGGTAGAATTCAATTATTTGTTGATATAATTTATTGATAATATAAAGATATACTAAGTTCTTATAGTATTTCTATTACTGTTGTAGAATACGTGTGCGATATTTCTCGATTAATAAAGCTAATAAATAAGCCAAACAACAGACGAGTATCTTGAACCTTTTTATTATGTAAGGACAAGAGAGCGTGATTAGGAAAGGGAAGTTTTAAGTAAAGACAATATAACAACAAAGATAAATGCTTAGAAATTGGTATATCTTTATTAATTCAAGATATCACTAAGATTGAATAATAAATTCTATATGTGAAAAGTGAGAGCATTTATAGACACGACGCGGATAAAGAATCAGGACAGATTTATAATCAATTTGACAGAATAGATGAGTACTCTTTCTAAATGTTCATTTACCTATTCCTCGCTTATATTGCCAATTGTGTTATTGGGGTGGTTTTAGATAACTCTGGATACAGGTCTATTTAAGGAGACAGTACGGATGAATACAAAGACTTTCAGTTTCGTGATTGGATATCATTGCTAATAACAATATCTCAGTTAGGATAAATGTTTACATGACTTAATGATGATCCGGTAAGTAATTGTCATTCCTTATTCAACATGCTCATATCATCAATAAACTATTTTACAACCACGCCATACATTTGACTATGTGAAGTTAATATGAATAAAGTTTAATATAAAGAAATCTAACCGAAGTCATTTATTGATCTGTTCTGAGAATAATGTTATAAATGATTCCAAAGTTATGTCAACATATTATTTAGGATCATATGAGATTCCTTTTACTAAAATAAAGTGACTATAATCTTATGTATCCTTAACATTATCCTCAACCCGATTCAACAACACCTTGTTGATTCGGCATAAAAGTGAATAGGTACGTGTTATGAAATGTCTAATCAATTTGGTAGATCATTTTCATTCTAAATTGTGGGATAATTTACCGTGACTATCTTCGTCAGTAACATTTTTTTTTACTATTTAGACCAGAGGACAAACACAAGGAAGAATAATACATATGCTTTAATCATCTTATTGGTTTATTGAGCGGAACGTTAAAATAATACAAATAAAAGATAAGATTTTTTAACGTGCCGCCAAGCTTAAACCTGAAAAAAAATTTTTTTTTGACATCGTGGACATGATGAGGTGTATTTTTTTTTTCTTTTTTTTTTAGACATCGTGGACATGATGAGGTGTAATTTTTTTTTTTTTTTTTAGACATCTCATGGCATTTAGTGTAGACATTGCTCATTTCCTGAAATTAGAGGGACTTAATGACGGTTTTTTCTTAAAAAAAATATTTTTAATGATATTTATTGTTGACTATACCAAATCTGAAGGCACTCTGACTTTTCTGTGAGACAAATAATTTTTCTCGACAAACTTTTTCACCTCTTGAACAACTTCTCTTCCATCAGTACATCGACTATAAGCTTCAATAAAGCCCATTGATCTCCTAAAATACCTACGTATATGTGCTAAATCGCCGGCTTTATCCAAAAATAAATCGATATTTTTCTCAAGAGACTTAAAGGAGTAATCGCATTTCAAGCGAGCTTCTCTTTTTGCTGCACCCCAGTACATTTCGATCCAATTACATTCGCAATGGTATTTAGGATACAGCTCAAAAACGTAGACAGAGTTTATGATCACCTCCTCTAAAACAGACTTTTGATTTTTAAAATCAGGGCAATTCTCTAAAAAATGGAGGGAGCAGCAAATTGGGTTAACTCTATCTGGAGCCCCACAATGTAACTTCCATTTCTTGCCTTCCAGATCATGTCCAATCCATAGACTTCTTTCCTCCAAAATTTTTCTTATTTGTCGTATTTAACTTAATAACTTTCTTAATGTCGTGTGAGATCACTCAAAAGATTCTTCAACTAATAATTTGACTGTATATCATATATAGCCCAAAGTGCTATATACGATAAACAGCCCACACAATTTATACCGTACTACCTCGGACCCTAAATCACATTATTATATTCTAAGACGTAGTTTGTATTGAATGGGCTCTCTCTCTCGTCCTTACTCAATAAAGAGGTTCAAGAGACTCATCGATTTTTCGACTTATTTTATTACTTTTATTAATCGAGAGAAATAACACGCCTATTCCACATTATTCCCTTGAAATAACGTACTTTTTTTGTTTTCAAGTTTCCCTTCTTATCCCTTTTCTTGATCTCCTTTTCATAGTAGAAGGACTGGACTTCCTCCATATCTGTGGATCTTGAGATATATACAGTATCTCGGAACTGGAATTTCTCACTCAATGGCCAAGGCTTTTCATTGAGAGTCATTCGGCTGGCGACCAAAGCATCATCAGCAAAAGCACCATGATTGGAGCTGTTATCAAAAAGAAAAACAGCTACACAATTGGGGTGAAGTGCTTCGAAAAGGCCGATTGCATCTTCTTTTAACTGCTCAACCATGTATTTCGAAGTCCACCATCCATCTCTTGCAGTACCTGCCTTGAACAGCTTTCTTGAAGACCACTTTTGAATCTTCATTGTTCCATGGCAAGGGCATTGAAACTCACTCACCATGATAGATAGCCCAGGACCCTTTTTTCTGATGTAATTTTCTCCATCAGCTAACCACATATCGTTCTTACCATCATTTGCGTAGAAAGTACTTTCATCGTGCGTAACGAACACGCACTTTCTCTCGCCTTCTGGTAATGCATTTGGCTCCAATACATCTTCCTCAGTTTCTCCAGAGTAAAAATCCATTTTTTCCATATATTTGAGCATCCTCTTCGACCAAACATTTCTATACTCGACCACATCTTCTCGCTCGTGACCATCAAAGTAAATGGTTTTTTTGTTCTTTCTATAGGCATAACCCCATTCATGGAGATAGTTACTGAGCGTGCTTTCAGGAACAGGTTGCATTATTACGCCCAATTTGGATGGAATAACTTCTTCATCAATGAATTTTTTAATAGTAACCAAGGGACGTTCAGCAGGCTTCATTCTACGTATTTCTTCGAGAACCATTTCCTTGATATCGGCATCATTAAGAAAAGACTTTCTTTTTGAATGAACACCTTGTCGATGTCTCGATAACACCCCTTGACTCAAATATTCTTTAGCCCATTTTACGATAGTCATGGCACGATACGCAACGCTGTTATCTGCCCAATGAATCTTAGCTGCCTCACGAGAAGCCAAAGTAATAGGAATACCCTCAATTCTCTTAATAAAATAAGTATAAATCGAAGAGTATTGCAAAAAACTGTATCTTTCGACCCTGTTTTCTTTATCCTTCGAGTTCATCACAGGCTTCACATACATTTGAAGTTTTGGAAGCATTTCTTGGATTCTCAAAAGTTGTATTTCATTCTTTGACAATATGGGAGAACTGGCTTCTACAACAGGGGCAATAGACACAAATCCAAAACTCTCCAGTTTGCCCTTATCATTAACAGATTTAGCTTCTTTTTCTCGTCTCCAGCGCGTTGACCTAGAGGTTTTCGAGTAAGACAAGGGTCTGTTTCGCTTTACATTTTTATCAAGCAAAACATTGTTGATTGACATGCTGATTGTAGGATCAGCATTACGCATTTCAGTTATGTTGCTTAATTCTATAAGCTCAGAATCGCTCATGTCCCAGTCTTGATCTCTTAAATGAGGGACAAATTGGCTCGTCTCATTTCTATGTTTTTTAAGATAAGCTCGTTTTCTAGCGTTAAGTGGAGGCATAGTTTTAGAGTATGAATAAGGGAGAAGAGGCATCTGTGTTATAGTACGGGCTCTTTTATATTGATTACGTAATATATGACTGTTATTTTTCACTGTCCTGTACCATACGGTATTAAAAAAATTTGTTTCAAAACATGTCTTCCCTTAAGGACTGCCAGCTAAAATTTTGAAATACCGCATGTTTTCAAATGATATAAGAAGAAAATATTATTAATAAAAAAACAATCTAATCCATAAGAAATGTTCAGAAAGGTTTATATAATAATTGTTATGGCTTTGTTTTATTGTTGGATTATTTGTGGAAAAGTTTATAGCATTTGAAAATTGTCAAAAATTTTTCAGGTTTAAGCTTGGTGGCACGTTATAATAATTGTTCCTTGATTATCTAAGCTAAGGTCATTACCGTAGGGTAAGGGTGGGTGGGTGATATTATTCTTCCTTGTGTTTGTCCTCTGGTCTAAATAGTAATTCAAAGTCGAAGGTATTCTCGCAAGAATTACCTGAGACCGTCGGACAAACACAAGGAAGAATAATATACAGTAGCGGACAAAACTGGTGCACAAAAATTAAAATCAGCATTGCATCTCCGCTATATGACTGCGACTTTTGTGGCATATACCATCTGAAAGGCAGTCTAAAATATGCATTATGCTAGGTAAACCGGAACTGTGCCGGACATCCTTCAGGAATAAGGTCATTTTTATTGATTTTTTGAATATTTCAATTTTCGCCAAAAATGTAGTACTTGTCTAGCCTTCTTTCAAATCTACCCATTTCTTTCTAGTTTGCTGTAAAATTTTATAATACACTAGTGCATTCCAATAGCTTTTAAAAAATATATAAACCCTTGCCTAATTTGTATCTCTCTATGAATTTCACTTCTTATTTTTACCCTATTCATTTTAACAAAGTACCAGCACCCTATGCCCAAAAAAATTAGCAACGATAAAAGAGAAGCTGTGAAATCTGGAATACGCTCAGGTCGTACGACAATGGATATTTCTAGAACAACAGGAGTCTCTAAATGGACGATCAACAGGATAAGAAAGGAAGAAAAGAACATCAAGGCTCGTAACCGTGGTGGTCGACCGGTCGTAGTTAAAAAAATAACTAATGCAATCATCCGTCTAAAGTTTCGACAAGGACTCTTACGCACAGCTTCTGATGCTCAGCTCTTTTTGAGGTCCTTAGGATACAGTATTAGCAAACGGTCGGTCAGAAGGCTTCTTAGAAAGATAGGCTTCAAGTCTGGAATTAAGAAGTACAAGCCTTTCATCAGCTATACAAACCAGAAAAAGCGATTGAAGTAGTGTCGCGACAAAGCATCATGGACTGTGGAGGACTGGAAGTCTGTGATCTTCAGCGATGAGACCAAAATCAATGTTTGGGGTGCCGATGGTATACGCTACTATTGGAAGCAAGTCGATCAACCTTGGCGATCCTTTCATGTTAATCAAACAATGAAGCATGGCGGCGGATCTGTTATGCTTTGGGGCTGTATTACATCTCGAGGACCAGGATATGCTTGTCGAGTATATGATGGCACAATGAATTCAAAATTATACACCCATATTTTGTCTACCACGTATCAAGAAAGCCTAGCATATTATGGTTTGAAACATTGTGATGTTTTGTTTCAACATGACAATGACCCAAAGCACAAGTCAAGGCATACCACTAACTGGTTATCTGATAATGGGATATCGGTATTAAAAGATTGGCCGCCACAAAGTCCCGATCTAAATCCTATTGAACATGTTTGGCGACAGTTAAAGTCAAAGCTGTCTCAATACGATACCACACCAAGAAGCATAGACGGTCTCTGGAAAAGAATCGATAAAGAGTGGAACTCTTTTACTGAAAGTGATATGCAGCCATACTATGAAAGCATGCCAAAACGAATTGCTGCTGTTATCAAAAGACGAGGCAATTATACGAACTTTTAGGTTTTAATCACTTTTATGGTTTTTTTTAAAAATATCTATTCTTATAAATAAAAGCTTGGGTCTCCCTCATTTTTGGCAATGCAATGATTAAACTTTGCACAATTTGCAACATTTAGTACGCCTTCCATCTGATATAGTTTCATAGATATTGCAACTGTAATGAGCAAGTAATGGTAGCTTATAGCTGAAAAAAAGTTTTGTGCACCAGTTTTGTCCGCTACTGTATATGCTTCTTCAGAGATTATTATCAAAACTGGAACTTGCATCATGAAAAACATCCTCGTCTTCAGGCACTGGTAGGACTGTATTGGTGAAATCGACGTCAGTCAAATGTTCCCGTCTATAATGTTGTTCGAACACAGTGGAGGATGACCAATTGCCAAGAGTAACAATATCGTCAAGGTCGATGCCAGCACGGAGAGCAGCAGAAGACGCCAAGGAGCGAAGGTTGACCCTTGGTTCACTGGTAGAAAGCTGAATTAATCGACGTATCCAAGAACTGATAGTCGTAACCTTGACAATTTGCGTGGGAATATTGGCATTAACGAAGAGGGAAGTGACCGTTGGGGGAGGATTCAAATGAGCAAGACGATCTCTAACAGCTTGAAACGTAGTAACAGGGCAGAGTGTAGGATCGTGATGGCTGTAAATGCGGAAAGGTTTGATGATACGACGGCCACCACGTCGTTCCTTGGGTGCCACAACTTGAAAAGAAAGACACTTGCGATTTTGTTCAACTTGGACATTTGCTGTTTCAAAATCGATTCTGTGAAGATCTGAAGGTCGCAAGAAGGCAACCATACCCAAAAGAAACGCCAATTTTTGTTGTAGATGAGACAGCGGGGTAGAAAGGTCGTTGATATCAATTCGGCGCACTGCTCTAAGCGAAGGGCTCAAGTCAATAATAGGGCGATGAATTGATTGAGGAGGAGCCCTGGACTTGAGAGAAGCGATGAGCGAATTGACCATAGTGCTTGAACGTAACAAGGTGGGATGTTCATGCAAATGTGTGACTGCCGAGCGGAATAGGCAGATGGTCGAGTGATTATAACCACGGACTTGAAACATTTCCGAAAGGAAATCGGTAAGATGCACCTCAGTGAAGGACGTCAGCGAAATGTCTTGAGCAAGAGACCATTCGATGAAGAGGGTCTGACCACGTTTATAGGACTTATTAGTTGTATTGTCCATCAGGCGTGGTGCTCGTAGCAAAGAAGTGGACATGGCTGTTAATCCAGGTTGTTTTAATCGTAAGATTAAATAAAAAAATTAAACAAAAAAACAATAGCAGCAATATAAAATTAAAATCCTTCTTTATTGCAGATTTCTTTATATTGCAAAAGAGCCCCGTTTAATGGATAAAAAGTTGGCATCTATTTATATTCTTTGTGAGCGTAGATATAAAAGATATAGACTCGGCAACGATGTCGTGCTGAAGAACCAATGATTAAGCTAAAGCTTGTCGATGTTCTAATATATGCATCTGAAGTTGAACAATAGAAATAATAACCAGTCAGTTAACTTTGATCTAATTACTTTTGGGGTTGACAATTGATTAGACTCGCTAGGATGACAAATACTGATCTTATTGTTCTAAATTTGGAAAAGTGTGGAATTATTCAATCATAGTTTAATCTTTGTGTATCGTTATTATTTTAATACAACTGATATCTTATAGAAAATAACTATGTTTACAACACAGGTGTTGAAGATGAAGCCCCGAGGGCCGCCAAACGGAGAGCTTCCACTGAGGCTGTAGTGGCCATGGTGTCAGTGTTGTGGTGGTTTGTATGTCGGTGTGGGACAGGAAAAGAGGAGGGTGAATCGCCAGACGTTGTAGCAGAGGGAACCAGATTGCTGACGGCCAATAAGGAACTACCATTGTGATTACTGGGACTTCCTCTCTCTGAATTTTTTCTAGACAGCGCAAGATCAGATTCCAAGGAGGGTTGGCATATGGATTCCTGAGGTTGTTCCAAGAAATGGTGAAGGCATCGATCCTCCATGCTCCTGGATCGCGTTTCCACGACACGTACTTTTCGAGGAGGTTGCTTGTTCTGTCCGCAAACATATCCACCCCGTGAGGACCCCATTGCGACTGAAGGAGGCTGTTGAATACTTCCGGTTTCACTTGCCAAAGATTTTTTGTAAAAGATCTTCTTGACTCGTAATCCGCTTTGCAGTTGTGTATATCTGATACGTGGCTGGATACAAGCATTAGACCTCGTTGAAGGCACCACTTCCACAGGGTTGTTGCGAGCGTCATCAGGCTGAATGACTTCGTTCCCCCTTGCTTGTTGATGTAGGCCAAGGAGGTAGTGTTGTCCGTGCGAATCAGAACTGTTGTATTCGTCAGGTGAGGGAAGGCTTGGAGGGCAAGGAAGGCTGCTTTCAGTTCTCGCCAGTTGATGGACATCTGTGCCTCCTGGTTGGTCCAGTAACCATGGGCACGTTGAGTTAGATAGGCACATCCCCAACCCGAGTTGCTGGCATCGACATAGAGTGTACAGTGACTCCCAAAACTGTCCCAATGTTTTGTAATTTTGTCTTTTACCGTCAATTGTGCGATTACTGGTTGCGTAAAGTATGCCTTGTTGTACCTCATTTGAAAGCTGTGGTGGTGTGCATGTAAGTGATACAGACTGCTTCTCAAGTTATGTAGCACAGACGGAGATAATGAACGTAAAAAATGACCGGTGCATTGGGATAGTTTTGGGAGCATATTGAAAAAATCACAATTTCTTTATTTATTTATTATTAATAGTTTGACCAACGTCCTTTGCTCTAAGTATACTTACGTATACGTTGTGCCATACTTCCTGTAACTTTTTATCACTCTTCCGGCATCATAAGCTCGTATCAAACTTGATTATACGTTCATAAAGCTCATTCATGCATTTTAGTACAATTTCATAGTCATTAAGTCTCCTTTTCACCAATGATCACATGTTTTCCGTAGTCTTTAAGTCAGAAGATTGTTCAGGCCATTGTAAAACATTATAAAATCGTTTTTGAAGGTACTCTTTTACTACTTTTGATGTATGCTTAGGGTCGTTGTCATGCTGGCAAATCACCTGATGACGTTCGAAGCATACTTTATCGACACCATATTCTATCGTACACTCCAACATACCTTCCAAGGTCTCTTTGTACATTGCTTTGTCCATATTACCATTGGTTTTGCACATCCAACCGACTCCAGCATAGGTAATGGCACTCCACAGCATGGTATTGCATCTACCGTGTTTTGCCAAATATGAAATAGAAGACAAAAACTACAAAAAGACGATAGTTGTGAAACTAAAGATTATATATGACTTTATTAATAAAAAATATTGAGGGTATTTATACTTTTTGAATGTCTGGGTCTTTACCGCTATTTCAATTGATCGGTTAAAAGAATGATATGGAATATAAGGAAGGATAGTGGATAATCAATAGCCGCTGTCTACTTGACGAATCAAGGGACAATGAAGTAATTAAACTATTGATCTAACGATAATTATAGAATAGGATTGAACTGCCGTTGTTGTAATCAGGTTCCGATATAGTCTTTTAGAACGCTGGTAGGACAACAGGGCAAGATTGGCTATTGCAGAATTCTCACGTTTATTAATAGAGATCTGGTTAGACTATAATTCTGTAGTATCCAAGTTTATCCATGAATGTTCACTTTATTAGTTGTGTGGATACAACATACCGTATTTAACAGCAATCTTCACGTGATGGCGTTTGAGGCTTTCCCCTGATCGAATCCAAGCCTAGGTGTGTCCATCCAAATTAAATCTATTTATTTTTGTCTCGTCTGGCCAAATAACGCGTTCCTAGTCATCTACTGTCGAGTTACTGTGAGCAATACACCAAGAAAGTTTGTTGCGGATATTCTTTGCACTGAGTAATGGCTTCTTTGGCTTCTCGATCGCGCCTAAGACTGTCTTTCGAAGGACTTTATGAACTCTTTCAACACCTACGTTCTTTCCAATATCGTTTTCAAGACATTTGGTAACCTTCACAGCACTCGGAACACAATTTTTGGCGAGCTGGCGTACATAGTAATGTTCATCTGCTGCAGACAATACCTTGGATCGACCCCCGTTCGGCCTCATAACACTAGAGCAATGGGTTTTTCGGAGTCTTCTAATCGTACTCTTACCTAAACCCGTCAATTCTTCCATCTCCCGAACCGACTTACCTTGTTTAAGGAAAGTAATAGCTTGAAATACCATATCTTCTGGGATTTGTTTCACGTTGAGATTTAATGAGCGAGTTATAGTCGAGTAGGAGTTTAAAATCCCAGAAGATGATAATTAGGATATCGGATACGTTTGCGGCGCTAATACATTCAGTTTGGTGATTGTATGCAAGTTGTTGATGGATATTTTGTAGATATTCTGATTTTTTCAATATGCTCCCAAAACTGTCCCAATGCACCGGTCATTTTTTACGTTCATTATCTCTGTCTGTGCTACATAACTTGAGAAGCAGTCTGTATCACTTACATGCACACCACCACAGCTTTCAAATGAGGTACAACAAGGCATACTTTACGCAACCAGTAATCGCACAATTGACGGTAAAAGACAAAATTACAAAACATTGGGACAGTTTTGGGAGTCACTGTATGTTCTGGAGTTGAAGGAAGAAGGGATCGACCATTCCACTGTTTGAGGTTCTTGAGCCACCATTGTAGTTCCTGGATACTCTCGTTGGACAATAGGTGCGGACGAACCCAGTCCGGATGAGACTTCATGAGGTGATTCTTCAGTTGCAGCAAGTGTTGCGTGTAAAGTCGCGCAGGAAAGATCGCGAAAGTTGCTGCTTGTATTCGCATGATAACACTCTGTATGGTGCGGGGGGGTTGATGTAGGCTGTTTGATCAGCTGTTGAATGGATTTGCGAAGATCCCGAAGCTTCTTGCCAGGTAAGCGGGCTGTCATTGTTTGTGAATCCAATTCGAAGCCAAGGTGTTCCAAAGTTTGTGTAGGTTGAGTCTGAGACTTCTTCAAGTTGACCGGCCATCCCAGAGATGTCAAGCATTGGAGTATCATTTGTGTGTGTTTGGTAGCTTCGGCTTTGGTCTTGCCTAGAGTGATCCAGTCGTCTAGATAAGCACTCAGACGGATACCTTGCTGACGGGCCCACTCTAATATGGGCTTGGTTACCTTGGTAAACCAGTAGGGTACGATGGACAGACCGAAGGGTGTCGTCTTGAACTGGTAGACCGAGCCTTTCCAGTAGAAACGCAAGTATCGTCGATGCTCGGGGTGGACCGGCAAGTGAAGAAAGGCATCGGACAAATCGATCGATGTCATGTAGTCGCCAGGTTGTACCATAAGAGAGACTTGTTGGATGGTTTCCATCTTGAAGTGGGGGCAATCGATATATTGATTCAATGCGCGCAGATTGAACACTGGTCGACATCCGCCGGTCTTCTTTGGGATGGTAAACATGGGACTGATGAAACCTGGAGACAGTTGATGTTGGGGCACAGGTTCGATCGCTTGCTTGGTGAGGAGGTCTTGAATGGCTTGGTCCAATTGGAGTTGTTGGTCCTTGGACAGTTGATGCTGGTGTGGGGTGAAGTCTGTTGAGAGAGGTGGTAGAGTGTGAAAAGGTATTTTGAAGCCGTGTTGAACGACGGTATTCACCCAATTATTGTGAAAAAGTCGATCCCAGTGGAGTGAGAACAGTTGGAGTCGACCGCCTACAGGAGGCTGGGAATGAGCCGCCGAGAGCGTTACTGGCGACTCTGTTGCCGAAAGGGATTGTTGTTCTTCGGATGGGCACCAGTGGACGTTGTCTGACGGTTGCCCTGTTGACGGGAGTGCGTGTAGTGTTGTGTGTAACCGCCGTGCTGAGACAACGGACCTGGCCGAAAAAACGACTGCGTATCCGCAGTAGAGGAAACCTGGTTGGTGCCGACCGAGCTGTTACCATATTGGGTAGGTCTAGAAAATTTTTCATTGGAAAATCGTTTTGATGGGCGAGGACCAATGCGAGCTTCGCGCAGCGCCTTGGCTGCGGACGTCTGTTGTGTGATTGCTTGTTCAAAAACTTCATTGGCCATGGTGTACTTCTTCTGGGTACCAGGGGCAGGGGCAGTGAAGCGAGGATTGACAGCACGCATTGCAATCTTATTCCTGTTGTACGTGATAGTTGCACAAGCATTGATCAGCAACGTCCGAGCGTGGTTGAGTATGCCAAGGTGGCGTTCGAGTGCCTCAGACGGTACATTCGTGGATTGCAACATTTCATTGCCTAGGACATCCAAGGGGCGGAAGACACCAGAGAGCAAGTACTGGAGATCCCGTAAGGAAGAGTCTTCCAGTTGTTGTGCTTTATTCATACAACGTTGCGCCGTTGGCAACGAAGAAGGAGATCTATATTCCACATTGCGCAGCGCAGGATAGGCTTCAATAAGCTCCCGGCGTTCATCATCAGGAAGGATGTATTCTGTCGAGAAAAGATCTCGATCCCATTGTAAGCCTTGGGCCAGAACCTCAGGAGGAGGCCAGTCAAATTGGGGGCGAATGCCCAGAGAGTGCCAAGGGCTTGGAGCAAGGTGGGAGGAATCCATCATCATCTGTGGATCCGATGTGGTTTGAGGCATGGCAGCCTGTTGAGAAGCCATTAGCTGTTCTAGTAGCTGGCGGGTTTCTTGCAATTGTTGTTGCAAGGAGGTAAAATCGGCGGTTTCTTGATTATGAGACATATGTACAGTGGGTGAAAAAACTCTAAAAACCTTATGACGTTATCAGCGTTTTTGATTGTTATGTTCTACCAAATTGGTGTATCGCCTTGAAATTTTGCATATATGTAGCACTAAAAATAAAAAATAGTATGACAAATTTTCAATCTCAGATGGTGGCTATTCATTCGAAAACAACTGCTAGAAGAAGACTGGTTTATTTTTAGAGTTTTTTCACTTCCATAAATGTCGGATACACGGACCGACCGACAGACTCCTCGGACTTTTAATGACTTATTATGACTCATAAAGGCTCCAAAAGAATAAAAGGAGTCGCTTTTCTCTTTTTTTCGTAATTTTTCCATTTAATTTTTAAATATCTTAAACACCTCAATCATGCCTAAATCTCTCTCTGCTGACATCAAAAACGATATAAAGTCCGCTCTACTTGCTGGAAAAGACTCCATGGAGGTTGCGAACCGCTTTAGGGTTACGTATGCAACAGTTAATAACTATGCGAACAAGTTTTTCCCAAACCGACAGCGTCGACTTGGTGGTAGACCTATGGTTGTGTCCGCTCAGACGAAGAGATTCATCAAACTTCAAGTTTTACAAGGCCAACTCAAGACTGCAAGGGAAGTACATGGCAAGCTCATAGAGCTTGGATATTACATATCATATAAAACCGCTATAAATGTGTTGAAATCGATGAACTTCTTTGCTGCGATTAAGGTCAAAAAGCCTTTGTTAACCGCAAAGTACATGAAGAGACGGCTAGCATGGGCCAAGAAGCACCAAAACTGGACTACGAATGACTGGCGACGCGTAGTATTCTCTGATGAAACAAAAGTGAACATTTGGGGCACTGATGGGTGTAAGTACTATTGGTCAAGACCAGGGGACCCTCTTAAGCCTCATCATATTGACGTAACTGTTAAGCATGGGTGCGGTAGTTTGATGATGTGGGGGTGCATGACGTATGAGGGACCCGGATACGCCTGTCAGATATACGATGGAACTATGAACTCGGATCTTTACCAACATATATTGGACACAACACTTCGGGAAATAATGGAGTACTATAATATGGATTGGTCTACTGCGTATTTTCAGCACGATGGTGACCCAAAGCATCGTTCCAAGTCAACCGTCCAACGGTTACAAGCTAATGGGGTGAACTACATTGACGACTGGCCAGCTCAAAGTCCTGATCTTAATCCTATTGAGCATCTTTGGCATCATTTGAAGTTGAAGCTATCGTTATATGACAAGAAAGCCAAAGGTGTCCATGAATTGTGGGAAAGAGTTGAAAAGGAATGGAACTCCTTTGATAAAAAAGTTTGCAGAAGGTATATTGACACTATGCCTGCACGTATTAAGGCAGTAATCGATGCCAAAGGTGGATCTACTCGGTATTAAGTCATCTATAATATAATAAAAGTAAAGGGAAAAAACTCTAAAAATAAACCCACAACACTTCTATCGCTTTTTCGGACTGTTAAATGATAATCTGAGCTTAGAACTTTCATGATATGTAATAGACAGTACAACAAGTATGTCATAAAGTTTTTGCATGATCTAAGTCGCTGTGTATGCTCACAGAGGCTAAAAACTGAAAAAATATCTGACGTTTTTAGAGTTTTTTCACCCACTGTAAGTGAATTATCGAATCTGACGGTAATGACCTGAGCGGAAAAGATGATCAGGGAACAATTATTATAAAAAATTTTATCTTTTCTTTGTATTATTTTAACGTTCCGCTCAATAAACCAATAAGATGATTAAAACATATATATTATCCTTCCTTGTGTTTGTCCGACGGTCTCAGGTAATTCTTGCGAGAATACCTTCGACCTTGAATATACCATTATTTTTTCTCCTTGTTAAGTCTTCTTTTTAACAATCTTTCTTCTCTACTAAGTTTTGTAGGAAAAGTTTTTTTTTCTTTGTCTCAATAGAGTGTACTTTTTTCTCATCACTCACTTTAGGTGTGGAATTTCTATTGGACTCATTATGTTTGGAATTGGATGATGCTTTACTCACAATTTGTTCACCTAGCTCATGTTCAAACTTTTTCAGTTCGTCTTGTTTATCCCAATACTTCTCTATGATAGTTGGGTCTGTAAAATCACTAGCCTTTTGCCATGTGTTGGTACGTTCGCCATAACTAGCCCATTTAACTAAAAACTCTCGATGACCGATTGGTCCGCGATGGTCACGAATGTCTTCAACTTCGTAATGTTCATTTTCGATATTTGACTCATCCATGTTGAGAACTTTTAATTCAGATGGCGTGTAGTTACGATGCAATAACTCATTCTGCTCATCTTTTCAGTTCATATGAACCTTCTTTCTTCTTTCGAACCACTGTATAAGGAACCTTAAAAGAGTCACACCAAATAAATTTCCGGACAAAATTTAAAGAATATGGCATGTAAGCTCAAGACCAATTAATACCTGTGAATCTAAGCTTGGGTTTTCAAGTTTTGAGAAAAGAAAGATTCGCATATTTTAAAAATATACACATAAAATGATTCTCAATATTCTGTTGCGCCGCCTTTAGCTTTGATAACTGCTTCACATCGTCTCTTCATGCTTCGAACTAATCGGTCGACAAACTCATCATCCATTCTTTCCCACTCTTCTCGAAGAATCACCTTCAATTGCTCCAAGTTTATGACGGACGACCTTTTTCTCTCAATTCGCCTTTCAAGAGCATTCCAAACATGCTCGATGGGGTTCAAATCAAGGCTTCGAGCAGGCCAGTACTCAAAACCCCTAATTCTGGTGGGTCTCCTTCCACCATCTAGCATAGCCACCTGTATGACAGGAAGCGCCATCCTCTTGGAAGATAAGATCTCTCTCCTGATGCGCCGTGACATTTGTAAACCAAGGATGGAACCTATTGACCAAAATATTGATATACTGTAGCGGACAAAACTTATGCACAAAACTTTTTTTCAGCCTTTAACTACCGTTGCTTGCTCATAATAATTTTTATAGTCATGAAGCTATACAGTCCGGCTGGTGGATATTGTCGGTTATAAAAAAAAGTAATTGTCGGTCACAAAAAGCTCAAACTGGCTGTAATGATGAGAATTATTATTGAATCCCCGAATCCTCTAGAAGAATCCACAAGTATCTATATCTTCCATGGTGAAAAGTATAAATATAAATAATCAATTGAGAAATAAAGAAGAACAACGTTTTTAATATAATACATTTCTGAGTTCCCTCTTTTCGGTTATAACTAAGCCCTAAATTATTACATTGGTGGAGAAGTGTAATGAGTTGTTTTGTCAAGCCAGAGAGGAGAGAGAGAAAGAACCGGACAGGAACTAAGAAGCTTGGATAGACAACTAAAAGAGGACAAGAGAGGGTGGCGTTAAGGGCTTGAATGTATGAACTGCAAATAGGACTTACGACAGTTGATAAGTAAGAACGAGACAAAGATAAGTAAAGATAAGAATAGACGGACAGTCTAAATAGAGAGAATGATACTTGATAATTGACTGATGTTTATTTAATAAAAGATTATGGGTATTTATACTATTTGTTATGTTCTGATAAAGGTAATAACAAAGATAAACCAAAAGAATACTTTTTGAGACTGAACTTTATTTAAGACAATCTTAATTGTTAAAAAGAAAACATTACAAAGTCTACTATTTATATTCTTCTATCAATTGGCGGGTAAATGAGTAGTTATGAGCGTAGATCCAATCATTGACACGTTTGATTGAATAGTGATCACTGAATCGATTATGAAAATTTTTAATTCGTTGTTTTTATAGATCTTATTGTTCTTTAACTGATCTGGGAGAGTTGTCCCGTCTTCATTGAGAGGAAAGATATATTTATATGAAATGCCTCCAGTCAGATCAAAGTTGACTAGGTACCTGATCCATTATTATTCATTTACAGAAATGATGAATAGTAAAGATCATGACTTATTTAGTGTTCATGTTTACTTTATAGAATGAATCTAATAGTGATAGTTTTATATAAAAAGAAGAAGAATATATTTTATTTAATAAAGATTTAAATTATTATCTTTTATCAATTTTAATATACTTCTTTTGGTTGTGGTTATTCAATGTCCGTTATGATCAGACTCTGTTCTACAACATAATCCCCTCCCAGGTATAACTAATACCGTCTAGATCTTTTAGAATTTATATTGCCATTTAATTTATTACTACTTGTTGTAGAAGAGTGGCTGTTTTCATTAAGATCTGTTCTGGTCTTTCGTTTGCCTGTATGAGAAGTATTTATTAACTTCACGTTATTAGATTTTCCTTTATTATTTTGAAGGTCATATCTATACTTAATATCTTCAGGAACTATACCAACTCTTTGCCAATATTCAGTAATGAATTTAGGATCGGTAAAGTTAGAGGCAGGCTCCCAGGTATCATCGCTCTTATCATAGCCTTTCCATCTGCACTTATAAAGATATTCGCCTTTAAGCTTTTTATGTGCTAAGATGGCTTCTACCTGATAGAATTTATCTGTTGATATAACTTCATCTTGTGAGATGAGTTTTAACGCAGAAGGTGGGTAGTTTTTAGATAACAATTCACCCATTTCATCTTCTAATACATACGATCCTTCTTGAGTAATTCTTTTTACTTTATAAGGTCCTTCATAGTTAGGATCTAACTTATTGGTTTTAGTATTTACTTTTACCATTACATAGCTATTTTCAGGGATCGTAATTAGTTTATGTGACGCATCAAACTTTTCCTTCTGATTGTTTGTGATTATTTTTGTACGTTCATATATGGCAGGGAATACAATCTCCGTCATTCTTTTTATATTGAGAAGGAGTTGTTTATTTATTTCTTCTTTAGTTGCCTTATTTTTTTCTTTGCTAAAATCTTCAAAGTCATTCATGTTACGACCGTACATTAAAGTGAAGGGTGGCGCCTTAGTATGTTCATTATGTTTACCATTCAATTAGAGTTGTGTAGAAGGAACATATAAATCCCAGTCTGCTTTAGCACCCTCGATTTGTTTCTTTATTGCATTTACAGCAGTTTGTACCCAACGTTCACTTACTCCATTAGCTCTGGGATGATAACTAGATATGAGTCTATGGTCATAACCAGCATTTTCAGCAAGTAATTGCATAAGCTCATTTACAAATTCACCACCATTATCAGATTGGATTACACGTGGAAAACCATAATGCGAGAAGACATCGATTAAAGCTTTTACAATCGTCATAGATTGCTTATCAGGCAAGGGTTTCAATACACAGTAACGTGTAGCAATGTCAACCATAATCAATAAATAATTGTTGCCATTCAAAGAAGTTTTCATGGGACCAGCTAAGTCAATACCCCAACTATCTCCAGGTAATGTGGCAGTAATGGGTCTTAGAGGATTATAACCCTTTTTGATTATGTTAAATTGTTGGCATGGAATACAACTCTTAACAAGTTCTACGGCTTCATTTTTCAGATTGGACCAGTAGATACCTTTACGTTTTAAGGCATGGTAAATTGCATCAGAACCAAAGTGTCCTTTAATATGCTCACGTAGAAGAAGTAGTTTACGTTCTTCTGGATCTGGAGGTGTCATGTATTCACCTTTGTCTTCACTGGGTAGTTTTACTGCTGCTCTATTCAAAAGATGAGGCTTATCCCCTCCCAGTTCATTGACAGGATCTTCAATTTCATATAGACGAGAAAGTGTGTCAGGGAGAATATTATCTACACTTGGTAAATGAACGACTTTAAAATCATATTGGAGCAGTGTATCGAACCAATTTATGAGCATAGCGTTAGCAATCTTTTGCGTATGAAGATAAGTGAGTGCCTTATGATCAGTATACAGGGTAAATTTGTTTCCCCATAAATACTTATGGAACCTCTTCAGAGCATATACAACTGCTAATAATTCTCGCTTAGTAGCTGAATAGTTACGTTCACTTTTAGACAAAGTTTTAGCTGTCATAGAGATATAGTGTACTTTCCCATTTATCTTTTGATACAGAATGACACCTATACCAACGTTAGAGGCTGTCATGTTTTGACATGTCAATAAGATAACAGTCTTATCAATCTAAGCTAAATCTTTACAAATGAGTTTGAATAAGAATAGATCCTGATAATTACCAACTGCCCTGAACAGCCAAGTTTCACTTTCATCTCAACAGTTGATTATTTACATCAGTTTATAAAATTTTTCTTATACATGCCAAATCATATCGGTCGTAACTATCTCTTGTCATTTAATCTCAGGTCTTGCTCAAACTAATATAAATAGCCTTGGAATCTTTCTTTAATAAAAGTATTCGACTTTAGAACTATTGTTCGGTCTCGTTAATTCTTCTTTATCTATTTTAAATACTTAAAACACTTCAGTTGGTGTTGTCGACGAGTTCGTAAAGAAAAGAAAGGCTGCTAAAACGACTCGAAAAAACAACGTAAGGACAATAAAGGCTATTGCTATTTTATAATTGATTTTTTTTTAGAAAATCAAAACACGGAAAGCAATGTATGAGCAGCACAAGGATCAAAGCGTTTACAACAACTATCCGAACTGCGAGTACTTGCTTCAACAGCAGTACATATCTGAAGAAGAAAGACATGTATAATAGCGATACAATGGATAAGGTAGAGGAAGTTCTTCTGGAGCAAAATCCAGATAGAACAACTCCTTTTACCGAAAAGGAACGTATGTCTGTCTTGTGTACAAAAACCATTGATTATTTTGAAGTTCGTGTACCAAAGTACAGATCACCAGCAGTAAGTTTAATTAATATCTTTTTAAGCGCAATCAGCTCATTATCCAATATTTAGTGCACTGAATTCTTCAAGCTGTTGGATGATCAGATAGCAAGTGACAGGGCCAAGAGACAAAGGATCGGAACCAGCAACATTCAGTCTCTTCCTCGCATTCGAAGAAAATGTTCGCTGCCTGTTCCTGACTTCGTCAGAAAAGAAAATATAACTGAAGAGAGTATCGCTTGGGCTTTTGGTTCTGAAATGCAGTTGGATGAAGACGACTTTCAGTTTTAAAAAAAATTATAAAGTGAACAAAAAAAAATAAAAAGAAATGCGGTGTTTGGATTTTTAAACTTTAAATTTTTTTTTTACTTTTACTTTTTTTATTTTACTTTATTTTTTTATTTTTTTTACTTTTTACAAACCAATGGTTTTTCTTGGGAGAGGTAAAAAGACAACATGATTATCAGGATAACCTTGCTTCATAGCAACACAAGTAAAGATACGCGATACTGGAAGAATACAGTCTGAACCAGCTGGTCGAAAAGAGTTGTGGTAGTACGCGGCACCAAGACATTCAAATCCTTGAAAAGGATGAAGAGGAGCGTTATACCAACGTACAAAAGCAAAGAGGTGTTCATCAAAAGCATTTGGGGCAAAGACCCGACCATTTGGAATCATAGTTTTCTTCATTTGAAGCTGATGGCTAAAATAATACTGAACTTCACCAATTCGCATCTCAGCCTCTTTTCCAGGAATAGTAGGATTACAAGCGACTTCAATATAGCAACCACGAGTAGTACGCGATGCTTTTGATCGATACGTTTGCCCAAGAATTTCGATTTCAGCGAAAACAGAAATATCGGGAAGTACCATTGTAGACAAGTCATCGTGGTCTTCTGGAATAAGCGCACTTGCGAATGTTCGATCAGTATATACAAGTCTGTAAAAGGCAAGAAGGTAACCATAATGGGCTTGAGTCAATCTATTAACACTAACTTTGTGTCTAGCAGAAGCTTGTGTATCAGGAGGTAGAATTTCAGCACCAGTGAAGGTATCATTCAAACGTAGAGGAGCACTGACAAATAAGCTGAAATCAAAGCTGGTTGAAACAGATGAAGCAGCAAGGGAATCAGAAGGTGTTGGTGACAAATAGACAAAGGAAGACATCATCACTGGATTCTGTTTAATTCCTTGTGGTAAGTTACGGATGTAGTCACCATAGTGTACAACAGAAAGGAACTTCTTCATGTATGTAACTTCGAATGCTGTTTTGTAGTTTACCGTCATCTTCTTAATGTCACCATTAAGTCTTTCAAAGCCATACAACCAAAATGCATAGATTGGACCAAAGTCTTGAATGGAGTCCTTCAAATGTAGATGAAGATGCATATTTGGAGTAACCATTTCTGGACCATACAATTCAGCAACACCAAGGACAAACTCATGGAATAGCTTGTGTGCTATCGTGGCTTCATTTTGGGTAATGCATGGACGACATACGATATGACAGGCCTGTACAAACTTTGCCCAATTTTCCTTATGACGGACTGGAAGACGAGACTTGAGCAAAAGAGGAGAAAGAGCAAGACACCAGGTTCTCCATTCATCAGCCTTTAAGTCAGAAAAATTGTTGGCAATTTTCTGATTGATTGGCGTGTATTGTGCTGGCAATATAATATCATTTGCTTCTTTTTGCATTTCTTTCAAGTCAGCATCAGTCAGGTATAATTCATGGGTAAGGTCACAAATGGTTGTACGCCATATTTTAACCATTTTCTTTGCTGTTCCAAGGAAAAGGCCATGCATTGGATCAATGGCAGTACAACGAACAAGATCAAGGTATTCCAAATCATGTAAGGCAGAGAACCGAGTACCAAACTTCTGTTCCAAGTCGGCTCTTTGTCTCTTGGTGGTTGCTTCTTTCCAATTTTTTGCATGATAACGGTTTTCAATATTGGTACGAAGTGACCAAGCATCAATATCTTCAAGACCAAAAGAAAAATCACGTTGAAGATGAGTATTATAACGAGCAGGAAATGCTGTTGAGCACTTGTTACAAGGTACTGTTGCATTGAATGAAGTAAACCCACTAACCTTTCGGCTAGCAGGAATATCACAAGCAATCAAGAACAGAGCAGCACGAACTTGGACAGGCACGTTAGGAGATTCAGCTGTACAGGTAAAAAAGTCACCATAGTAGAGCTCCTTCAGATCATTTACCAAAACTTGTAGATAGTTGTTGATTTGTGTGTCCTTGGGTTCTTTGGGGCCAGGAATAACGCAAACCAAGATGATATTTTCTTTTTTGTATCTGATGGATCTTGGAAGGTTATTTATTGTCAAGTAGATAGCACCAACAGAGTACACGTTTCTTTTGGATGACTGAAACCAATCGACATTCAACGTAAAAAGAAGAGATCTAGCTTGACTGGTAAATAAATTACCATCTCTATCTTTGAATTCATTCCAAAGTTGACCATCATAGATATCATACATGGTGTTGTTATGACGAGTACGATAGCGCCATGCTTCTATTGCTGATTCAAAGCCTGGTCGAGAGAACATCACAGTCAAGGCATACTTGATGGAATTGAATGCAGAGACCTTGTTGGCGTACATTTTGCTTGCACCAATCGTAGCAAGCTTGAAGAGTGGGGCATTACATGTGACGCGAAATTCAGAAAAGGTACACTTCGAATCACAGTGTACTTCTTCAGGCTGGTACAGGGTATGGCATTCAGGACAGACAACAAGGCGAAACATACCTTTGTAGGTATAGTCAATTCCAACAGCATTTCGAAGAGTGTCCAACTTGGTAGGGAAGATTGGTTCGTAATGTAAGAGGACAACAAGATCATTAGCAAATTTCATTACTATTTCCGCAGCATATTCAGAAATGAAAAACAGCTGGAAATACGTCAAGAAAATTGCTATGAAAGCAACAACATCACTTTGGAATCCTTCAAGTTTAACTAAACGTTTGATAAAGTAAGTATTTTATATTTTATTAAAACAATTCTAGAAGGTTTTTACCTTTGGGCACATTGAATTCGACAATATCCATACAACTAGAGGCATCATCTTCATCACCATTATTCTCAGAATCATTTTCACTTGACGGAATCACTTCATTATTGGTGTTAACTTCTGGAATTATTTCTGATTCACCTGTTTATATGATGCGTTAGCAAAAAAACTATCTTAATGTAAGTAACAAACTTTTAACAGCTTCTTTCTTTTTATGGCGAGCAAGAGTCCATTGCGTAACAAATTGGTACTTGCCTGCTTCTCCTCCAGAGCATTGGGCGCAGTAACAATGGAATTTGTATGGGCTTGAAGAGTACATTATAAATACAATAAAGAACTTGCGTTACTAATTATACAGTGACCCACAAAATTGTCCCAATGTTTCGTGATTTTCTCTTCTAGAGCTTGTAGAACCATAGTTATTAAGCTACTGTACACCTTGTTATACATCATTCAATAGCCAAAGTCATGTAGAAGTAAAAGTCGTGATGCAAATTCAGATTAAAACAGCGCCGATGGAGATAGAGGGGTTAAAAAACAAGCGGTGCATTGGGACAATTTTGTGGCACTTTTGAAAAAAAACAAAATAGTTTATTTATCTGATATTAATAGTCAGTCCAACGTCCTTTGTTCTTGATACATTGTTTTATACGCTTAGGCATTGTTTCTATAACCTTATGACACTCTTCCGGCTTCATTAAGTCATACCAAACTTTAGTTACTCGTTCGTATAAATCATTCATGCCTTTTGGTGCTGTTTCATAATCATTTAGCCTTCTCTTTAATAATGACCACATATTTTCAATTGGATTCAAGTCAGGGGACTGTGCAGGCCACTCCAAGATGTTGTAGGATTGCTCTTTAAGGTATTCTTTTACTAATTTAGTCGTATGTTTGGGATCATTGTCATGCTGGAAGATCACCTGATGTCTTTCTAGCCCTAGCTTATTGGTTCCATACTCAATTGTACGCTCCAGTTCATCCTCCAAAATCTCTTTGTACAATGTTTTATCCATGTTACCATTGATTTTACACATCCAACCAACTCCAGCATAAGTAATGGCACTCCACCGTGTTTTACAGTCATCTTCACATGATACGATTTCAGGCTTTCTCCGGATCGAATCCAAGTCCAGGTCCGTCAATCCGAGTTGAATATGTTGATTTTTGTCTCATCCGACCAAACAACACGTTTTCAATCATCTATTGTCCAATCCTTGTGAGCCATACACCAAGAAAGCCTCTTCCGGATGTTTTTAGCACTAAGCAAAGGCTTCTTTGGCTTCTCAATCGCACCAAGGCCGGCCTTGCGAAGGGTTCTGCACACGGTTTCAGCACTTACTTTTCTTCCGGTGTCTTTTTCTAGCTCCTTAGCCACCTTTGTTGCACTAGACATGCGGTTTTTGGTCACTTGGCGCACACAATAACGCCCATCAGCAGCAGATAGAATCTTGCGTCGGCGACATTTTGGCTTATGAAGTCCAAAGCAATGGGTTTTTCGGAGTCTCCCAACCGTACTCTTACTTAAAACAGTAACACCTTCCACTTCCCGAACCGACTTACCTTGTTTAAGTAACGAAATTGTTCGAACAACTGTATCTTGAGAGGCTTGTTTCATGTTGAGATATAATGGGCGAGTAATAAATCAGTAGGAGATTAAAAATTCAGCAATGAGTAAAGATCAACTTAGAGTCATACGATGTGCATTTGTAAACAGTTTGGTACATCTGTACAACTTGTAGGTCGATATTTCATCGCTTTTCGTTTTTTTTCAAAAGTGCCACAAAATTGTCCCAATGCACCGCTTGTTTTTTAGCTCCTCTATCTCCATCGGCGCTGTTTTAATCTGAATTTGCGTCACATCTTTTGCTTATACATGACTTTGGCTATTGAATGATATACAACAAGGTGTACATTAGCTTAATAACTATGGTTCTACAAGCTCTAGAAGAGAAAATTACGAAACATTGGGACAATTTTGTGGGTCACTGTATACTGTTTGATTTACAACAACAATTGATGTTATTTATACTTTTTGAATATGTAAATTTTTACCGCTATTTCTATTCATCGGTTAAAATAATGATACAAAGAGAATGGGAAGATTCAGGAAAGATAATGGATAAATATGACATGTTGTCTTCTTGACGAATCAATCAATGATGATGTGAGTTGTTTATTGATTTAACAATATTTATCAAATAGGATTACATTGATGTACCGTTCTTAAAAACAGGTCCCGATGTGATTCTTAAAATACCGATATGAACAACAGATCAAAGGTAATTATTGCAGAAGTCTCATATTTATTTATAGAGATATGGTTTTACTGTAAATCAATGATATTAAATTTATTCATGAGTACTTATTTTTTTGTATGAATACAATAACAGTTTTTATGCACTTGATATGTCGCTTTATGAACTCCTTATATACAACTCCAAAATCAAAGAATAAGAACCTTTAACAAATTTCAATTGATGTTGCTATATTACGACATCATACAATTGCGACTAAATAATAATACATTTTTCATCGAGTAAAATCAATTCAACTTTTCTGTTGAAAGATTTGAATCTTTTTCCGTCATATTCAGTACTATATTGATTGGCTTACTTAACTGCACTACTTTACAAAAAAAAAAAAAAAAAAAAAGAAAAAGAAAAAAGACAAAGTGATGATATTCTTAAAGTTGGGACAAAAAGCACATAAATTAGCATAGATACATTGAATAAGAAATTGAAATTAGCAAACAAAGGTAAATGAATTAACACATTTCTAATTGACATCTCAGTTAGATTTTTTTTTCTTGGTTGAAAAAAAATATTTCCAATTTCAGTGCAATTTCTAAAACCGCTTTCTAAAACCCAAAGTAAATCTTTGTATACTCTATGAATAAAACAAGGATCCCGTATGTAGGCTTTGTTCAACTTAAGGCAATTTGTCAAAGTAGGTATTCGTTTGAAATGTCATTTTTAACATTCTTTTTTTTTAACATGCAAGTAATTCCAACATTGCTTTTTTTTCACATGCAAGTAATTCCGACATTGCAATTCTCTAATTTCAACATTACTTTTTTTTTTCTAAATCTCTTAAGATGTTCTATTTTATTTCATTAACAAAAGCTCTTTTTTATAGTCTCTGCTATAAGGAATCTCAAAACATGTAAATTCGTTTGAAGTTAATAATTATTGTTTCTTTTTGCAGTTAAAAATAAAAATGACTACCAAACCCATTCCTCCTTATTTTCTGCTTAGCTTTAGTCGTTTAAACATTGCCTTATCATCTGTGGTAGAAGTTATTTTCCTTGTGGTCAAAAAAAGGAAAATTGTATTTCTTTTTTTTTTCTTTTTTCCTTGTTCATTTTTATTTTATCTCTTATTTAACATTTGCATTTATTACTTCCTATGATATATTCTGTTGTTCCAATTGTAATCAATTAATTTTACTCTTCGTTGGATAAAATCATTGAGCCTATGTTCCCTTTCGCAACTTAAGAAATGTTGTTCTTTATCTTTTCAGTGTAAACAAACAATTTTTTTTATCTTTTTTTTTTGGGTACATAAACTAAGCATACTTTTCTTTTTTCTTTTTTTGCAGTATAGCAAATTCAGTATGCTTAATAAGAGAACGTCGCAACTCAAATAGTTATATGTCCGAGCTTACAATCTAATAGATATACTTTATTGGCCTTTGTTGAAATTAAAAAATCATACACTGGTTTTGAAAATTTTTCATTTTCCCAATTTAAAAGTTGCCATGGATTCATGTAGTATAAAAGAGACAAAAAAAATTTTACAAGAAATACAATTTCATTTTATTCAGTATGCAGAGTGTAAACATATATATATATCTTTACAGATATAGTATATACTTTTTTCTAGCTTTTTTTTGGCACAAGAATTGCATCTCTATTCTGAAAATTCAATTTCGTATTATTTTACACGATGTTCCACTGTTAAAATACCCGATGTATAATAATTTAGAATATAGGGTTTGGGTGCAGTGGCGCACTACAAATAATTGTGCAAACTCTGCTAATCGTTAATTGTTAGGTATATGCTTTTATGTCCAGCAATATCAAAATCTGTGATTGAATGCATATTTATGCCGACGACGATATCAGCCATACTTTACGGACCTATAATTCTATTATTTATTCTACGTCCTGCTAATGCAGATACTGACGGGAGTGATAATTCAGAGTTCTAAGTAGATTTAATCCTTAATGTGCGAGGACGTCTATCTTGGTAGCTGCTTTTCATAGTCTTTTCTACGTCAGAAAAAAATTGGGGACCAATGATACTTTTCAAATCAATGCTTTATTTGTCTTTTTGTTCTTTATAAACCACTCATATTGCCTTATACACTTCTTTATCGACCACTCATATTGCTTTATATACTTCTTTATTGACCATTCATATTGCTTTATATACATAAAAAAAATATGGATTTGTTTTATAAAAATAGCTTTTTTTTTATTTAAATAAAATAATAATAACAGTGTACAGTATTTCTTTGCTTGTAGTGTTTTAAAAGTTTACTTGACTTACCTAATATCATCACGATAGCATTATCTAATCTAAAAATACATCAATTAATTTTGTGAAACTCAAGAAGTTCTCACAAAAAAAAAAAAAAAAAAAGGCCAATCTCAAGGATGCAAAGACACAAGGATTCAAGGACGCAAGGACTTGGACACTCAAAGCAAAAGAACAAAAGACATCAGTACTCAAGAACCAAAGCAAGGGTGATAAAGAGATAGTAAAAGGCCAAAGCAAAGTAGTACGTATCTATAATAATTATTAGCTATCGAGTATACGTAGTAGAAGTAATAGTACCTTTTTTTAGATAGGCCAGAAGAAGACTAGCTAAGCATATACCAACAAGTAAAGAAAAAGGAAGCAGCATGCATCTATAATAATTATTAGCTATTGTGTACATGTAGTAAAAGTAATAGCACCTTACTTTAGATGAACCAGGAAAAAGAAAAGAAAAAAGACACCAGCCAAGTTTATACCAACAAGTAAAAGAAGAAGCAATGATAATCCTGGGAAAGAGATTTTATAAAGACCATTTAAAACATTAAGAAAGCAACAAATACGATTTTACTAAAGTACAAGTACCATTAGAACAGGAGTGAAATATATATAATATTAAGAACTTACCTTTTATAAAAAAGAGAAGAAAGAAAAAAGAAAAGTACTTTTTTTTTGTAGCCTTATTTTTTTACCAATGTTACACTTATTCACTGTCTGAACATATAAGTCAAAAATAGTTGCTTTTCATGTAGTTTACATTTAATGATATCCTAAAAGATAACTTATACATTGCTTGAACAAGTTTTATTACTGGAGTGCTATAGCCTCAACATGGAGAGTATTATTTTTTCTTTTTTTTTTTTTTTTTTTTATTTCAGGTAAAAAAAAAACGAAGTCGGTAACGAACTACAGCAGTAAAATAGCTTTTTTTTTTCTCCCTGGTCTTGTTTCATGGAACACATTAGATGCCAAAGGTACAAAAGATAAAAAAGAAAGCTCAAGCTCTAGTCAAATGTAAGTTTATAAAAAAAAACAATAGCAACCAAGTCTAATGTCGGTTTCTTTTTTTTTTTTCTTACATTAGGAATTCCTAATGGGACACATTCGGATGACGAACATGAACCTTATGAGCAAAGTTGTTCTTTCCAATACGATAAAACTATAAGAATATCAAACTTATATTGTTGTTTATTGCTGAAAAGTTATTTTTGATAAAGAAAGTTGCCATTGCTCACATCTCTAATGGCTAATGGCTAATGGCAAATTACACCCATGTGCAAACATAAAGTAAGTAATGAACTAGTATAAGCTTAAAAACATATATTCTTTTACAATATTTGTCATAAAAAATAATAAAACAATCTATTTACTTGATAAACAAAAGAGTTTTGTATGTATTTGTTAATTATAAGTGCCTTGTAACAAAATGTTAGCAGAGCTTCTTTATTTTATTATTATTTTATAATGTAAAGACAGTTGCATTTCTATAAAGAATATTTGTTGTTAAATTATTGTTTTCATTTGAATAATGAGCTTTCTATTGCTAGACTCTTTTCTTTTTTTTTTTACTTTGTCTTTTTTTTTCCCAAACACGACTATTTTGTTACGTTCTGTAACACGTTTGTAATGACCTAAGCTAAAAACCACAGACTACCTTCCTAATATGTATTCTTCTGAGCAAAATAATCCGAAAAGTACTTTTGATTTCCGCATTTTGCCCTCAAAAATAAAAAAAAAAGATATCGGTCTTTCAACGATAGAGAGGAACAGGATTTCCAAAAAAAGATCATTTGAAAAAAAAAGACACTTTTTTAAAACATGAATAACTTTATGAATACTTACCCTACAAAAAAAAACAGAAATACTGTTCAATTTCTTTATTTTTTTCGCACCTAAATCTTTTTTCAAAATTAAAAAAGGTGCAATACAGCAAGATATAATGGTTTCTCATAAAAAATTATAAAATCTACGAATCTATGATTGTTAGGTCTGTTAAAATTCTACGTCAAAGCTCCTACATTATTTGTAGTGGCGAACTCAAGTTGAGCTTACTCCTCCAAAGGCCAGTATCTTGTCAGGTCGCAACAAGCTCTTATGGCGCAATTGGCTAGCGCGTCTGACTGTTAATCAGGAGGTTGGTGGTTCGAGCCCACCTAGGAGCGATCTTTAAACTTTTCCCCTCTGTCGTGTCTTATTTTTTATTTTGTTGTCACGTCTTTTTTTACACTGTAGTGAAGAACCGTACAATATTGTAGCACAAATGATGAAATTTTTGATCAAGAGAACAATGCTGATCAAAGAATAATTTTGATGTCCAGCGACATTGATGTCGTTCGACATAGATGACAAACAGCACAAACAATAAGCCACGCCAATTTTTATATAAATAAGATGAATATTTTTAAACAAAATAACATTATCCAATCCAATTCAATAAATCAAATCTTCTTACGCTTAAAAAGCAATCTTTTCTTATTGGGTCACAATTACCTTTTCTTTTCTTTTTATTTTTACTTATTCTTTCTGATCTGATACCCGAGTTATCACAAATCAAGAAAGATCCCTTTTATTTTTATCGTTTATCAAACAATCTTATTCTTAACCTTATTGATCTAAAAAGATCTGGTGGTCACTACTCAAAGACAATTTACTCTAAAGAACTGTTAAACGTTCAATCAAGTTACCTAAACTCAAGTCATTCAAGACTTCAAACCTCAATTTAAACAAATCTACATCACTTTAACACAAGCCAAGCCCCAAGTACTAACAAGTTACAATATTAACGCCAACAAAGGCTGCGGTTTGTGATTTTATATACTTTTGTGACGCAGTTGGTGTAACTTTTGCTGAAGAAAGGACTCAGTCCTAGGAAGGAGTCAGTCCTAGGAGGGACTCAGTCGAAGGAGGGACCTCAGTCCCTAAAGATAAACAAAAAAAAAATCAAAAATAGAAAAACACAAAAAAATAATAATCATATAAATATCCCCTCTTATAATTTTACTAAACTTCACTTGAAAAATATCTTTTATTCAAATAAACATCGAGTTCCTCTTTATTAAAACTCTTTATTTTTACTTTATAACTCAAGCAAGTCAAGTCCTTTGTGTTGTAGAACAGTAACTGATTGTAGTTGTCGTTAATAAATATAAGTCTTAATACAAGATCATAATTAAAATAAAATAAAATACAAGTTTATTTAAATAAGATCATACAATCAATTCCAATTAAACATGTTCTTTTAGAATATGTATTGTATTCATGAGAGTTGAGATATTTGCAGATAAAAATTTGAGAATTAAAAGGAGATAGTACTTGAAAACTAGTGAATGAGTCTCTATGTAACCTCTTTATTAGATTTCAAGACGAGAGAGAGAACCCATTTAATCAAACTACGCCTTTATATAGGAAATAAAATTATTCAGGGACCGAAGTGAGTTCAAGATCAATTTTAGTATTGAACTTGAATAATATAAATATTGTATATGGTTAATATTGTAAATGAGTCTTAGAGAATATGTAATATATAATATTATGTATTCAGTACTTGTTATTTTTTATATAAGATTTGAGTAATCTCATACGAATAATAAGTATTTAATGGGGTAAATACGACATAGCCCCCGACCAGTATGAGATTACCTTAATGAAAATCTCGTGACTATTTTGGGTTTTTTTTTTTTTTTTTTTTTTTTTTTTTTTTTTTTTTGTAAATGAAAAGTAATTTACTTATGAAGAGATTTAAGTCGTTTACTGGAACGAGTGGCTGTGGAAGGAGTATCACAAGCGTTGTTAGTTGGAGGCTTATTACGACGAGTTCTTTTAACAGGCCGTGCTGAAGAGCCAACATTAGATTTAATTGTGGATTTTTTATCAACCGAATTAGAATTATTTTCATCATCAGAAGAGAAATGTTTCATAGCAGTACTTATAGTACCAGATGGAGTGGATTTTAGTAGTTCAGATGAAGATGGAGAATTGGTAATTGGAGCATTTTTTGGAGGAATATATTTTTTACCAAGATTTTTCCAATAATTGCGTAGTGTGTTAGGGTCATTAAACTTATCTGCAGATAGCCATTCATCCCACTCACTGCTATAGTTTTTCCAACGTACAAGGTACTCACGGTTTTTTGGAGGGCCACGATGGTTTATAACTGCTTCGATTTCGAAATTTATGATTTCATTACCTTCATCATCCAGTTCGATAACTTCTTCATTAGAGATTAATTTCAGCTCAACGGAAGTGTAGGCACGAGGCATAAGGACACCAGTTTCGTCACGTAAGATATAGGCATTTCCTTTATTTTTACGTACGACAGTATATGGTCCTTCGTAAGCAGGAGCGAGTTGACCAGATTTATTTGGAATACGAACCATGACATGAGAGCCAGGTGCATAATCAACAAGCCTATGAGAATCATTGAACTTTGCTTGTTCAAGTTCGATTTGTGCTTTGGTTTTATTAACGATAGCTGGGAATACAATATCAGTCATATAATCAATGCGTTTCATGAGCTCTTCATGAGACATTGGTGGTTTATCTTTAACTTCTTTGAGCTTATCTTTGTCAGATCGAAAACCATAAGGTTCGTTCATTTTACGTGCGAACATAAGAGAGAAAGGTGTTGAATTTAACCGTTTGGATATACGGTTATTCATAGCAAGTTGAATAGATGGAAGATATAAATCCCAATCATTGCCAACACCATGTGTGGCTTTAGCCAGTAATTTTTTGACTGATTGTACAGTACGTTCACTAATTCCATTAGCAGATGGGTGTAGAGGAGTGATGAATCGATGATCACAGCCCATAGCATCAGCTAAATCTTTGGAGAGCGAGTTCTTAAACTCTGTTCCATTATCGCTTTGGAGTTTTGTAGGAAAACCCATAGTTGAGAACACGTCAATAAGAGAACGTAAAATTGTATCTGATCTTTTATCAGGTAGAGCACGAAGTATACAAAAGCGTGTGCAAACATCGATAATAACCATAAAATAATTATTATTGTAAATGGAGGTAGTATGCATAGGACCACCAAGATCAATAGCATAATGATCACCCGGATAGTAGCTATAAATGCTACGTAGAGGATGAAAGCCTCTTTTTTCTATATTATGCTTCATACAATCTTTGCATTGCTTAATGAATTTAATGCAATCACCTATCAAGTTAGGCCAATGGATACCGTCATTATGTAGACGTTTGACCATTTGTTCAGCACCATAGTGACCAATTTTATTATGGGCATCTATAAGTAACTGTTGGTGTTCAGCCAAAGGAGGTGTAAGATAATCCGAATATAATGGCTGTGCAGATTGTACATAAAACAAGTATTGATCATTAATGTTATAATCAATATCTCTTATATCAGTATTTTCTTTAACTTGTGTGATGTCCTTTTGTGCATCAGAAGTTGTAGTTTCTTGAATTACTGAAATAATGTTTATAGCAGCATTGTATTTAGAATAAGCTCGATGTTTTTTCTTTGTATTAATTGTCTCAGAAATAGCATGATTCTGTCTATATGAGGATAATCTTTTGCCTTTTTTAATATCACTTTCATGCTCGAACGTATCCTTTGGCGGATATAATCTGGATAGTTTGTCAGGTAAGACATTTTCCAAGCCGGGAACATGAATGACACTAAAGTTATAGTCAAGAATGACGTCAAGCCATTTAATAAGCATACCATTGGCATTCTTTTGGGAATGAATATAGCATAAAGCTTTATGGTCAGTGTATAAAGTAAATCGTGTGCCCCATATGAATTTATGAAATTGGGTTAAGGCATAAACTACACCAAGCAATTCACGCATTGTAACACTATAACGTTTTTCGCTTCTTGACAGGGAACGGGACATGAAACCAATGTATCTTTTGATTTTAGATATTTCGCCATTAGGTTTAGTCACTTCGAACTCTTGATATAAGCAACAACCAGTACTGTAATCTGATGAATCAGTAGCAATACAAAATGGTTTTGACAGATCAGGATGGGATAACATCAATTCTGAAGACAAAATGTGCTTGATACTATCAAAGTGCATTTGATGCTCTTTTGTCCATTCGAAAGGACCTTTAACTTTTTCATCATGACAACGCAAAGCATCTAAGGGAGCCATGAGAAGTGCAGCGTTAGGAGTATGTTGTCTAAAATAGTTGACAAATCCAAGAAAACTTTGCACTTGCTTTTGAGTAGTAGGACGAGGCCAATCGAATATATTTGTTAATTTTCGGGCATCAATCTGCTTTCCTGAGGCAGAAATAGAATATCCCAATAAATAAACGGCTGATTTTGCCAAATAGGTCTTTTCAAAATTAATTTTTAAATTAGCATCAGTTAATATTTGCAGCACTTTTTTAACATGAAGAAAATGTGCATGTATAGATGAACTGAATATACAGATATCATCCACAAAACATTTTACATAAGGAAGATCTTTAAATAATGTTAACATTATACGAGAGAATAGCTGACTTATTGTAGATATTCCAAAAGGAGCACCTCTATACATATATTGTAAATTATTGGGCGCAGTAAAAGTAGTTTTAATTTGATCATCCTTATTTACAGGAAACTGATTAAATGCAGATTTTAGATCTAACGTGCTAAAAATGACTGCACCAGACATAGAATTGAATATATCGTTAATTAATGGAAGTTGATGATTATCAACTGGTAAGACCTTATTTAACATTCTAGGATCCAACACTAATCGAATTTTATCAGTCTTAGTGCCGTCTAGATTTTTTTTTATGAGTTACTGTCATAGGCAGATTCCATCCAGATGGAGTTGCTGGAATGATAATACCTTCATCTAACCAACTATTTATTATATCCATTACTTTAGGCTGTAAAGTATATGCTATTGGATATTTTTTTATATTGGCAACATAATCTTTTGGCGTTGGGAGATGTAAAACAGCCTCTTTAATATTACATAAAGAATTCTTATTTAATTTTTTGTTTGCTTCGATGTATGGTTTAATAGCCATATCAAAAACTTTTTGTTCTTTTTCTGTACCGGCTCGTGAAATATTTGGTTCATAAGCTTTATCTAGAATAGAGTCGTCTAATTCTTTTTCAGTACTTTTATGTTTAACTGCTACATTCATTAAATGAATGGAAAGTTTAGGAAGCAAATCTGTTCCAATAAGAATTTTACAGTTGTAAGAGGAAGCATGATCGTCAATAATATCAAACTTATGTTTAATAATGTAGTCAATGTTGTCGTATTCGACATTCACATAGTCAACAGATCTCATTCTGGGAATTTGGTCGCCATTTGCTAAAACTAGGTTACCAGGAACTGAATGAAATTTAATATTATTGTCTATTGCGAATTTTTTATTCATGACAGAAACACGTGCACCAGTATCTATGATACCATAAGCGTTCACATTATTAAGCGTGATTGGAGTAACAGGCGAATAAGCCACATTATCCGATTCGAATAGACTATCATCTTCTCCAACTTTGTTATTACGAATGGCAAAGACATTTTTGTTATACTCTTCATCAAAACTAGCATTTATATTTTTATTTGAACAGATTATATTTCTGTCATAATGTTTATATAAAAATTCAAATTCGTCATCGGATGATTCATTTAATTCATAAGATTGCGAGGTAGATTCATTATTACTAGGAGATAAAGATAAATCAGTAACTCTGTTTTTAGGAGATTTATTTGTTTGACTAATGCTAGTGATCGAGTTGGATAACTCTAAATTGCTAACAGTTTTGTCATTTCCTTTAGAAGAATTACTTACAATTTGTTTGCCATGTTTTCTTTTGACATATTCAAGCCTTACAGAACAAGATGAGTAATGACCAGGAGAGTACTTGGCAGTCTTACAAAATGTGCATACACCTTGCTTCTTTAAATCTGCAATTTCTTGCTGAAATTCAACAGACGATTTGGAAGCTTTTTGGTTTTTATGTTCACTTTGATGTACCATTTTTCTTTTTTTAGTATTGGCATTATCATCATGTTCACCGAATTTCTTGGTATTTTCTTCCTTTTTCTTATCCTTAAGGATGTTCAACAAAGCAGATTCCAAGTTAGCCATTTCTTTAATGAGAATTGACTCAAGAACATTCCATTCCTTGGGAAGAGAAATAGGCAAATTGCGAGCTGAATAAACACTCTCTCCAGTGGTATTGGAGTTAGCAGAGACAAGAGAGGGAAGATTTCTTGTAATAGTAGCCTGGACCATTTCTTGAAACTTGACAGTGTGAAGCTTCGAGATGAAATGTCCAATCAAGAAAGTGTTATCATGCATGTTGACCTTTGCACCAAGAGAGAAAAGACGATATCGATCCATTGCTTGGGTCAAAGTTTCACAACGTTCTTGCCTGAAATTGATAAGGTTTTTAAACCACATTTCTGGTGTAGTTTGTGAAGCAAGATCGAAGCGTTGTTTCAAGACTTCTTTTGCCTGATCCCAATTCAAAGCGGTTTTCTTGTCCATACAACGTCTTTTGATGAATCGTTCGAACCAATCATGGTCGGTATCACTGTCAGACTTTTCAAACGAAACTTCCAGGTAGTGCAACCAATGATCCTCTATAGATACATCATAATCCAAGAACTTTCTTTGGAAATCTCTAATAAACATATCCAAAGATGGTTCATTACTTGGATTGACGTTTTTATCACCTTCCCGAAGAGTGAGCTGATACAGAGCACTAGCGGTAGGGTTGACATTGAACCTTGGGATTTCACGGCTTGGGATTAGTCTATCCTTGGGTGATGAATTTTTAGATCCATTGCCCTTCAACTCATGATTACGCAATTCATACTGGGAAGCAATAAGAGCGTTGACATCATTTAAAGCTGATACAGCGTAACTCAATTGCTTCTCGTTTTCTTCAAGTAAAGTTAGCTTATTTTCTAAAATAAAACTCGCTTTATTATTGTTTAATTTTTCAATTAAATCAAAGAACATGGTTTTTTGAACCATCAACCTCTCCAAATAATTAGGAGGGTCTGAAGAAGGAACAACAGGAGAAGAATCAGTAGCTTCATCCATATCAACATCAGTTTCGATGGATGGATCATCACGAGGATGGATGGATGAGTTTGATGCTCTACTTTCGAGAGTTTCAAGATCCATTCTATCCAAAGACTTAGCTACTTCGTCAGCTGAATCCTTTTCACGTTTTTAGAGGGATTGATTTATAGAGAATCATTCAAACATGAGATATTGCAGATAAAAATTTGAGAATTAAAAGGAGATAGTACTTGAAAACTAGTGAATGAGTCTCTATGTAACCTCTTTATTAGATTTCAAGACGAGAGAGAGAACCCATTTAATCAAACTACGCCTTTATATAGGAAATAAAATTATTCAGGGACCGAAGTGAGTTCAAGGTCAATTTTAGTATTGAACTTGAATAATATAAATATTGTATATGGTTAATATTGTAAATGAGTCTTAGAGAATATGTAATATATAATATTATGTATTCAGTACTTGTTATTTTTTATATAAGATTTGAGTAATCTCATACGAATAATAAGTATTTAATGGGGTAAATACGACAAGAGTTCTTTGATAAGAAGAAGTATCAACTAAAATAACCAAATCCAATCCAATGTCAGGAATATTGCTAATCTTTCACATAATTGAAATAACGCGTAAAATAACGTTATTCAAATCAGTGAGGAATTCCCAGTGTTTAGGATAGGGGGTTTTAGGTAAAAGTAGTATAACAACAAAGATAAAGAAATACTGTTAGAACTTGGTATCTCTTTATTAAGTTAAGATAACTAAGATTGAATATGATAAATTCTACATGTAAAAAGTGAGAGTATTTATAGACATGATACGGATAAAGAATTAGGACAGATTTATGATCAATTCGACAGAATAGATAATTACTATTACTAATTATTAGTTTAGCCTGTTCCTAGCTTGTATTGTCAATTATGCTATTGGGATGGTTTCAGATAACTCTGGATGTAGGACTATTTAGGAGATGGTACGGATGAATATAAAATCCCCTAGTTCCGTGATTGGATATTACGGCTAATAATAATATCTCAGTTAGGATAAAGGTTTACATGACTTAATGATGATCCGGTAAGTAATTGTCATTCCTTATTCAACATGCTCATATCATCAATAAACTATATTACAACTACGCCATACATTTGACTGTGTGAAGTTAATATGAATAAAGCTTAATATAAAAATCTAATCAAAGTCTTTTATTGATCTGTGCTGGGAATAATGTTATAAAGGATTCCAAGTTATGTCAACATATTATTCAGGATCATATCCGATTCCAGGATCATATCCGATTCCTTTTACTAAAATAAAGTGACTATGATCTTATGTATCCTTAACACCCAGAATAAAAGATAATCTATGACAGACATACAAAAGAACAAATGAAAAGTTTTCATAATCATAATTATAGATAACACTTGCTAAAGTACCTGAATATTAGAAGAACGATAACAATAGAAGCTATCAAGCCACTCACTCAATGAGATATAAATACCTGCCTTCAATTAGAATAATTTTTACTTTAACTTAAACTGAAATAAAGATCAGTCTCAAAAAGTACCCAAACTGTTTCTTGATCTTTGTTTTTTTTTTTTTTTCTTTTCCTTTATTATTTAAACCATTATATAACACTTTGAAGTCAAATTATCTTCATCGTATCACTTTTATATTCTCTTATCAAGAAAACTCTTTATTACCTTTTACTGTTTGATCTACAATACAAGATCTGGTGGTCACTTACTACAAGCAAGCCAAATTTATTCATTTAAACACAAATCTCTGGATCAAATTCTTTTACACTTTAAAGAAAAGTCAAATTTACTTCTAAACTCTTAAGGCCATAACAACAAAAACGTTAAAGTTACACTTTTGAACCTTATTCATTTTTTGAACTTTATTTCAAAAACAAACCTTATAACTAAATCAAACCTTATAACTAAATCAAACCTTATAACGAAAACGAACCTTATATCAAAAATGAACCTTATATCAAAATGAAACCTTATTTCCCTTTTGTCTATAAAATAGACAAGTTTTTATTTCTATTTTACTTCACTTATCTTAACTTCTCTTTGTTATATTTTTATATATAAATAACCAATAAATCAAGTATCTTTATCCCTGAATCTTTTGGTATAACACTCTTAAAACACAAGCAAGACAAGTCCCTTGAAGCAAATTATCTTCATTGTAAACACTTTCAAACCTTTTATTAAACTACTACAAACAAGTCTGATCTACTTAACAAGATCTGGTGGTCACTATTAGCAACGAATCTACCTTTAAAAACTCTTATCAAATCTTCTTATCAACTATATTATCAATCTAAAAGCCTATTCAAATCTCAAGCCATTGTGATGATTGGATTGTGTAAGGTTTTTGTAGTATAAATAGGTTTGTACTGAATAAGTCTTGATATAAGATCAAAGGTTTAGATAGGATTTGATTCCAAAAAGAGTAATAGATTGAATATAAGTTCGCTTGTAATAAGTGACCACCAGATCTTGTTAAGTAGATCAAACTGTTTTGAGTAAAGAAAAATAAAAAGATAATATAATAGGGATTACAATGAAGTGTATATGCTTCAAGGGACTTCTTGTTCTTGGTGTTAAGTAAAATAAAAAAATAAAAGAAATTTACTTTGAATGATATTTATTTGAAATAATCAAAAAGTAATACAGTGGGTCAAAATACCTCACAAACCTCAACACTTTTTGACGCTATAGTCTTCTAGATAACTCAATAGCTTTTGTATCTTTCTCAAACTTTGCGCAGATGTTGTACAATACGTTGAGTATATTTGCATAAAATTCCGACGACGGAAATTGAAAACTGAGCGAATAAGCAACTATGAACTGGAGGCGGTCTATTTGTGAGGTTTTTTGACTTTCATCAATTAATTCTTTTCTCCGCCATAAGTCATTCCAAACAATGTTCCGGCAAGTTTTAGACATTTCCCGGTTAGCGCAGTCATCCCGGAACATAAAATTTAAATTTTGGAAAAGGATCGATTATTTTTTCTTTCGCTAATCCGTAAGTAAGTTTCCATCTACTGCATCATCTATCCATCTGCAAAAATGCCCAAATCCTTAGCATACGAAACTCAAATGGACATCAAATCAGCAATAGAGCAGGATGTATTGACTGAGGTTACTGCAAAATGGTTTGGAGTGCATCAAAACACTGTTACTAACTATGCAAATAAGTGGATGCCTAACCGGATTCGCAAGAAAGATGGCAAACAGCGTCTTATAAGCGACATCACTCGTCGTCTAATCAAGCGAGAGGTCCTAAATGACTCATTAAGGACTACCAAGGAGGTCCACACGAAGTTGGAAGAGTCGTGGCATTCTATGTCGTTCCAATCCGCTGTTAATGTTTTGCATTCTGTGGAGATCTTTGCTGGGATAAAAAAGAAGAAGCCTTTACTCACTGCACAGCACAAGAAAGCTCGATTAGCTTGGGCTAAAAAGCATCAGTATTGGACCATTCACGACTGGCGACGTGTTATCTTCTCGGATGAAACCAAAATTAATATTTGGGGCTCGGATGGCTGTAAATACTACTGGAAGCGTAAAGGAGACCGTCTTCAGCCTCATCACATTGAAGTTACAGTGAAGCATGGTGGTGGTGGTATCATGTTGTGGGGCTGTATAACCAGTGAGGGACCCGGGTATGCATGTCAGGTATATGATGGCACCATGAATTCAGAGGTATACCAAGAAATCCTTGGCACAAGCCTTAAAGACACGCTCGGGTACTATGGCCTAGATTGGAAATCATCCATTTTTCAACACGACAACGACCCAAAACACCGATCAAAGTCTACAAAACAGTATATGGAAGATAACAGTATGTGTTGTATTGATGACTGGCTATCCCAAAGTCCTGATTTGAGTCCAATCGAGCATATATGGTATCATCTTAAGCTGAAGCTAAGCATGTACTAAAATAGAGCAAAAAGCATGCACGAACTATGGCAGAGAGTGGAAAAGGAATGGAATTCCTTTACAAAAGATCAGTGCTTAAAGCATATTGACAGTATGCCAGAAAGAATACAAGCTGTCATTGATGAAAAGGGCGGATCAACTAGATATCAATAAAGTCAAAATACCTCACAAATAGACCGAGCTTAAGTATCTGTCTCTTAATAGATCTCAGCTAATTATCTGAGTTTAAACTTTTGGCACACAGTAGTGCACACATACTTAGTTTTATATTTTAAATTTGAAATTATTGAGCCAATTTGTTACGGAATTACATCAAAAATAAGTAAAAATCATCATACGTTTGTGAGGTATTTTGACCCACTGTATGAAGTAAGTAGAAACAAAAGTAAGTAAGAACAAAAGTAAGTAGGTAAAGTATAAGAAATATTGAAGTTATTTATATGTTTTTGGTTTTTCTGATTATATGCTGTTTTTGATGATTTTTATGGATATTCTATATTTTTTTGTATTTTTCTGGATTTATCGGTATTCATACGTATTTGCTTGTATGTTCCTGGATTTAAACTAATTGGAGAGAGAAAAGTCGAATGCTGCCAAAGTTTGCTGCATTGTGTTACACCATTAAAGCAATAAAAAATTACAATATCTTTCAACACTATAAAAAGACTATTCTTGATCAAACACGACAGCATGACAAACTGAAAGAAAGTTTAAAAAACATAAACGAAGAACCTTTGTCATGGGTGCGTACGATAGCAATGGTCACTACGAGGGTCGAACTCGCGACCTTGGCGTTATTAGCACCACGCTCTAACCAACTGAGCTAAGCGACCACCTTTCTTTCGCTCTTCCGACCGTTACACAAGGTATTTATTTTTGCTCATCTTTGAACTCGATTTACAACACCAATACGATACATCCATCCACCATTTTAATACCAAAAAACGCGCCTTTTTTTTCTCTACAACATATATTTTTTTCAGCCCGAAAACTCTTATTTTGAATATTTTAGACATCACCCATGTCCCAACATTTCACCCTTGCTAATTTGCAGATGTCGCCAAATGCCATTGCAAATGTCGACATGTCAAACCCAAATGACATTTCAAATGTGTTCAAGTACCTTCTCAACACTGTTAACACGCTTCAAGAACGTGTTACAACTCACGACGACATTTTAAACGAATTGTCAACATTGCGTAATGAAAATGCAACATTAAAGGCCGAGATTGCTAATCTCCATGCCCAATTGAAATCAGCATCCAACAAATTGTCAACTGCCACTGATTCCAATGTTGTCTCCTCCTCTGCCACACTTGATCGTCCTTCTAATCAAGTTTCCACTGTCTCTGTGCCTACCTACAGTGCTGTTGCTGCCCGTGCTGGTCCCAAGCCAGTTACCAAAAAAAGAAAACTTGCTGCTAGTCGTACGTTCCAACCAGTGGACCCCTCTGCTCCTCGTGGGTTCGAGTACTTGTACTTGAATCGCAATCGTAAACTTACCCGTGCTGAAATCAGACGTAACCTGCGTCTGCTTGGTCTTGATCTGTCTCGTGTCTTGGACATCTGCTTCCCTGGCCCTAAGGTTATTGGTCTGCTCGTCCATGTTCTTTACAAAGAAGAGGTGATCTCTCTTCTCTCTGCCGCCAAGGTTCCGTTGGTTGACGGTTTTGATCCTTTGGATCCTGTCAACTTGGCTGATCCTGAGCTCCAGCATCTTTCGTTGGCTGACAAGGCTAATGAATGTGCTGAGCTCCAGTTCACTCGCTGCTCCCGTGCTCTCTCTCGTCTTGGTGCTGGCCGTGCTCACCTGGTGGGTCCCATAGGTAAGTACTTTTCTACTAAGGGCTGGATCGATGAAGACTCTTTGAGTCAGATTCTGTCCTCCCTTCCCTCTCCTCTTTCTGCTTCTCGTGGTCGGGATCCGGGCGAAAACATGCCGTGGTGACACGGTTATGTCGGATGCTTTCGTTTCAGAGGCCGCTAGTGCTGGATCACACTCATTATGA